>NW_010960187.1:575683-595680 GCF_000463585.1 Tarenaya hassleriana | reverse complement strand
ATATATATATATATAGAGAATTTATTCGAGTGTTTATAAATGCATGCATATATATATATATATATATATTCTTATACAGTTCATAAATACATGCACATATATATATATGTATGAACAATGCGAGTGGACCTATATTAGGATCATAATGTCTCTAATTTTATGTTTTCTGTTGTTATACAATCATTATATTTTAAGAGTGATAATTCATGTTTCATTTAACGTTAAAGTGTATAGAGATTGCGATTTAGTAATGTTATCTAAAAACCAAAAAAATAGAAATATAATGAATCGGAGATAAGAAAAGGTAATACTAAACGAAAAATAAACCAAATTAAAAAAAAAAAAGCAAACGTGTGTATAAGATATGTGTATGCATGCATATATATAGAGAGAGAGAGATGGAGATTTAACAAATGTTATGCAGAAGATAAAAATATAATGAGAACAAATCTAAGATTTGAAAATATTGTTTTTGTTAAGGAAAAGATAGAAAACTATGAAAGAGATGCAAGAATATATATAGAGTTTTTCGTTAAGAATTGAAGTTAATGAGATCTAAAAGATATGTTTAAATAAATTTAAAGTACATGTATCAAATTGATAAATTGAATATGTTATTATGTATATATTCAAATTACTAAATAAATTAAATTTTAGATTCAATTAATTTATATATTCATCTAGATTTAAGCTTCCATTGTAATTACATTTAAACTTTTTTTATATTTTCAAAATTTTCATAATATTCAGATTCAAACAATATTTGTTTTAATTTAATTTATTATACTTCATTTGATATGAAAGGATTCATTTAAAAAAATAATAGGACAGTATTTTTTTCTCAACATGCCTCTTTCCCGGAGAACAATTATACTTTTTAAAAAATTAAATTATTCAAATTCAAACAATATTTATAATTATATACGAAAGGAGTAATTCTAGATAAATTAATTTAATTTATTATACTTCTTTGGATGAGATAGAGAAAAAACCAAAACATAGTAAAAATAAAATATCTAAATCTGATAAAATGGTGAAAATTTAAATCCTAATTTTTTATAAAAGTTTACTTAGGGAAATATGAAGAGAACCAAAATATAGTTTTTATAAAATCGAAGGGAAAAAACTTCAAAGTAATTAAACAGAAACATAACGAATTTGTATTATAATTTGTAATCATTGCTACGGATAATTTTTTTCAAGTAAATAATAATATTTTTTTTCAAAGCCACAACTGCAAAAACTTGATTATTTTAATTCAGTGATATAAATTTATGAAACAATATTGATTACTATTCATATTTATGATAAAAACTTTAATATAACTAATGATAATAATGGAAATATGTTAAATAATGATCAGTAAATCACAATGATATTCGAAAGAAGATATCTAAATAATGTGAAAATTAAAATAAAAAAATACCTTGTGTCCAAGTTTGACATCCACTTTTTGATCAGAATGACCAACAACCCTCATACTTGCAACTGTTCTGATTATCTAAAAAAAGTCTGGCGCACAACTATGAAAGGTTATGTATAGTAAGATTTTAAAAATTGCTAACACTAATAAATTGACATGTTTGATTGCTGATTATTGTGATGAAAATTAAAATCATGAAAAATCTAAAAATATAAATACGTGTAAATCTGACTATATATATATATAACTCTATTTTTATATACATAATAAAACGTATGTATAAGAGCGAGCATGCATATATAGAGAGAGATGGAAATTTAATAATATTATGTAGAATATAAAAATATAAAGAGAACAAACCTTGCTATTTGAAAATATTGTGTTTGTTAAGGGAATGGTAGAAAACTACGAAAGAGATGCAAGCATATATATAGTGTTTTTCATTAAGATTTGAAGTTAATGAGGTCTAAAAGATTTGTTGAAATAAATTTAAATTAGATGTATGAAATTGGTAAATTGAATTTGTTATTATGCATACATTCAAATTACTAAATAAATATAAATTTAGATTCCATTAATCTATATATATATTCAGATTCAAACTCCTAGTATAATTACGTTTAAAGTTTTTTTTTGGAAAATTGATATTCAGATTCAAACGTATTAATTTAATTTATTATAATTCAATTGAAAAGGATTCATTGTTTTTTCAAAGAAAGGCGGAATACTGGATGACCCGCATGAGATTGTCACATGGACTAGCGTCATGACTTGAATCTCATATGGCGGTTCCATGATTGGATCCTAAGACCTGAGATATCTACGGAATCCAACATGAGGAGTTGCGTGCTTTGAATACGTCAAACGTCCTTATAGGTTTTGATGCCCAAATTATAGGCCGCTTCTCCTAAGTCTTTCATAGAAAATTGTGTTTCTAGCCAAGATTTAAAGTCTTGAAAGATAGGAATGTTGTTCCATATGAATAATATATCATCCACATTCAAAACTAGAAATGTTGGTTTAGTGCTCTATGATGTACTGTTATGCGAGTTTTACTTAGATACATTTGATGTATTGACACTTTCTATAGTTTATGGATGAGTGTTTGATTCATTACGTATTGTGCATGCTTTAATATGTTATGAAATCCATGTATTGTTGTGAATTACGTAGGATATTTAATGCAAAATATTTGTTGTGTAAGGGAGGAAATGCATGCAAGTTGGCAATGTGGACTCTTAGTTTTCCCTCTTTTGCTCAATTGTGTAATTTGACATAATTAAACCCTCATCATTTTGTAACTTTACTTGTGAATATTTTTAACATCTCTATGACATTTGCCGTGTGGGTTTATTTTGATTATATTTTTTTACGTCTGTCCATTAAATTCTATCATTTATACATGGATATATTAAGCTTGATTCGCTTATTTGTAGACCGGTCCGATGTTCGGTTTATTTGAAATTAATTCAGTTTTATTTTTTATTTTTATCAATTCCCTCTCTAGTTCATCTCTATTTCTATTGGCCCTTTCAGTTTCACACACACACACACACACACACACACATATATATATATATATATGTGTGCAAGCTTCCACACCTTACAATTGCCCTAAACACTGAGAACCCGTCTTTTTTTTTTTTTCTAAGAATTTCGTTAAATTGAAGATGGTGAAAGACATGGGATCATGTTTGTGGGCTTGGGCCGAATTTTGATTAAATGGGCTAACAATTTTGACTTACAGGCCCAAGCCACTGTTACCTTGTTGCTTACGGCACGGGGAGGAGAAATCGTTCTCCTGTTTTCATGGGATTGTGCTTTTTCACGTTTCATTTAGGATTTATCAGAATCCTACTTCTCCAAATCCTTTTGAGATTTTATAATTATCATCTCTCTCTCTCTCCCTATCTATATATATATATATATACATGCACCCCTTATACATGCACTCCTACTTCGATTTCTTTTACATCTTGCAAAACCCTAAATCCTTCGACATATTTGCTTTCGCAAATATCGATATGGCTCGATTCGTTGGCCTTTTCAGGGACTTTTCATCCCTTTTCCTACAAAGTTCCGGCAACAACAGCGTTTCTTGTGACATCGAAGCCACGCTGATTCGAGCCACCAGACATCACCAGAGCCGGATGGATGATGTATCGATGGAGCGTTTACTCATCCATGTCTGTCTGCAACCAGAATCATCGGTCCCTTCTCTCGTGGACTGTATTTCTCGGCGTCTGGAGAAGACGAAGAACCGTCGAGTGGCCCTGAAAGCCCTTTTGCTCATTCACAGAATCCTCCGCTTTGACAGACGGATGCATATGGCACGCGCTGTTGACAGCCTTCAGCTGGATCGCTTCTGGTTCATGAAGAACGAGGATCCATCCTCCGTTTTTCTACGGAACTATGCAGCTCTTCTGAAGGAGAGAGCCGGGTGGACCCTGAACCAGTCAGACCACAGGCTTGAACCTGTCGTGAACCGATCAGAATCCGGTGTTGAACCGGCGGCTTTCCACGTCTTAACAAAGTGCCAATGGTTCGTAGAAAAGGTCTTGGCTTGCGCTCCGGTGAACGTCAAGCCTATAGACAACCTCGTCCTGGCAGCTCTCCGGACTGTCTTGGAAGAAAGTTTCAAGATTTACGAGACGTATACCGACGAGTTGAAGAATCTGTTCACCGTGTTCTTTGACCTATCCGAACCCGAAAGAACCCGAGCTTGCGGGATTCTGAGGGCGGCTTCTCAACAGTATCGAGATCTCCGCGGGTTCTACGAGAAGTGCAGGGAGAGTGCTGTGGACGCGAGCTTAGAGTATCCATCTGTGGAAGTAATCGACGTCGGATGCATAACTTCACTGGAGGAATTCACGAGCGCCACTTCTGTCCGTACGAGCAACAGTTTCCATACTAAATTTTCTAGTAGAATTTTTCGTTAGAGATTAATTAATTAGACTATACTTTGCATTCGAATTACGTAACAGAAACACATTTTTTTTCTTAATGGAGTTTAATTTTTCGTATGTTTTATCATTTATTTTTTTTTAGAAAGTGTGAGATCGGAATCAAAATTTTACTATGCAATGGTTTTTTTTTTAACCTTTCATGGATTATCATGAATCAATCCAAAGACCTCCGCAATTTACGATTGCTCTGCGAAATTATCTTATTTTTATATATATTTTCGTTAAATTGATAAATACGAATTTTTTAATTACGCAAATATATATATATATATATATATGTGTGTGTGATAGAATGGTAATTAATGTTAAAGATGAAAATAAAATCAGAAATAATGAGATAAGTGAAAAATCTCATTGGATGGGATTTTGAAAAGATCCGCCACATTTATTGTTATTGAATCTGTATTAAATGATTTTGTTTGCAACTATTAAAATTTGTAAAACAAAAGGTTTCATCAATTAAGAAAAAATTCAACCCAATACGAAAAAAAAAACTTAATTCGTTTTGGGATCAATTTCGATTCAAATTAAATAATAAAGTTCTTTTTTAATCCATAATTTTTTTTGTTTCGTTTATATTTTTTTATTGTTTATTAGGAATATAATTTCTGTTGAAACTAATTTGAAATTGGTAGTCAGAACACCGAAATAAGATTCAGATTAATTTTTTTAGATAAATGTTTTGATTAATAAAAATTAAATTCGAATCGAAATAAAAAAAACTAACCGTATTCTAATAAAAAAATAAATGATTTTATTTATTTTTTCAAATTCTAAGAAAAAACCAAACTCAAAGTGCATATTATTCTAAAAAAGAAAACAGAGAAAAGGCAAAATTTGAAATGAAATTCATATCCCAAACGAATACACGAATATCCACGAAGATGGTTGTTATATAACGTGCCTGCCACGCGCCTGTACCTATCTTTACATTCTTAGCCGTCCACGTGTCGGCCATCCATCGCATCATCATCCATCCCTGCCCCCTTTCGTTTTCCTCCTCGACCACCGCCACCACTCGCCTTCCACTAAAAAGTAAAACCCTCTTTGATTCCTCCCATTTTCTCGGCCTGGAAAACTTTCCACTGCTTCTCGGGAAAATTTCATTCAGAGAACGAGAAAATGCTTCTCAAGGCCGCTTCTGCTTTCTCACTCAACATCCATGGAGAAAAGAAGGATATCTCTCCTTTGCTCTCCTCCATTTCGTCCGCCACTGGTTTCTCGTCGAATCTTCGGATTTCTTCTGGAAGATCCTTGAACCAGTCGTTTGTCGTTCGCGCTTCCAAGGGCTCCACTACTCGCACATTGGCTGGCGTCGTTTTCGAACCGTTCGAGGAGGTGAAGAAGGAGCTCGATCTCGTCCCCACCGTTCCTCAGCTCTCGCTCGCTCGGCAGAAGTACTCCGACGAGTGTGAAGCCGCCGTAAATGAGCAGATCAAGTAGGGTTTTCTCGTTTCTTTTTCTGTATCCATGCTCTTCAAGGTTTCTAAATCTGCATTTCATCGTATTGATTGTTATGGGCGAGAGATTCGTGTTGTAATATTTTTTTTTTTGATAATCCGGAAGATTCGTGTTGTATGTTGGTTGGATAGTGAAGTTTTGGTTGGTTTCTGTGATGATTCTTACTGCAGCGTTGAATACAACGTCTCTTATGTGTACCACGCCATGTACGCCTACTTCGATCGGGACAACGTTGCGCTTAAGGGTCTCGCCAAGTGAGTTTCTGCGAGACGCTGAAGGTTTCAGAGTGTGAATTCCTTATAATGTCGATTTTGGCTGGTTATAATCAGTTGGTCGCTGACAGGTTTTTCAAGGAATCGAGTGAAGAGGAGAGAGAGCATGCCGAGAAGTTGATGGAGTATCAGGTTCTGGGAGAATCCCTAGCGAACGATTGCCTTCTGTGCCATTGTGACATGATCTCATGTTCGCTTTTCATGATCTGCAGAACAAACGTGGCGGGAGAGTCAAGTTGCAGTCGATTGTGATGCCCCTTTCAGAATTCGATCATGTGGAGAAAGGAGATGCTTTGTATGGTAAGCTCACTCTAGTTCTAGAGATCCAAAGTTTTTCATCAGAAGTGAATGAGTAGGAAACTTGACTGAGATTCTCGAATGTAAATTCGCTTCAAAGACGACGCATGAGGAAATCTATGCCAAGAGAAATACTCTTCTGTCTACGTTGTGTTGTTACTGAAATCTATAACTGCTGCTTCTTTGGGTTCAGCTATGGAGTTGGCTCTGTCTCTGGAGAAACTAACAAATGAAAAGCTCCTAAACGTGCACAGCGTAAGACCCAACTCTCCTTTGTTCCATTCCCTGACATTGAAGCTTCCAACAAGTTATGGACTTCCACTCTATGAATCTAGGAGAGAGTATACTATAGTTTAACATCCACAGCTTGAAAGCATTACTCTCCCTCCAATAATGGTTTTCTTCATCAAGTTATTGAAGCTTGAACTTATTCATGATAAATTTGGTAAAACAGGTGGCGTCGAAGAAGGACGATGTCCAGTTGGCTGATTTCATCGAGAGCGAGTTTCTGGGCGAGCAGGTAATGCCGCCTAATGTTGGTTTTTTATGGTATAGTAGTGGCAGAGACATGCTAGGATCCGATCCAAGCTGTCTTAACTTGTAACCATTTCCTCATTATCAAAAGAATTTAAATAAACCCACTTGCAGGTCGAAGCCATTAAGAAGATCTCAGAGTATGTTGCTCAACTCAGAAGACTCGGCAAAGGACACGGTACCCGAATCTTTTATATATATATATATATATATATAACTACTTCATTATAAAAACATCTATGATATCGTCACTTCTTCGACATTATGCTTGGTCCGATTAAATTTATAATCCGAAATGTCTTGGTGGGTCCTTCAGGAACTTGGCATTTTGATCAAATGCTTCAAGAAGAGCAAGCCGCCGCCGCTTGATGATGCGTTTGGGGGCCTTGTATGTCTCCTGTTTGGATTCCTTAAAAAAGTGTTTTTTTTTAAATCTCGGATTATTATAATTTCGAGTTTTAGACTTCAGCAACTTTGAAGATGTGTTTCTGAGGAAAAATTGCGGATCTTTGGGACGTCAATCTTACATTTTGGATGATTTATTTTCAAGCGCACGTTATAGAATATGGCCTGAAATGTTTAGTCAAGCTTAAAATTAGCGAGGAGAGAACCGCATGTGTTAATCATATAACGTGCATTTGTCAATTTGCCTCTTGAGTATTCGGAAAGTTATTTTTGGATGTCATAATTTAATTTAATTAAATACACGTAATTGTATTTCAATTTGAATTAATATTAGAAATTAAATAAAATGATCTTCTGCTAACCGACAACTGCCCGTCTAGCTCAGTTGGTAGAGCGCAAGGCTCTTAACCTTGTGGTCGTGGGTTCGAGCCCCACGGTGGGCGCTGTTATAGCTTTATCTTTTTTTGTGTGTGTGTATTTTAACCGAGACTGCAACGATTTAGAAGAGGTTAGTTATCTTTCCAGTGCCTTGGCATTCATGGCAGTCTCTTAGCCAAAAGAATCTGCCAATTCGCCTTCAAAACCACAGCTCAGCTCCTGGGAGTGGGGACCACAACTTTCCCGAGAAACAAACAGAAAGACGCTCCTTGCAATTCAATGGTAACTAACTATCCCATCAACCATATCGATGGGATATTTTCTCTTTTGATAATGTAAAATTTATCCAATTTCGATCCAATTATATTTTTTTAAAGGGTCGTCAAAGTTGGTGTCAAATTAGGTCCAAAGTTCGGCCCGAATCCATTCAAAAAATATCGAATTTTGGACCTAAGTTTTTTGAGTGAAAAAAAAAATCTTAGATTTATAAAGAAATTGTTCGGACTAATTCAATTTGATCCAATCTGATTCGTGTTCAAAGTCTATAAAATAGAGTTTGCGACTGGTTATGGTTATATAGGCCTAAAAAAATCAGGTCGATATAAACTTGAATCCAAAACCCTCAGACCCAATGCAAATTCATGTCGGATCAGATTGGGTTGGCCTGATTGATACCTTAATAAAAGTTTATACATTTTGTTTTTGAATTTCTTTTCTTCTTAAAATACACTTAACGGTTTTGACTTTTGACTGAATTATGTTGATTGATTTTTTTTTTTGTAATGGTGGATAGTTTTGTTCGTTTAGTTGAAACCGAATTTTATGACACATAGTCAAACTGCATCAAATATAAAAATTGAACATATATAATTTTTTAAAGAATAAATTAATTTCTAATCAAATATAAAAATTAGAAAAACAAAAGTTATTTTTAAAAGATAAGTATTTTTAAGGATAAAATCAAATCCAAATTAAAATGAAACCGAATATAAAATAACATTTAAATTGGTATAATTTTCTAACAAGGGCAAAAAAATCCAGAATGGTCAAACATAATCAGAATCGAAAATAGAAAAATAAAATTTTATACCACATTATAATCTGAGGGTATAATAGGAAAATAAGTGTTTCCGATATATAAGTTTCTTTATGTGTAAACTACAAAAAAAAAAAAAAAAAAAAGAGGCCAACTTGCTTCCCATCCTAACCGGGCGAACCGGAAAAAAAATAATCAATATCATTTTTGAATTGAACTGTTATTTTTTTTAAATAACTGTATTTTTAGAAGATCGAATAAATCGAAAATGAACCAAATATTAAAAAATCCAAAAAAAAACTAAAAGAGTAATTTTTTAAATTAATAATTTTTCCTAACCGAATCAAAATCAAACCAAAACACATTATAATAATCGAATGATATAAAATTTTAGACCGAATTATCCAAACCGAAGTAGTCCACCTACTACAATATGTTATAGGGCCTTTGATTTAATTATTGATGGTTTAAATATTTTATGAAAATCATGAAATATTTTCTAATATAATTATGTTTTTGTAATATCTGTAAATTATATATATTCTATATTCGACCGAAATGATTGGGACAAGGTTTTGACCGGGATACAATTCTACCAAAGTGATTATGTCCCACTGTTTTTCCATTGGCTTTTTTTTTTATGACTCGTGGTTTTCTCCCTTCGTATTTTTATATAAATATCAAGTGATTTTCCCAATATCGAGAAAAAAAAGTTTCCCAATATTTTTTTATTTTTTGTTTTACTGCCTCCTCTCAGTTACCGACCCTCTCCACCTCCGCACCCTGTAGAAATTTCCGGCGATCTACGCCGCAATTTCTCTTTTCCCGATGTTAACTGCGTGGATGCGGCCGCATCGGCGGCATCAATACGGCCCGGCGGAGGACTCTTCGAGATATCCGAAGCATTACTCCTGCACTTCCTTCAAAGACATTCAGGATCTCCTCAACGAAGATCCCATTTCTCTACCTGATTCCCCGCGACGCCCGTCACTTCTCCACCGCGCTCGGAGCTCCAGCGTGTACAGCCCACGCGCCGCCGCCGTCTCGTCCGGTATCTTCTCCGCCGTGGATATCCCCAACGCCGGACACGGCGGCGTGGTTCTCTACTTCACCAGCCTCCGAATCGTACGAAAGACCTTCGAGGAGTGCAGGACTGTTAGATCCATCCTTCGTGGGTACCGGATCCAGATCGACGAGAGAGATCTGTCGATGGATTCGAAATTCCAGGACGAGCTGCAGGAGATCTTCGGGACGAAGAAGGTGTCGCTGCCGAAGGTGTTCATCGGCGGAAGATACATCGGCGGAACGGAGGAGATCAAGCAGATGCAGGAGAGCGACGAGCTGATGAAGATGATCGGAGAACTAGAACCGTCGGATGGGACGTACGCCGGGATCTGCGGTGAGTGCGGAGGGCAGAGATTCGTTTTGTGCGAACTGTGCAATGGTAGCCACAAGATCTTCTCAAAGTATGGCTTCAAGAGCTGTACGGCTTGCAGCGTGTACGGTCTCGTCAGATGTCCGGCGTGTTTCCCGGCGTACCGGCGACGGACTTCGCCGTAGCTCCGGTGGAAAACAGGGAAATAAATTGTAAAAGGAACGAATTAGGTATAGGATCCAAGCTTCCGTAGGGATGGGCTTTGAATATTACAAGTAGACGAAGCAAAGTAGGAAAGATGCTGTTTAATTAAAGCCCATTACTATTGGATTCTCTGTACATATATCTCTAATATTGTTAAAGAAAATATATTTTACTAAAAATACAAATTACGAAAATATCTTTAATCTTTCTTGATTCTCTCGTTAAAAGGAATTAATCCTTATAAGAAATAAGGATAATAAAATTTAAATTTATCTTATTCTACGGGATCGGCAATCGGATCGGTTCGTATTAATTGGATTCGTTTAATTCAGATTTAGAATATTTATATTCGGATATATTATTTTAATCGGTTCGATTCGAATTTATCCAAATAAAAAATCGATAAAAAACTCAATCAATTATCTTTTACAAATTAAAAAAAAAAACATTCGTAATATACAGATATTATAAAACAATGCATATATCATTTTGTTATATACTATAATTATAAAACAATATCATTATACTAATTTTTCTAATTAGATTTAAAATATATTGTATATTAATTATAGATATATAGATGGATAAATAGTTATATTCGATTTATTCAAGTGTGGTTTATTCGGTTTATGATTATTTTAGATTTCAAAAAATCATAATCAAACCGTTATTTAATTTTAATCGATTCGGTTCGAATATATATCGGTCGGGTTTGATTCGGTTTTTTACTAACCTAAGCGTTTGCCCACCCCTGCTATCCTATAATCTCTAAGTACCAATAGAGGAAATATATTTTGGTCAAAGAAATGTTGAATACAGTTCTAATTTATCCTCATCCCAATATGCAAAACGATCCATTTTGGATTATATAATAAAAATATTTTTTATAATAGATAATTACCCATAACTCTCCATAATTTCCAAAATCTATATTGATTCAATAGTCACATTGCAGTATCCCATAGCTCCTTTCTTACCTGATCTATAAAATTGAATAGTTTAGGGTTTTTATAAAATATATTAACTAAATTTGAATAAAATATAAAAATATTTCGTCTTTTAACAAAATAAGACCATTCTAAATATTAATAGAATTTAAATCAAACAAAAAATTGATAGAAAGATTATAGTAATGCAAATAAAATATCTCAAAAAATAATCGAATCAACATATGTATCTTAGATATTCATCGACGTTTCTATACATGAAATCTATTACGGATAAAGCTTTGCAACCGTTCTAATTTTCTTTTAAAAAAAACTAAGTGTTTGGTGCACATTTATATATAATCCCAAAGTCATTTATCCATGCATGTCTTATGAACACTTCTCTTTCATATGACTGATACATTTTTTTTTTAAAAAAAGAGAAGATTCTTTGCAGAGGTATGAGAATTGAAGTAGTCAATGTGTCATCATGTAATTTATCTCAACCCTAAATGACGAACAAATTATATTTTACAAAAAAAAAATCATAAGAATACAAAAAGATCCAAGAAGAGACGACTTCCAACTTTTAGATAACACCATTCCTTTTTTTTTTTTTTATAATCCAAAATTTTATCTAAACTTTTGTACAACTATATCTTTAAAAAAAAACGAAAAAAAAAAACGGATGAATATTCTTACCAACATTTAGATTTAAATTCGAAAAAGTTCGAGTGAAGTCCGGGTGAAAAAGTTCGAACCCGTACTCAACCCGAGAGTGTCGAATTCGGATTCGGATCGTTCCTATTTTTTTCGGATCTAAACAACTAAGTATTTAATCCAACTCTATATATATCGAGTTCGGATCGAGTCGGATCGGGTCGGATGATTCCGTTCAAATCTTTTATATACACTTTTTTTTTATTAATTTTTTTAAAAAACAATTGGATTTTAGGATCAACACGAAATCCAATTTAAATCCGACACAAGAATCTAATTTTTTTTCGAGTCGATATATTTAGATCCAAAATCCGATATTTTTCGGTTAAGCTCGGATCGAACTTTGAACTTCAAACCAAAATTGACACCTCTATCAATTGAAATTTAAAACCCATCGGATACATAAAATTACATAACAATCAACAAAAAAAAACTGTAATGATATATGAAATTATTGGACTAAAACCGTGTAATCCGTAAGTTGTTTAATCTCAAGCTTAAATGGAATCGAAATCATGGAAAAAAAAGATACAATTAGGGGAAATAAAGAAAATAAAAAAAAAACACAATAAAAAAGGTCTTTCCCATAACCATCATCCCACATGGAGAAAATTAATTTCCACTCGGAGAAAGTCACAAGGAAGCAAACCCCCACGTTGAAGAGTCACAAGTTCCCCCACCTTCGCTTTTTTTTTGGTTCATCCAAAAAAAAGATGCTCATTAAAAAAAAAAATAATTCAACTTAATCATGCAACCATAAGAAGGCCCCACACATTCCTTCTCTATTTATTAGTAATAAAGTTTCTATTTTTATTGGTGTTCTCGCCAAAAATAAAAAACATTTATTATAAGTGCATATTAGGGGTGGACACGGGTCGAATACCCGAAAAAATTGAGAGATTTGGATTTGGATTTGGAAGACTCGGGTATTTAATTATAAGATTTGTTTCTAGAATTTGGTATTTACGAGTATCGGAGTACGGGTATCCGAAATAATAGTCGGGTATTCGCGGATATCCGGATCCAAATTTATTTAAGAAAAACAACAATAGTCATATATAAAAATTTCAAAAAATGAAGATATATTTATAAAAATTGATGAATTATGATAAAATATATGAGACAAAAGAGATAATAAGGGATAAATAATAATAAATTTATTTTTTTAATTAATATTAAAAAAATATGATATTATTTAATTTAAAATAATTATATTTTATAAAAATATTATATAAATATAAGATATAATTATTTATAATCATAATAGTCGGGTACCCGTGGGTATCCGGTTTTAAAAATTATATTATCCGGATTTGGATTCGGATTCACGGATATTGAAAAATCGGGATTTAGATTTGGATTTGAAAATTACGAGCACCCTAAAATCGGGTATCCGTGAGACGAATATCCGATTTTCGGGTATTTGTGCCCAGCCCTAGGGCATATTACGTTTTTGCTATTCGATTATTTTTTTCGAGGAATTAAATTCAATTAATTATGCCTCAATTTGGATTTATTTGTAATAATAAATATTATTTTTAAAATATTTATATTAGAATTGGATCGATTAATCTAGATAAAAAAATTATTCTTTTGAAGATAAAATTCAAACAATTTGATTTAAAATATCAATTTGTTACTCGGCTTTTTTTTTAAAAAAAAAAAAGAGTAGGAGAAAAAAATAGAAACCATTTTCTACGTTTTTTTTTAATGATAAAAGTCGTATCCATTTAAAAAAAACGCGCACACACACGAGTCCTTTTCGATGGGTTGGCGTTTTTTGCGTCTTTGAAGTGTCCGACATGGTCCACAGATTTCCATTAACTCCTTTGTACACTAAATTAAATTGTTACTATTATCTAATTTACATATTCAAGTTATTCAACATTTAGCTTTAATATGACACGTTTTTTCACCCATTTAATTGTCTTTTTTTTACGGTCAAACCTCTGAATTAAATCTTAGGCAACCCAATTAATATAAACTTTATATCTATTATTGATGAAAATAGTTTAAAAACATTCTCTCTTAAAAATTACCGTATAAATATACGGATTTTAAAAATTTACAAAAATATATAAACTTCGAGAATACCATTATAAATAAAGTTTTGCAAATATTTTTAGCGGATGTAGATTTATTACAATATTTTAAAAGTTTATATATTTTGTAGAAATTTCAAAGTACTGTTATTTTTTAAATTTTCTTTCTTTTAGCTAATAATAATAATAATAATAATAATAATAATAATAATAATAATAATAATAGGATTTTCGCCTATTTCTTCTCCGTCGGCCAAAGCACGGCACACGCGTTTTCAAAAAGGAACAAAAGGAGAAAAAAAAATGAGAAGTCATCTGATTCTGCTCAAGCCATGCGAGCTCAGAGCTTCTTCTGTTCTTCGTCTCCATAAGCTTCCTCTGATTTTTTTTGGTCTTCTGCTTCTGATTTCGGATCTCGGATTCAGATCGAACTCAGTTTGAATTAGCTTCCGCGTTTTCTGACTCGGTGTTCATCTCCCGCCCCTTGCTGTCTTCTCGCTTGCTTAGTCTCATGATGGATGAGAGCTGGAAATCTGTTCGATTAAGGTTACGAATGAGTTTCTCTGTGGCGTTTTTCGTGCTTTTGAGCTTCCGTTCGTGTTCTTCCTTGAACAATGAAGGTAGAGTTGTTTTCCTTTTGTCTACTTGGTTGCCGCGAAACATAAGCAAATTCCTGAGGAATTTTCCTTTTCCTGTGTTTCTCTTTTGATTTCCAGGGCTAGATCTTCTGAAATGCAAAGAAAGGGCGGTGAAAGATGGAGTAGCTGCTGATTCGTAAGTATCAGCTCCGAATTTTCCGTGATTTTTTGGTCGCTGACGGCTTTGAATGTCCATTTTATCTTTTGGTTATTTTACTGTACTTGTTTGGAAATGTTCGACGCAGTAGCTAGTTTGATTAAGATCTATGTTGACTTGAGATTTTACGACTTCAATCACACAAGATTTTAGGTTACTTGATCGACTTGAAACGTGCATAAATTTCTTTGACAATCCCCATCGCATGACCATTTTTTTTATATCTTTCTTTTTGTTTCCCGCTTGATAGCACATTTCCTTGCCATCTATGCTCAATCCTGATTTCTTTCTCCGTTTATTTCGTAGGAGAACTGCCGGTTTTCACAGGAAACTAATTGGTCGTTTCTATAACCCGTACACTGCTTTGGCTAACAACCGTCCCGTGGCAACTCTCGCTCCACCGGCATCCTCGGCACCTTCTCCGGCACCTATTGCTAAAAGACCTGCTCCATTGCCTAGGGTGCGGACGAAATCCCATAAAGACGATGTTTCTGCTCCATCTCCTTCTGTGCCTCAGATAAAAGAAACCCCCCAAACAGATTCTTCCAGTCCAAGAAGTTCTGCATCTTCTTCAGACAAAAAGATTCCTGTAGTCGCTGGCTGCATAGGTGCTGCTGTTTTTCTTATCCTCTTAGCTTCCGGTGTATTCTTTTTCAGAAGCAAGGCAGGGAAATCTGTGAATCCTTGGCGTACAGGTCTTAGCGGACAACTTCAGAAAGCATTCGTAACTGGTGAGTATTTCTTCCTCATTGGTGCAATATAGAGTAGAATTCTTGGTTCTGAAATTGAAATTTAGCTAACCTTATGTATTCTAGTTTTGGTCCGCTTCAGAAATTTTCAATTTCTGACAACAATGATTGTGAAAGACGTTTCAGTGTCAAAAAGTCCTATTTAGTTTCTAGCATTCAGCCTGCATTGGACCTCCCCATATTCAGCATTGATTCCTTTGTCCAATCAGCTTGATTATTGGATTTATAATAGGAGTTGATGAACTAAGTTAATTACTGTGAAATCCACATTTCATGATTGCTAATCGTTTTATCTATAGCCTGTAGAATGCTGCTTAACTACCCTACTTGTTTCGGTTCACATTTTGGTACTCAGGTGTTCCAAGACTCAAAAAATCCGAGATCGAAGCTGCATGCGAAGATTTCAGTAATGTCATCGGCTCCTGCCCCATCGGCACATTGTTCAAAGGGACACTATCGAGCGGGGTGGAAATAGCTGTGGCATCTGTTGCTGCTTCGTCTGCCAAGGACTGGAAGGAAAACGTGGAAATGGAGTTCAGGAAGAAGGTATTTCGGGTCAACCAATTTCCCGGTTCCCTTCTATTCATAGTTGTTTTCTCTGTTTTTACCGAACCCTTACCGTCTAACGTTTTTGTAAATTTTCAGATCGAAACGTTATCGAAGATTAACCACAAGAATTTTGTAAACCTTCTTGGGTACTGCGAGGAAGATGAACCTTTCACCAGGATCATGGTCTTTGAATATGCTCCAAACGGATCACTTTTCGAGCATCTACACTGTAAGTACAAAGCTCAAGACTGTCTACTGAAACATATAATCACCGTAGAGAAAGGGAAACTCCCATACATTGTTAAAACATTATAAAACAAAAATATACATGAATTTCTAATCTACCAGGAAAATATACCAATTAGTCAAACACTGCCGATTTCCTACGCACAAGGATTAACCCGGTGTAGAAAATTGGTAGCATTGGACTAATTTTGGTGTATTTTTTTTTTTATGAAAGATTTAAAATTCATGTATTTTTTTCATAATATTTTAACAAATTGGTGTGTGTGTGTGTATATATATATATCGAATTCTCCCTAAAGAAAATCTTAGTTGGCTTGTTTTTTTTCCTTCTCTTCAAGATCTAAACTGAAGGCTATATTTGTTTTGCAGTTAAAGAATCCGAACACTTGGACTGGGGAATGCGGCTAAGAATAACGATGGGCATAGCGTATTGCCTCAACTATATGCACCAACTCGACCTGCCTGTCGCCCACAGCAACCTCGTCTCATCAACGATTCACCTCACCGAGGATTACGCCGTCAAAATCGCAGACTTTAGTTTCGGGAACCAACAATGCCCCTCGGCGAAAGAGAATAGTGCGAATGCTCTCATCGATTCACGGGCCTCGGTCCCAACCTTAGAAGACAACGTTTACAGCTTCGGAGTTCTACTTATCGAGATGATGACGGGAAAACTCTCGGACTCGGAGGATAGCGGGCTTGCGGGTTTCTCGAGGGGAGAGATTCTAAGAGAGATGGCAGATCCGACGCTCGAATCTTTTGATGGTGAGAAGTTTGAGAAGATAGGCGAAGTGATCAAGTCTTGTGTCGAGACCGACCCGAGGGAGAGACCGGCAATGAGAGATGTGGTGACGAGGTTGAGAGAGATCACGGGGATTTCCCCCGACGACGCCATCCCGAAACTGTCGCCGCTCTGGTGGGCGGAGCTGGAGGTCATGTCGACGGCCTGAAGAGTCTCTTTCCCACCAAAACTGTAAGTAATTTCAGAAATGTGATGACGAGTTTTGAGTGCTCTTGTTGTAGCTAGTGAAATCCATAAGAAGTTGTTTGTTGCTGTTCTCAGTATACATATTGCGTGTGTGTGTGTATACACGTGCACCTATATACACACACACGTACATATATATATATATATATACTAGTGTATATAACGACCGGAAATCAGGTAAATTTGATCCATCTAGCTCTAAACCAAATGTGTACGCAACCGTTGTACTCATTTTTTTGTTTGTGCAATCGTATCAATCAATTGTTTTGCAATTTTAGTGATAATATATATATCTATATATATGTACACACACATATATATATATATTTGCGCATTGCATACACATCTCCCAATTATGGACCCAAGAATAGCCCAAGTCATCACTCTGTTCTTCTTTTTCTCCCTAAATGGCATTATTATGCTTATGATTGTATTAAACAAATATGAAAATTAAAAATAAAAAATTGCAAAAGTTGACGAAAGAGGAAATATTTATGAAGTTTGAAGCGGAATGTACACACATTTATAAAGTTGAAAGAGGAAACATTTTATCCAGTTGAGTATTTTGTTTCTGGGTAGAAGGATTCACCATTTTACTTTTTCAAATATTAATATCTAAATACCAGGCGTTTTAATATTTCAAATCTCTGTAGTATTTGTAACCTTTTGTAAAATTTATATCGATCAGAATTTTATATTATTTTTATTTGTATTTTCGAATTTAACTTTTGTTCAAATATTTCGAAGTTTTAATTTTTATTTATTTTATATTTGACTAGTGTTATATCTCTTATATTATTTTAGGTTTAAAAAATTATATCTCAAGAATAATTTTTTAAATCAAATATAATAACATGGCTTTATGTGTTTGAATTTACGTATTAGAAATGTCATACATCTAAATAATAAAGGAATATTAAAACTCCGTGAAAAGCGTGCAGAAAAAAAAAACTATGAGTGAATTGTGCCAAAAAATAAACGGATAAAATAGTGTAATCCAAGCGGGCAAATCTCGGCCGTTGGATTGAAGATCACATCGCATGAGACCACAGCAATCCGTCAGAGTTTTTTTTTTGGTTTGGAACCAAAAAAAAAAATCTCGTCGTCCTCAGGAAGGTATATGCTTTCAGTATTCTCCACTTATCCCTCCTTGGGGTCCTCTTCCCCTTCTCTTCAAATTCTCCTCCTCTCCCTCCTTCCTCTCTCTCACCTCTCTCCTCCGCCATGGCCCCTCAGGCTTCTCCTTTCCTCCATCACCATTCCCACAAGCTCTTCTTCTTCTCTTGTCCCTCCTCTTCCTCCTCCTTCTCCCGTTTCCATCACAGGAAACCACTCGTCTCTCTCCCCTCCTCTTCCACTTCTTCGTCTTTGTCATCATCTTCTGCGTTTTCGACACTCTCTTTGTTCTCGGAGTTTCCGTACAGGGAGCGGCGCTGTTCTTACCAGGTTACGCGCGTGTCGACGGCGCCGGTGGAGTACGCGACTCCTACTCCGCCGGAATCCGACGATTTTCTATCGGAAATCGCTCGGCTCAAATCTCTCCGCTCGAAACTAGCCGTTTCGAGGGAATTACACCAGAAGGACGCTGTCATTGACGCCGATTCCAGAGTCCGTCGATTCTTCACCGAGAATCGCGGCGGTTTCGCTGAGGTTTTGGGTTCGATTGGATTGAATTTGAGAGAGATGTTCCTCGCCAAGTGTTTGGTCGCGGCGGGGCAAGAACACGCGCTTTCTCTCGGGTACGAGGAGGCGTTCGGGGAAGCGGAGGAGTATTCGGTGAGAAGTTCGGTGAAGAACGCGCTTTACGCGTTGGTGGAGATGATAGAGAGATTCGACATTAACAGCAATGGCGTCGAGGCTAGAAGAGAACATGGTGTGGTCCTAAGTGCCGAAGAGGTTGGTCGTTTGAGGAAGTTCTTGAAGTTCCTGGAAGATGTTGAACAGTTCTATGACTGCATTGGTGGAATCATCGGGTAAAATTCCTATCTTTTGTTGAAAATTTGAATATTAAAGAGTTCAAGTCAAGGAACTAAAGGGAATCGCTTTATCTTCACGTTACTTTGAATTGCATTGAAGTGATGAGCTGTTGTGTTATCAAAGTTGGAATTATGGAAACTATAGAGAGACCATTTCTCACACTCTTGAAGGAAAAAAGAAAAGAAAAGGGCCCAGAAAATAGGCTGAGTGTGCAGTGATTGATTTCCTCTGCTGTCTTATTTTGTGATTCTTGTTTGGTAATCACTCTTGGGGCTGAATGGAAATAGATGTTCAATGTAGTTAGGCTTTCACGTTGATCCAAAGGAGTAATCTTTTTTGGACGGAGTGAAATCTTTCGTCCATATCCTTTTGTAATGTAAGAGTTTTTGTTCCATCAAATAGTGAAAGAGCCGTGGGATGCAAGATTTTGTATGTGTTCCGAAACTGAAGGTTTTAGTATGTAGCATACAGTTTTATGGTTCTGAATTCTATGATCATTAGTCTACTCGTCCTGTCTGGTAAAGTATTGGCCAAGCAGACAAAAGTAAAACAGGTTCTTCATGTGTTCAGGTCGAAAATTTATGGAGACTAAACCTCGTTTTCTTATCTGATATATGCAAAAGATTTTGCCTTTCTGGTTGTGGTCTTCCTGCT
>NW_010960187.1:555890-575367 GCF_000463585.1 Tarenaya hassleriana | reverse complement strand
TTTTCTGGGTGTGGTCGTCCTGCTGAGACATGTATGTTTTTTGCAGATATCAGATAATGGTTCTCGAGCTCCTTCACCAAGCGAGTAAGAGGCAGATTACTAACCGATCACAGCTTGTGGAAGAATCCTTGGATTGCCAGTATTTAGAAATACATGCTCCTAACGTCATTGACCTTACCCAGAAAAAAGAGTATGCTTCTCAGGCGGCAGTTTGGGGAATTGAGGTTTGTAATTTCGTGTGACACTGTTTTCTTTTATAACAACTGAAACTTGCTTTCTGGATAATAAATTGTTAGGCTTTCTAGGGTTTGCCAGAATTGGGTGAAATATACCCGTTGGGAGGCGCAGCAGACAGACTAGGTTTGGTTGATCCAGAAACAGGTGAATGCCTTCCTGCAGCGATGCTTAATTATTGTGGACGGACTTTGTTGGAGGGCCTTATAAGAGATCTTCAGGTACAGGGTGACACTTACAAGTATGGAAGTAAAAGATCCAATTTTTAATTTTCTGTTTTGGGTGCTGAAACAGTGCGTTTGTCAATGTCTTTTTACTAAGGCTGTATGTTCATCCTTTGTGCAATCGTTATAGGCTAGAGAGTTCCTCTACTTCAAACTTTATGGGGAGCAATGTATCACACCTGTTGCGATTATGACAAGTCCTGCGAAGAACAACCATGAACATGTAACTTCTCTTTGTAAAAGATTCAGATGGTTCGGAAGAGGTCAATCTAATTTCCGAGTCTTTGAACAGGTACAAGAAGAGTGTATTTCTGTGTGATTTCTGTTCACTTTCATTTCAGGGACAGCTTACTCATCGTTAAAAATCTTGATTTATGATGTCTAGCCTCTCGTCCCAGCTGTCAGTGCTGAGGACGGTCAATGGATAATATCAGAGCCATTTGTGCCGGTTAGCAAACCTGGTGGCCATGGAGTCATTTGGAAATTGGCTCATGACAAAGGCGTCTTTAAGTGGTTTTATGCACGTGGAAGAAAAGGAGCAACTATCCGACAAGTTGGGTTAGCTACTTGAAACCTTTTTTAGCATCGTTTTTTTTAGATAGGAGTATGTCTAGATACAAATACATGGTTTCGGTATTAAGTTGTGATAATATGCAGTAATGTCGTGGCTGCCACAGATCTGACCCTCTTGGCACTGGCTGGGATTGGTTTACAGTATCAAAAGGTATGCCTCATGCTCTGCACCGAGTTAATTGATTTTTCGACTATGATTCTTCCATTAACTGTTGACTGCAATCTCGTACTGAGTCGAAGACGAGACCCTGTATCATGCACTGAGTTCCTTGAAAGCATATGATGGATATGTTCTTTTAGGATTCGAAGAATTAAAGTCTATGCTCCATTATATGCCCAATTCTTATTAGCTTTTTGAGAGTTACCTATCCACTTTGGGCATGACCATGCTTTCTTAAAACCACATACCTTTAAGAACTTATGTCAGCCCTATGCATGGATTGACATTTCTTAATGTAATTACAAACCCCTTTTACCACTGAAGAAAAAGGGTGAAATAATACCTTTATTTTTCAATGTCTATGTCAGAAACTTGGTTTCGCATCTTGTGAAAGGAATTCTGGGGCAACGGAAGGAATTAATGTGTTGGTAGAGAAGAAGAATTCCGACGGGAAATGGAAATATGGTATATCATGCATTGAGTATACGGAGTTTGATAAATTCGGAATCTCCAGCAAACCATTTTCTTCAAATGGGTATCATTTCTTTGTTCCTTGAGTTCATTGATTCGAAAAATGCATTTGTTTTTGACAAATATTTCCCTGTATTCCTCTTTCAGATTAGAGCATTGACACCTTCATACTAAGTTCTCTTGTAGTACAGTATTTTCTGTAGTGCAAGTCCTTAAGCTCGGAATCTCACAATTTTCTGACATGTCTATTTTTGTTCTCTTCTTTCTCAAGTTCGCAGGCTAATTTCCCCGCAAATACAAACATTCTATATGTGGACTTGCCTTCTGCCGAGTTAATTGGATCAAGCAGTAATGCAAAAAGTTTGCCAAATATGGTTCTTAATACAAAGAAGTGGATTGAGTATGTCGATCAGTATGGAGATTACCACAAGTAATTTGACCGCTCTGCTCTTTCCTTGTTGCACCATTCTATCTCATAAATCTTGCTCTGATGTTTTGCTTCTGGTAGATAGATGCCTTTGTTGGATTGAGATCACTGCCTAGAGCTTTCTTTACTCGACCAATTCCCTTTATGGAGTCTTCACCTGCATTTGTTGCAATTTCTGCTTTGTTTGAATCCATATCCTTACTCTTTTCTGTTGCAGAGTTTCTGGGGGTAGACTGGAATGTACGATGCAAAATATAGCGGATCACTTTTCTAATACGTTTCCATCTAGATGTATTGACAGTATAGAATTAGAAGGTGGGAGTTATACGAATGTTACTTAGTTGGTTTTACTTTTGCCTCGAGGTTGTGATAATTATGGTATTGATACCATTTTGGCAGACAAGCTGGATACTTTTATAGTTCACAATGAAAGACGCAGGGTTACATCGTCCGCCAAGAAGAAGAGAAAGCAAGCAAGTGGTGAATTACACCAGGTTATCTTTCTTTTCTGTCTAGTGGTGGGGCATTTTTACAAGCCCTTCGGGAGATTTCTCTTTAAAGTTTCAAGCTTTTGCCTCAAATCGTAACGGTGGATCTTGATTATCAACTACAATTCGTACAAAGATCTGCTTCTCACCTGAATTTTGATCGGTCTTACAGACACCAGATGGTGCGCTGTTGGATGTACTCCGGAATGCGTATGACCTCCTTACGCAATGTGATATTGAACTCCCCAAGGTTAGCCTGTCTTTTACGTTTGATTTTAGCTGCGGTCCATGGTTCTTAGTTTCGTTAACGGAAAATTGAAGTGAATAGGTTTATGTTTTCTTTTTTTTTTTTTAAGATCGAAGCTAACGATAAATATGTGGAATCCCCGCCTCCTTATCTTATCTTTCTACATCCTGCTCTCGGCCCTCTTTGGGAAGTTATGAGACAGAAAGTGAGTCAATGATCTCTCCTTACTGTTTCTTGCGAATTTATTACCTTTTTAACACACGTTCGAAAGTATAAGACAATGTTTTCTTCTTAACCTTTGCCACAGTTTAGCAGAGGGTCAATCTCAAAATGCTCGGAATTGCAACTAGAAGTTGCAGAGTTCTGGTGGAACAATGTTCAGGTAGTTCATATTCCAACTACAAGAATTTGATTAGACATGTTCATATTCGAATCGTATTCTGATTTATGTTTTTCTGTGAGATTAGGTTGATGGTAGCCTGATCGTCATGGCGGAAAATGCAATGGGCTCAACAAGGATCAATGAAAATGGTGAACCAATATTACATTATGGACATAGGTAAAACCACACATTCTCGATTTTATTGTACGATATTTGCTGCATTCAACGTGATTTGTTTGGTGTTTGTTGTTTTTGTAGGTGCGGGAAGTGTAAGTTGCAAAACGTCGAGATACTCAACAGAGGGATCGACTGGAACTGCAAAACAAACGTGTATTGGAAACATCATGTGCATCGGCTCGAGACTTGTAAAATCGTATTGCATGGAAACGCGGAATTTGAGGCCAGCAATGTAACAATACAGGTACGAGATACACTAACCACACTTGAAAAAAAAGGATTGAGGTAGTGTCGGAAACCTAGATAATGCATAAGGGTGGCCTGTTTGGGTTTCGAGTTTGGCTCGGTTATTTTGGTTTTAGAAAAACTATGACCATTTATTTTTGTTTATACTGAATTCAGTACGATTCAATTTGGTTTCGGTTTTTATTGATGAAAATACTCACTTTTTTTAAAAACAATTGTTCGGCTTTTCGGTTATATTGTTGTTGGGTTTATTCGTGTTTAGATAGATGATAATCATTCGATTTTTATATCGGATTATGTTCGGTTACGGTTATGTGTCATACCAGTTCAGTTGTTTGGTCACTAACCAAATTGGCCGCCCGTATGATAATCTTCACGAATCAAATCTTGGGTTTTATTTGGTTTCCAATGATGCACAGGGAGATCAAGTTTTCGAAGTACCCGATGGCCACAGACTGAAGATAACACCGGCAAATTCAGGTTCATATCGAAAGCCCGAGAGTAACAGATAGATACATAGGGAGTGTGTGCATAGTTTTTCCTCATGATGATAACGGTGATCAGGGGGAGTGGACATGAAGCTGGAGCCCATCAAAGAAGAGTTGATGAGCAGTGGGACATGGGGTTGGAAATACAAGCTGCAAGGAACCCACATCCAGCTTCAACAACAACTAGCAGCAGAGGCCTCTTGAACCTCCCAATTGAATCCGTGCTACCATTTGTGACAGTGCCGGGGTTTTAGATAGTTCCTGTAACATATGATATATATATATATATATATATGCTCTCTTCTCTTGTAAATTGGTCATGTTTGTTAGACAGTGCACTGCCCTCGTTTTAAGAAAAAAAAACTAGAGATTGTAATATGCAAGTTACCAAGACAAAAAAAAAAAGCTGAATGCGATGTGCAAGTTAGACTTTTGAATTTTAGTTTTTGGTTTTTGATTTTGTAGTATTTATAAATCTGAAAATTAGAGTTTTTGATTTTTAGTTGAATATTTTAAGAAAAATTTAATTTATAAAATCTTAATTTTCAATTTTTGTGTTTTGGTTTTGAATTCTAAAGTTGGATTAATATGGGCCTTCCAAACTCATAGATTTTGAGGGAAGCCCAAATCTTTCTCGGCCTCATGCTTTTCCCCTAGGGTTTCCGAGAGAGAGATACATATGCTGCTTACGGCCGACTTCATTCCTCTCGTGTGCTCCCGTCGTCGTGAAATCGTAGGCTAGGGTTTTCCTGAACAAGAGTGACGTAATCGGTCTTTCTCCGCCATGAGAGCCAAGGTAACAACGATCTTCTGACCTCCGCCGCTTCGTTGTTCGATTCGTTCATATCTGTCCGATCGATTAGTTTATTTCGACATGAAAGCGGCTCTGTTTGAATGTTTTCGCTTTCAGTGGAAGAAGAAGCGTATGAGGAGGCTGAAGAGGAAAAGAAGAAAGATGAGACAGAGATCCAAGTAGAACCTTGAAACCGCTTCTTCGCTTTCCTCCTGTTTCCCCGTCGGTTCTTGTCTGATCTTATCTTGTTCTTAGATTCTCTGGAAATCCCAAGTTTCAGTTATCCGAACTCATGTGTTTCCAATATTCCGGGATACATTTTTGTTGGATGATCTCAAATCAATACTCTATGTTCGGATTCGTTTCGCCTTTTCAAACGAATCTTCGTTTACATGTGCTTTGAATGTCGCAACTCTTCCCTCTCAGAATGATACTCATGGTCCAATCGATCCTGATATCACTTGAATTCGGGTGTTTGACTATCTTCATTGAAATGCCTTATTCGTTTGGATATTGATGTCATATTTAAATCATTTGTTTGTTCATACAATGATCGTATACTACTGGTACTGGTGTCAAGTATAATCGGATTTCTTTGAATTTGGTTGGGGATTTTTCATCTCCTGCCCATTCAGGGTGCTTCCAAGCTCTCTTTGGAATGACAATTCTTGTTCGACCTTACCTTGTACCTGTTAGTTGGTATCTTAAGTTGTAGGATCCTTATGAACAGATATCAAATTGTAACTTTGGTATCCATATATATATATATATGGGTGAGCGTTTTGGAATCTGATACAAAACACCCATCCCTGTACATGCATCTATTGAACTAACTGACGCAAGTAAAGCTCTACCCGGTTGAGGAATCCGATCAAACTTGTTTCAAATCTGACTAATATTCATTAAAGTGAATAGCGCCGAGCTTCCAGACAAGGTAAGTAGTGGCAAACATAGCAGTGCTTATGAGCACAAAGGAAACCGCAATGATTAGAATTTCATTGCCTCCTGGGAACTGGAAGGTAAAGCCTTGGGGCAGCCCCCTCTTGCTATCATCAAACAAGTTGGTGGGTGCTTCCGGGAGCCCTGGTTTCTTCTTCTCTTTCTTGTCGCTCTCCTTCATCGCATCCAACAGTTTTCTTCCCATCTCGGGTTTCGACGATTGTTTTGGTGCCGTCTCGGTGTATCGGCTAAGGACCCGAGCTGCTCTTAGCCGCTCCCGTGCCGTCAAAGGAGCTCTCTTGCTGGCGGTCTGCATCTCACTAGAGGAAGCTGACCCATTTCCTGGCTCTCTGGTTTCAGACAGCGATGGAGTTTCACCAACATCATCATCATCAAGGGCTTTACAAGATACGACCAATCTTCTTTTGTCGGAAATCAATCCCCTTGAACCATTTATGTAAGAGATGGATTCAAAAGGCGTGGCCTTTGGTGGTGGAACTTTGACCAATGATCTTAGAACAGGATGATATCTGGTATGAAGCTTTGAAAACCAAAGGGGAAGATATTGTCAGACCATAATCGTATCTAACCCACAGATTACTCAAACGATATAAACAGTCTCCTCTCCTCATTGAACCCTACTCTTATTGGAATTTAAACCCTAGACATTGGACACTTAACAAAATGCAGAACCCGTCAATAATGATTCAAACCCAAACTAGTGCAAAGTACAGTACTTTTTTTCTGGGTATATCTCGAATTGGATTTCCCATTTTCCCCTCCATAGCATTCAACGTGTGTAACCCATGAAAGTTTTGAACATAAATATGCCATCGTCAAATCAAAAATGGAGAAAAATTCAACTGTACGACAAATCGAAACAGCCAAGGGAGGGGGAAATTCACCGGAGAAGTGAAACCGGCGCCGGCGTTCAGAGCGACGGCCATTGATGTGATCGTAGAAGCTCAAGAGGAAGACATACGAGCAAGCAGAAGGCACAGAGCTCAAGGTGAAGGTCCTATGTCTGTGTGTGGCAACGAAGATTCAGAGGCTCTTCATCCTTTTTTTTTCTCCCCACTCTTGCCGCCCACAAGGCCCACTCTCTCTCCTAATGAGCGTGCGCGCACGCGATCTGAGCACATCCCAGACACCTTGTCGTTTCACGATTTGAGATACGGAATGCTCGTCGTTTATCCAGCCGTCACTGTTCAGTTTGATCATTTGAATTCGGCCAACACTGTCGGAATCGGATGCAAGAGTTGAATCTCAGTCGTCAAACAGATCTCTCCCTCCCATCCAAATACGTTTTCGAATACAAATCCCAATACCTTAAATTTTAAGATAGTTAACCGTATCCAATCTAGCCTAATACAAATCGTAAATTTAACATGGTCCGAAACATTTACGTTAGTTCTGATTTTTCATTTTGTTTCCCTTTACAAAAATGGAGAACATGGTGTTATCATCAATCCATCGTTTTCGGTTTCGATTTGATTAATTTTGTATTCGTCTTTTTAGTTAATAGAAAATTATGTTTATTCGATTTTTGTCGAGTTCTTTTCAATTTTTTTTTAAAGTTTTTAGAAAAAAACAAAGATTGTTTTGCACATAAAATAATATGTATTTTCATCAAATAATTATTTGTTTTCTTTTTTTTTTATAACTCTAGGTAATTTCCGCGTCCATAGCACGTATTCAAATTACATATAAATTTTTAAAAAGATTTTATCAGTTTTAAAATTAAATATTTTTATTTTGTAATATATATTCTAAAATGAATTTTTTTAAACTATCAAATAATAAAATGTTACATTATTTTTGAAAAAGAATTGTTAATAGTTTTTGTTTTTATAATTTTGCGGGTTATAATATAGAATTAAAAATTAGAATATGGAACACCGAAATAATGTTTTTAGAATTTTACGACTCAAAATTTCACTTTTGTGAGATCTAAGGATAAATACAAATAACTCATTGTTTCTTCTTTCCGTTATTTGATCTCAACTCGTCTCCTTTGTCTCTCTATTCCTCGTCATTTTTTCACTTAGATAATTTTTTTTCTAATAATACAAAGTTTAAGAATTTTTATTAGAGACTAATCTTTGAAAGAGAGAGAAGAACTTTGAATGTATAGACATGGATATGACCGAAAACGATGTCGACTCGAAAATTATACAAAACGTTTCTCTATAAAAATTCTCATGTTCTCACCTTCCCCTAATGAGTTATGTTTGTGTTATACCACATCGCATGTAACTAAACCACCACCCCACCTTCATTCTATGGTAACTTTCATTTTTCTATACGATTTCTCCACAATATTCATATTTTTTTTTTGAATAATCATATTTACACATATACAAAAATATTAACTATTGTGATTATTATATATATATATATATATATATATATATATATATATTGTGATTTCAGTACAAACCGATTTAATTGGTTCTTATATAGGATTGCGTCATTATAGATATGTATATATATACATATATTATCACTTAGACTACTAATTATATTCTTATATGATTCGTAAATTTTTCTAATATATATAGGGAATATTTGTACTTAATGTGTATGAATATGTCATAATACTTAATCAATTTGATTTTAAAATTAAAGTATCAAGATATAACCAATTATAGAAATATAAAGAATATCCTGAAATAAAAGGAATGTACCTTTCCATTTTATTAGTCATACCTGTAATAATCGTGTCTACAACTATGTTTAGAGCTGGTTAATAAAGAATACATCAAACTTCGACATAATCATAGTAAAAATATAATTAATACATGTATTTATTATATAAAAAATATAAACATTTTTTTTAATATATCTAAACATCTCACCCTTTTATTATAAATAAAAAAGTTTCAAATTTACTAATTCAGTCTTGAACTTCATTATTAGAATAAAAGAATAAAGTTTTTTTTTAATATATCAATAAAAAAATATTGAATACTGATTTAAGTTAATATATTAAATATATATGAAATAAAATGGTCTTAAATTAATATAATATATATATAAATGGTTTAAACTAATTTAAAATTAGACACGTATTAGTTACTATATTTTGAAAATACTTTGTTTTTTTGCATGAATAAGAACATATATACACAAATACAAATATTTATATATAAACTTTTAGAAAAAAGGGTAAAAATTCTATAAAAAAAATTATAATAACGAAAAAATATAAAAACAACATAACTTCTACACATTTTATAAATAGATATATAAAACAGCGTGAATCGTGAAAAGAACATACATATACAAATACAAATATATCAATATTAAACTTTAGACAACAAAAAAAAACTAATATAAACAAAAAATATAATAAAAAGAAAAAATGTTTCCTTCTTCGCATTGCAGTTTTTTCTACAAATTCTTAACTCATCATACAAAGAAAAGACATAGAAAGTTGTTCCTTCCGATTTCAACCGACTACGCAGATTCTTATCTGTAAGATCCTTTCACTTACTGTCTAAGATATGGATTCATGTATTTTTTGTTCGTATTGATATTATAGAAATTTGAGAGAGTGTAGAAACTGTATACAAGATACGTCAACAGAAGAGATACTCTTGTGTGTTCCACTGTATGTATATTGCATTATTCTTAGTGTGTGTATCTGGTTTATAGAGAAATCATGATTTATTTACTTTGTAATCTAACCTTACTTTTTCACCTGTGAGCAAGTTGCCTTGATTATTGTGATAAATTTGGTCTTTTAGTTGACATTTGTTTTTTTCAATATGAAAATTGACAATATATAATGATATAAAGATAGAAATTCATCGGAAATATATAGAATTTATGGCGTTTTTAAAGATGTAATGTCTTGTTCACTTATCATTTGTACGAAATTCGCGAGAGTTCAGACTTTTGACAATCAAAAGACATTGCGAACGAATCGTCTCACATAATGGGGAGGATAACAAAAGTTGACTGCATTAAAATCGACTCTTGGTTCATTTGTTTCTCAGGTTGTACTCAACTCAACTAATTCTTATTTTTTACATTTTGTAATTCATAAATATTATTTGAATTATTCATTTTGGTAATTCTTCTATAGTATCATATTGCACGTTTATTTATTAATGTAGAGAGATCATGATTTATTTACTTTGTAACCTAACCTTACTTTGTAAATTATAAATATTATCATATCTGGTTTGTAAAGAGATAATGATTTATTTACTTTGTAATCTAACCTTACTTTTTCATCTGTGAACAAGTTGTATTGATTGTTGTGATAAATTTGGTCTTTTGGTTGATATATCAATATGAAAATTGACAATATATAATGATACAGAGATATAAATTCGTCGGAAATACATAGAATTTATGACGTTTTTAAAGATGTAATGTCTTGTGCACTTCTCATTTGCACGAGATTCACGAGAGTTCAAACTTTTGAAAATCAACAGACATGGCGAACGCATCGTCTCACATAATGGGGAGAATAACAAAGTTGACTGCATTAAAATCGACTCTTGGTTCATTTGTTTTTCAGGTTGCATTCAACTCAACTAATTCTAGTTTTTTTACATTTTGTAAATCATAAATATTATTTGAATTATTCATTTTGGTAATTCTTCTATAGTAGCATATTGCACGTTTATTTATTAATATTGTTTTCTCTATCTTGGATTGTTGATATTGAACCAAGATTGTAGCAAACACTTGAAGTTGGACTATAACGTTTTTGCGGAAGATGTTAAACAAAAAGATAAGAAAGATGATTATAGTATTGGAAACCTCGGGAGAGCTGTTAAATACGTTCTCAAGAAGGGGTTGTTGAAAGGAGGTCAGACGGTAAGTAGTAGATAATATATGTTTGTTCTATACGTATTTGTAATAAATGAGGTTGTCGACTATGACTTCATAAGAGAGAAACTGAATCAAGGTCTCGTAGTTATAGTTTTGAATATAACCGACGACTTATTCGACCTTAAAGAGGTAAGACAAAAATATTTTTTAATTAATTGTTTGTGAATAGATGCTTAAGATGCTCATTTTATAGGGTATTTGTCGCACCAAATGGATAGAAGCGGATACGGGAAGATGCAATATTCATGATGGTGTTACTGGTTGGTTCTGGAGAGATCCCGGAGGGGAAAAGATTTGTTCTCGCGCAAAATTCATGGGTGATTTTAATTTTGTAAGGATGAGTAAAATTGTGTTTAGTTGCGGAGCATATAAATTCAACTGCTTGTCTGCAGAAATACATTGAACAATTCGTAAGTAAATGACATTTATATACTATAGATATTGCATGTGTGTGATCCTCCTATGTATGTATTGTCAAGGGAACCGATATGCAATTCGACCATGTGGTGAGGCTGAATACACGCGGCGCAAACCTTGATATGAAATTCTACATCACATTCATGGCTAAGGATCCTTCCAATGAATCTCTTGTCGAGTTCCAACCTAAGACATAACGTGTGAGAAAAGATGACTTTTACCACCTTAACCATGAGGACCGCTCCATCTTCTGTAAATCAAAACTCATCAAGCAACAAAGTTATCTCTTTTCTTTAATTATGCCATCCAAAAATATAATGTATGTATATGAGAGTTTTGATTTGTGGTTTTACTGTTCAGTCTTGACAGAATTGGTGTATTCTTTCTGTGTTGCAGATTGAGAGTTCACTGACAAATAAGTGGGATTTGAGTGGAATTAATGTTATCATCGTTTATATATGCCTATTTATGAAAAATCTCAAAAACTATGTGATTCAGTTCACTTAAAAAAAATATTTTTTCATGTTCATTTTATATATGTAAAGTCATGTTTCATCTTGTTAGCGGCACATTAAACAAAAAAAAAGATGAAAAAAATGAAAAAACAAAATACAAAAAAATAACGGTATGGAAATCTGCAAAAAGTAAAACCCTGAAAGGTTAAACATTTCAGCATTCCTACCAAGTTTTTCCATACCGTCACTTTTCTACGTAATCTAAAATCAAAAGACATGGTGAACGCATCGTCTCACATAATGGAGAGGATAACAAAGTTGACTGCATTAAAATCGACTCTTGGTTCATTTGTTTTTCAGGTTGTACTCAACTCAACTAATTCTAGTTTTTTACATTTTGTAAATCATAAATAATATTGGAATTATTCATTTCGGTAATTCTTCTATAGTATCATATTGCACGTTTATTTATTAATATTATTTTCTCTATCTTGGATTGTGTAGTTTTATATTGATTTTTACAAATGCGATCAACATTTTCTGCAAAATCCAGAAAGTCCGTTGTTGTCATTGCTACGGGTTATACATGTACCATTTTCGAAACTTAAGCATGAGGTATATACGCTAAGTATTTGCTTATAACAGTAATGATTTCGTAGTGCATTATTTCATATTGATAGATGTTATCATATCTATTGATTCACATGTAATGTATTTGTAGTATGGTGATTTCGACAATCCGTTTTCATTGGTAACAATGGAAAAATTAATCGAGAAGTTGATTGCAAAAATGCTATCGACAAGATATATAAAAATTTGGATAGGTTTGAATCAAGTATTTAGTTTCGGTAAATGACTACTATATAGATGTATATATATACATATATTATCACTTAAACTGATAATTAATTATATTCTTATATTACTCGTAAGTTTTTCTAATTTATAAAGGGAATATTTGTAATTAATGTGTATAAATATGTTCTAATATCAATTTGATTATAAAATAAAAGTCTCCCAAACATAACCAATTATTAGAAATATAAAGAATATCCTAAAATAAATGGAACGAATCTTTTCAGTTTATTGTCTATATTTGTGATAATCATGCGTGCAACTACATTTAGAATTGGTCAATGAGAAATACATCTAGTTTCTACGTAATAATAATAAAAATATAAATTAATATATATATATATTTATTATATAAAAAATATAAAAACTTTTAAACTATATTTAAACATATCATTTTTACTATAAATAAAAAGTTTAGAATTTACTAATTCAATCTTGACTTTCATTATTATAATAAAAAGAATAATTTTTTTAATATCTCAATAAAAAATATTGAATGTTGATTTAAATAAATATAGTAAATGCATATGGAAGAAAATAGACTTTTAAAATTAATATATAATATATATATAAATAATTTTAAATGTACGTTATGTTGGATTTTTTTATTTACATTTAAACTAATTTAAAATTAAATAGGACACATATATATTAGTTACTCTGTTTTGGATAACACAAATATTTATATATAAATTTTTAGAAAAAAAAGGTAAAAAATCTGTAAAATAATTCTAATAACCAGAAAATATGAACTCACATAACTACAATTTATAGTTGAGAATTAATTAATTAAAGTAATTATTGTTCAATAAATTCAAACCTCATTTAACTAAATTAACTATGCATGCATTAATACAAAAAAGTTATGAAAAAGGTAAACTTTAATTGTATTCTAGGTATAAATCTCTTCATTATGTTTTTTATTAAATTCTGAAAAATAGGACACATGTCACTCCAATAAAAAATCTACTGTAATTATATATATATATATAGATCATAATTATTTTTTTCCAATATCGTCTAAGGTGTTTTGTCATTGTCATCTATTATTTATGAGTATGTTTTGCATATTTTTCAAAATAGAATTATAATCGAAATAAACAAGAAAACTATCATTTTATAATTATTAATCATGTGATATGTGATTTCCGTTTTGTAAGAATGAGAAAGTTAAAGATAACTTTATCAAAAAAACTATCTTGATTTTTTTTTCCAAAGATATGAACAAGGAATCAAACTATAAATTCCAATCACAAGTCGTATTCTTCTATAGAAAATGAAATGTGTAATCTATTTCGCAATTAACAAACCCAAAAAAGAATTTGAACGATATCTTTTTAACATGAAATTCGAAAATCCCGATTAAGATAAGATCAGAACAGTGATATGATACGAATATAGAGGAACTCGTTCCAGGTATCGGGCAAGCCAGGGAGGCACCAATGGATGCAGTCGGCGTAGGTAGTCGGGTCAGCCTGTTGCTCCGACGTCATCATCTTCCCTTGTCGGATAGTATAAACCGAAGTGTGAGCATCTTTCCGATATTCCGAGAGTCTTGTTATGTTGAGAAAGTGAACCGGGACTTTGAGAGAATGCGTGACGTTTTCCGCTATGGAAAACAACCTGTAGTCCGTCCCAACGTTAAAAGGCATCGACATGTTTAAGATCGGCATTCTCTCCAACGCACACTTTATGCCATCTGGATTCTCCCAATCCAAACTCCTACAAAAACGATTACAATTTTTTTTAACATATTTTAAGTCGTAGACAAAAAGATGTTAAAATATTAAATTTAATATATATATTAAAAAATGGTGATTATCTATACAAAAATCTCTATTACATTTATATACAAAACGTATTAATTATCCTTTGATAAAAATCCACAAATTGTTTTTTAAAAAGAGAACGATCGATAAAATAAATGAAAATCCACAAACTTATTAATTATACAATGAACAATTAATAATTTCATATAAAATAAATGAAAAATATTAATCATTGAAATGTACTTATATAATTATCAACAAAATAATTAAATAAATCATCTCACATATACACATTCGATTCAATGATTCAAATAAATCATGAAAGTATAATTTGTTTTCATTTAGTTCACTGTTTTTTCTTTTTTCTTTTTCATCCCAAATATAAAACGAAAAGTGATATAAATAATACCATTTTCCTTTATGAAAATACGTAAAAACAATTCAGAAGACATGACAATTAGGACATGATAATCATTATTACGATTGTGATTAAGAAGACGTTTAGCGGAGTTACTTGATATGAAGAGGGGACATGCTGTTGAAGAAGACAGTTGTACGGTTCGGGTCAATGTTTTGGTCAACCCAATCCCCCCATGTCTTCATCACCCTCTCGTAAGCTGCCGACCGTTCGATCTCGTCGTACTCCGTGTCTCCGTTATCGAACGATCCTCGTCTGTTCCATCGAACCAAATCACCGAAAATGCGTCCAGACACCGTTATTTATTGTGTATGTGTATACGTATATATGGGTGTGTGTGTGTATGTATACGAGGGGATGGGTATTCATACAGGGCTTTGATGGAGAAAGTGTTCATCCACCAGATGTAAGTGTTGAAGACCAAAAAGTCAACGCCTTTCCAGTTGACTCCGTGCTTTTGGATTGACTCCGCCATTATTATACGGTTCAAGTTACTGTGCTTCTTTGGATCATCAGAATTCGACTCTACCAAAAACGGCGCCCAGTAAAACTCCACTGTCGCATTATAATCCTATATATATATATATATATATCATAAATATATAAGAATCTTGCAGATCTGGTTTCTGCAGTGGAAACAAATATTATATTGCAATCTCATCGGTTTCGACAAACCGAGAGAGAGAGAGAGAGAGAGACCTCGATTCTGAAGAGGGAGAGAGAACCAGTCTTGCTCAAGTTCTTACGACCAGGAGGGATGACAGATTGAACCAAACAAACCATTGACTCCCACTGGTTTCTGTTCAGTGAATCCCCAACGAACATCAGTCTCTTGTTCTTCAGCCTCTCCAGCAATAATCTCGCTTTGAACCTTTCTCCAAAAACACAACAACATTGGAAACAAGAAAAGGAGAAGAAAAAAACTTTTATCAGATCCCAGACACAGATGAAAACATTACATCCAAATGGATTTGATCGTTGTTTTTTTGTACTTTGGCAAAGAACAGTCTCTGGGTTGCCATCTCCAGTTCTGATACAGAGAATCCTTCCGCCCATTCCTCATGCACGTCATTTGCGACGTCAAGAACTCACACTGATCCTCTTTATACAAGGGTCGAGTCTCGTTGTCGAACACCCACTCTCCTGTGAAGACATCGCAATCCTCCGCGGGTATCTCCACTTCTCCGTCGTCCACCGCCATTTCTATCGTAGTCACCTGCGATTCCTGAAATGGGTCTGCGTTTTTTTCCGAATCTCGATCTGGGTTTGCGTTCTTGACGGATTCTTGATCAACCCAGATCGCCTCCTGATCATGATTGGGTTTAGAACTCAAGAACGGGAACTTGGCGACGGATTTGAGGTTCTCGTCGTACATGAAAATGCCGAAAAGGATGATGGAGGAGACGACGAAGAAGATGAAGAGATTACTCTTCTTCCTCTGCTTCATTGCAGTGTGAAACAATGGAACTTTTCTCTTTTAATATTGCATAAGAAGAAGAAGAAGAAGAAAGAATGGGATACGAGTTAACTGATGACTATATCTGGATTTTCAATATTGATATGCAAATTATATAATATTTGGTAAATACGGGAAATTTGGAAAACTATTGCGAATCGTGATCATTGACCTGTATATATATTATTATATTCATCAAGCAAAAATACATACACACATGAGCATGCAACAATTAATTTAAAACAAAGCCTAAATAAAATAATCTTCTGCCCATTTGTTATTGGGCTTATACGGTCCAAGCCCAATAGACAACCGAAAGTCCAGTTATTCTTCCCGTTTTCCCGTTTTCCACCCTCATAATTCCCTATAAATGTAAAATGGTACCCAAACTTTTATATATTACTACGAATACCGCAAACATAGTATAATACCAATCATTCACTTTCTTATCACAGTTTACGAAAGTCACGTAATTAAATAATAGCAACAACAATAATATGGCTCCAACTTTTCTTTCTTCACTTTTCATCTTTATCATGCTTCTAACTATAAAGTCATACATTTTACCAAAAAAAACTATAAAGTCATACTGATTAAAAAAAAAACTATAAACTATACACACCTCGCTGGTTTCTGGTCACATGATTAGTCTAGAATATCTGGTTACCACAAAAAAATTATAAACTATACATTAACGACTACAGAACGAAAAACAAAGAATCATTCTCTCCAACTTTTGCCTAAGCCACAATGAGTTCATGCTCCTGAGCTTCTTCGGAGCTATGGGGGCTATTTGAGTATCGGATATTCTCGTTCGGTCGGAAGGTTCCCACTAGGAATAGCCATTTCGAGTTTTGTTCGGTTATATTCGGGTTCGATATTTCGATTATAGATGAGCTATAACCATTCGTTTTCTATACAAACTTAGGTTATGTTCGGTTCAGTTTCAATTCAGATTCAATTTTTTGTTGTAAAAAATTATTTTTTTAAAAAAATTATCGATTTTTTCGGTTATCTTTTTAATCGATTCGGTTTTGATTTTTCGAGATTAGAGAAATCATAACCGTTCGATTTTTTATATCGAATTCAGTTCTGTTATGATTATATCTTATTCGATTCATTTTGATTCGACTATTCAGTTAATAACCAAAATGGTTATCCCTATTTTCTATCATTTGAAATTCAAGTTATCTTTTTTTTCTTTAATTAAAACATAAAACAAAAAATAAAATACTTATAATAATATTCACATGTATTTTCTTCTTATTTTTTTTATTATTATTTCGGCCAAACAAAACATGTTAGACTTGGTCTATATTTTTTATTGGATGATTTTAACCTCCTCCATTTCTTAGCTTAGACCAATTAAATACTAATCCAAATAAACTCATTTGTGTGTTTATTTCTTTTTCACTGGTTATTGATTTTTACTCAGCAAAATTATATTTTACAACGGTTAATTTACAACGATTTGGAAATGGTTACAAAATATTGAGTTATATTCTTTTGTAGATCTTTGGTTGGTACTGACACAACCTATTCATGAAAAAATGGGTTGTAAATTGTAATGCAGATGCAACTAGAGATGGGCATTCGGGTCGGGTTCGGATAAACCCGACCCGAATAATTGGTTATCGGTTATGCGTTCGAATCGGTTATTGCAAAATAACCGAACGGTTACAGTCATCCCATAATCAATCGGTTCGGTTTGGTTAAATATCAGATTAATTTCGGTTATTTGAATAAACCGAGATTAAAATGTAAAACTTAGGCTTAGGGTTTCTCGTCTCTGTCGTGTTTTCCATCGACGACGATTTGCTCTGCCTCTGCCTCTCTCCCTGCTTCTTCAGCTCCGTCGCCGTCTTCGGAATCTCTCCTTAGGTCTCTCTCCGTCGTCGCCTTCGACTCAAGTCTCTCTCTTCGTTGCCGTCTGTCTCATCTTCACCGCCCATCGGTCCGTCTGCCGTTGCGCCTCATTTTGATTCGCTCTGGTCCTGCAATGTTGGTTTCGTTGTAAGATTCTTCTGATTTCTGCTTGCTTACAGAACCTAAAAGAAAAATTGTTCCCAATGAATTTTGCAAGGGATCTTCGACTTGTTCATCGGGATTGTATCCTGAGAACCGCCACATCTGATATTGGGGTAACTTAGTTTATGGAAGCGCCTATGGGTGAGGTTGCTGTAGCTGCTACTAGGGTTGAAACCATGCTTGGTGATACTGCCATCCAAATGATGCGAGGTATAAACCCTCTTCATGGAAAGTCTGCTTTTCACCCATTTTATGGAAGAAAACTACCGATTATTTGTGATGCAATACTGGTTCATGTTCTTGCTTTTAATATTAGATTGACTTTGGTTTGTCATATAAAACCAATGATGGCATGAATGTTGTCATATAAAACAAAAGATGGAGTTTTCTTATCGAATTTTTATTTGAATATACCCTAATCAAACCGAAACCATTAAAATTATATACCGATTGGATATAAATATTCTATGTCCGAACCGGACACGATCAACCCGAACTGATCGAATGTCTCTACCCTACATGCAACAAGTCTCACCTAGCCTTTTTTTTCCTGGGTTAAAAACGGCAGACTGTTTCGCCTCTCTTCAGTTAAACGTCACGTAGTCTGGAGTGATTGGGTTGGGCTCCCATCTTGTCGTCGATTCCCTCAGCATACTACTGAACTTCTCCGTGTCGCTGCATAATCCTCCACCGATCGGGAAATCTTCCTGTCTCGCCGGCGAAGAGGAACCAAGTCTGAGTGAGGGCTTCAATTTCTCTTCGTTCTGGAATCTCCATTGTTTCTCTGCCATCGGAAGATCTTGTCGCACCACCGGTAAGCGCTCTCTCTCCTCCTCCTCCTCCTCCCCCTCCTCCGGCTCGAGTGGTTAGTGGGTTTTGGTCTTCTGATGCATGATAATTTCTAGTACGAACGGTGAGAGTATGCAGACAATCACCCATGACTGTAAACGAAATGTTGTAAAGTTGATAGAAAAATTTGAAGCATTTGGATTGTTTCGAATAACCCGTTCCCATTGTTCCTTTTATTTCATTATTGGATCTTATCATGCGGGAAACGATCGAGTTTCCGGTCTTCTACAGTGAAGATCTGGAGGTTTGAACATTTTTCTTCGATTCGCCTGTGAATGGGAGTTGTTTGAAGTTACCGTATCAGGTTTTTCTGAAGTACATATGCCTATTAGTATGCTGGATTTTGTCCATAAAAGGTTTAGCTGACTGGATCTTCAATGGTGTATGTTTTCTTACATTGAGTTCGTTAGATGTTCAAGAATCTTGTCTGATATGATGCAGTTTGATAGGCTAATTTTTCATGCAAAAAGGAGACTGAATTTGGTTTCTTCCCAGAGAAAGTTCCATATCCATTCTTTTTCAGTATCGTGTAG
>NW_010960187.1:554322-555786 GCF_000463585.1 Tarenaya hassleriana | reverse complement strand
GTGTAGGGTTGGAGAAAGAAAAAAAAATTCTTGACAACTCGTCTTTGTTCCTTCTCGACCCAGAATTTAAGAACCAAAGTAGGAAAACTAAAATAGTGGTTGAAACCAGAGAAACAGTGTCTCATTCGCTATGCAAATACATATGAACGTCTTGTTTCAATTTTATCCTGAATACATGGGCATATTTTTATATGGATTGATACTGGTTTGTAGCTTACAAAATGCATAAACACATCATTTCATAATCGTTTGTCATGTCCAAAGAATTTAACTTATGTTGGATGATGAGCCTCAGGTTTCGGCTGTGAAGAGCGTAATTTTGTAAGCATCGCAACATGAAGACCGAATCAGACTTTAGAGTGGGACAGAGAGTACACTCGATCAATGATCCTCGTCGAGTGGGCACTGTCATGTATGTCGGAGAAGTGCAAGGATACTCTGGTGTCTGGATTGGTGTTGATTGGGATAAAGACGGGGACGGAAAACATGACGGCTCCGTCAATTGTGTCCGCTATTTCCAAGCCCGCTCGGATTGCTCTGCGTCCTTTGTCCGTCCCCAGAATCTGAGCCACGGAATTACTTTGCTTCAAGCCTTGGAGCTCAGGTACAGGACAACTTCCTCTAAGGACGAAGAAGGTATGTCTTTTTTTTTATAATTATTATTAGATTTAAGAGAATTTCCATGGTGTTAATACTGTTTCCTTATCATAATATCCGGGTATCGTTTTTTTTTATAGATGAGATGTACGTTCTGTCCACCAGGAACCAACGTGTTTCTGTTCAGCTTTTGGGGAAGGAAAAGATACAAGACAAGCTAAGTCGGTTTGAGGAACTTACAAGCGCTTCTCTTTCTTATCTTGGTGTCAGCTCCCTTGGAACTTCATCTGATGCAGGCTCTGTTATACCAAGTGAGATTCCCTGTTATTTGATCTCTTCTCCTTTCTCTGCTTTCTTGGTATATTGTTTCATGCAACACTGATGGTGCTGCTAAACATGACAACTTTCCATCTGTTAAATTTTCATTCCAGATCTGAAGGAGCTTGACTTAACTGGAAACTTAATTTCCGAATGGAAGGTAATATATATATATATATATATCCTAAAAACTTAAACTAGTGTAATGCTTCTGTCTCCCCAGGAAATTGGAGCGCTTTGTGAACAGTTACGGTCTCTTACAGCCCTAAATCTGTCTTGCAATTCTTTGGCACACGACAACATGTATCTGCCGCAGCTCAACATCCGTGTCTTGGTTCTGAATAACACCGGTGTCACCTGGACTCAGGTAAACTTGCTTCTTTGTTTCAAGTTTTATATCTTACATGTAATCCGATTCCATCCTTCACTTTAAATGGCTTATATGTACTGTCATGTTGTAGGTTGAAATGGTTGGACGTTCATTGCCTTTACTCGAGGAGTTGCACTTGCTGGGAAACAAGATCGCTGCTGTAACGGTATTCTTTCCCT
>NW_010960187.1:546717-554177 GCF_000463585.1 Tarenaya hassleriana | reverse complement strand
GTCGGATGGCGGAGACGAGCTTTCCCTAGCTGCTATATTGGGGCTTGCCTGTTAGAGCATTGGATTAGGGTGAACGAATATCTGACATGTCTTTGGTAATTTTGGTCCTAATGTTCTTTTTTGTCAATTCTTCTCATGATGCATTCTCTTTCCGAGATCTCTAAAGTATCAAGAATAATCCTTGGGGTAAACAATCAAATGGTACTAGAATAACAAAAATTGGACAAGTCATTTAGCTTGTTGTTTTGTCATGCCTATTGCACCTAATATACTGCTTCTGTTTCTCTATTGCTCAATTCGTCTTCCCAAGATCCTTCTTTACTAACACCTGTTTGGCTTGTTGCAGTCTCCTGCTGATCAATCATTCAACTCTTTGCGGCTTCTGAATTTGGATGATAATTGTTTCTCCGACTGGGGAGAAGTATTGAAGCTTTCTCAGCTGAGATGGTCAGCACTGAAACATACTGATAACTAAATATGCGCATTTTCTCGATGTTACTAACTTATGGTTGCCTTGTCTCTCAGTTTGGAGCAGCTGTACCTGAACAACAACAAGTTGTCACACATCTTTTATCCTGATAGCGATATGCTCTTAAAATTGTTTGACGGTCACGGGTCTCTTGGGAAAAGCTGCGAGCCATTTGAAAATCTTCATTGTCTTCTTCTAGGTAGTACATGGATATTCTTCTATTATCTTTATTCTCAAAAAACAAAACCTATGTTCTTATCCTTTTTTTTTTCTTAGGATCTAACAATATTGGAGATCTAGCTGCAATAGACTCGCTAAACTCGTTTCCTAAATTGATGGTAAGGATACTCTCTTTCCTCATTCCGTAGTTGCTTCCTTTCGTTTCTTTCGCTTCCAGGTTGTTATTTCTTCTATGTGCTAGTTGTGTGAGCAAAATTACATGGGATCCTTATATTCCCTTTTTCTTGATTTTCTTTTGTTCTTTATCGGGTGGTGAATTTTTTGGCGTGGTTCAAAGTTTAGCTACAGTGGAACATATCGACGATGTCTTAGCTTCCTTGCTTGTTGATCAAATGTCTTTTTTGTAAGTAATAGGATATCAGGCTTTCTGAAAACCCGATCTCTGATCCATCAAGAGGTGGTGTTCCGAGATTTGTCTTGGTTGCAAGACTAAGGAATGTGCAAGTGCTGAATGGGAGTGAGGTATATCAACTGTCTCGAAAATGTGTTTTGAAATAGTTTATCTCCCATCAGTCTTTTTTCTGTTTTTGATATACCCACACCGCTCTCAGGTTAAGGCTCGTGAGAGAAAAGATTCGGAGATCCGGTATGCCCTTTATATTTCATTATCTGAGGAAGATTTCTTTCACACTCCTAAACTTTAAACCATAAACCATAAATACTAAACCTTAAACCCTAAACCCTAAACCCTAAACCTGATGTATAACACATATTTATCCTCAGGTATGTGCGCCAAGTGATGTCAAAGTGTAATGACAACCAAGGGGAAATCGAGTCGCTTCATCCTAGGTAAGTCGGCTAACTACAAAACGCGTTACAAAAGTGATAAGAAAGTTTATGATGTGTCAAATGTTCATTACAGGTTTTTCGAACTCAAGAAACTCCACGGAATTGAGGACGAGAGTCAAACAGTCGGAGCGACGGGTCCTCAGAATATGGCATCCGGATTGCTCTGTATGTACTTTTTACGCTTTGATTTGACATTTTTTTTAATACTGAAACAATTATTCTGAAATGCAGCTGTTACGCTAAAATGTGTCAGTGCGTCAATCGGCGAAAAACCGATAATCACGAAGAAATTTCCGAGCAGTACAACGGTTGTATTTTCCTCCTTTTGTTTCGGCATTTGTGCTTGCTGGCTTTTTTGCTCATCAAACCTCTCTGTCTGATGATAGGTTGGGAAGCTAAAAATTCTTTGTGACAACTTTTTCAAGCTCAAGTCCCTCAAGCCAAAACTATTTCTCCAAGAAGAGGTTTGTCGTTCGTTAATTCTTACAATCTCAGTTGATTGCTAAATGAAAAACTTCGATGACGGTTCTCGTCGTAGGGATATAACGTCCTTATGCTTCTGCTCGATCCATTATCCGGGCTGGATACGGGTCAGATACCCTAAAGAAGTTAGGTATCCGTATCCGAAGATCTCGAGTATCATAATGTGATATTCGGGTATGCAGATTATGAGTACCCGATAAAATATTTGGGTATACGCGGGTATCCAAATAAACAAATGAGGTTTATAATCCAAAAAAAAATGGAGTAGAAAAACGAGCTCGGATGTTATTTATGTCATTTGTTAATGTACTGAGGGTAGTCATGAATTTTGCTAGACAGGTAATAAAAAAAATAACTCGTCTCGTTGTATATGTCTAAAAGAGTTGTGTTATTCGGTTCGGTTACGGTTATTTGTTATTCGGTTTGGTTCGGTTCAGTTATTCGATTATTAAACAAATAAATTTGCAGGGGTCGCCTTTGCCAGCGTCGCTTGACGACGAGATGGCGAACTTGTTGGACGTTGGGATAAGCGATGGGTCGACAGTCCTCGTTGATTTAGAGGATTGACTCAAGGTGTCTCTCTCTGCTCTTTCAATGGTTGTGGTCAAAGACAAATTTGTGTCACTGAATTCCTCATTATCTTAGCTCCTTTCACATCGAGGAGAGTTACGGGTTTCGATTTTGCATGGAACTGGCCAATTTGGTTGATCACCGAATAACTAAATCGATCCGAATCAAATAACACAAGATTGTAATCGAACTGAATACGATATAAAACGACTGATAAAACCGATTTTTTCTTCAAAAAACAAATGTTTTTTATCAATAAAAATCGAACATCAACCCCAAATGCAGTCAAATCTAATTGTACAGGAATCCGAGCCTAAGAAAATATCAACACCATCATATTATTTGAATTTATTTTAATATGTTATGGCTCTGTGATTACATCTGGCAAGGGAGACTCCGTTGGGGATACCCGGATTTTTGGGTATTCGTATTCGTTCAAAGCCAAATCTAAATCCGAATTCTCATATACCCGTTGAATTCAAATCTGATCTGAATAATAAAATTTTCTAAAACGGATATCCATCTGATATGCGACTAGTTTTTTTTATAAACAATTATATTACTACATGTTTATAATATTTTTCATTGTTCCGGGTTATGGATTTCATATTTCCCTATATTGTCTCATAAATAGTTAAATACTAGCTATAATATCCCTAAGTGTAGATAAAATATTATTATAAAGTAATGTTTCAAAAAATGAATGTTGCAAGATATAAAAGAATGTAAAGATGATTAGGTGGACGTTCCTAGATTGTAATGAAAATGAAATTCTCATAAAACATCGAAAATGAAACACGGAGTTATAATAATTCATTGAGTTCAATAACAAAACCAAACAGAACTGTTCAAAAATTGGCGTTAGTAGTTGAGAAAATTATACTGCTGTGTAGTATATATATATATTTGTTGCATGTTTAAGATGCACAAAACTAAAACAATTTGAAATTCAGGGGCAGATTGGTAAATTTCGATCATCAAGTGATGCGTAACTGCATTAAAATACAGAGTGAAGTTTGGTTTATGCGGAAGTCTATTTTTTCTATTCATCGGCAATATAACGTCATTTGATTATGATGCCATGCTGAACCTTTCAAAGTCGTCTTTCACAATTAGCACGTGTCAAAATAATAATAATAATAATAATAATAATAATAATAATAATGTTTAAGAATATGGACTCGTGAAATCAATCCCATCAATAATTTGGTCCCTAAATCAACACAACAAATTATTAACTAGAAAAATATCAGTAGAACATCACGACTTAATTAAGTTTGACGAGAAAAATAGTTAGATAATCTATCTAATACAATTAATAAAAAAAATTAAAAGATGATCTTTTAAATATTAAATCCAAGCAACCAATACCATATATTGTGGAATTACTTTATTTTTTAGAAAATTAATTTCTAGGATCAAAAGACGTAAAAATAAAAACATAATAAGCATTATAATTATATAGATTAGGGGTGGGGGATACAAAACTCAATTAGGGCATGAAACCTACAAAAAGTTGTTCTGCTTTTGGCTTGTCGAACATTTAAATAATCTGCGTTTAGTTCTTTTTATCAAGTTCTAGCAAATTATCTTACTGAATTATTTCCGTTTCGGACTATTATTTTATTTGATTGGACGGGCCAAGTTATTTATAAAAGATAAATGTATTATCCCATGACCAGACATAAATAATCTTTAGTTGTAAAAAAGATATATAAGTGTGGGATTTATTATACTTGGACAAGTAATGCTATTTATTCTATCTATTGTATTGGAAATATTTTTTTTTATAACCAGGATGGTTCTCCGGACCTTCGGTCCGACTACATCCACCCTAGACTCAGAACCAACCTTTGTATATGGACTATTTTGGTTCAGATTTTACATCTCTCTCCACCAGTGGAATCGAAACCAGGATTTTGAGGATAACTTTGTCATCTTTCATAAAAGCAAATTAAATTTCCAATTATAAATATATCTAGAAACATATGTATTGAAATAAATCAAATGCACCAAACAAAATTTGTTATAGATTAATAATTCATGTTTCTAATTAAAATTTTAGACGAAGATTTTGTTTAAAAGTGTTGATAAATGATTACAAGTGAATATCCATATATATAAAATAAATTATATATCTCGGTTATATAATAATATATATTACATTACAAAAAAATATAAATTTATTAAAACAACAAAAAGTAACCAAATTTATTTTTTAAATCAACAAAAATTTATTAAATTTCATAAAAATGGAATAAAATTTATTAAATTTCATAAAATTTTGAATATTTGTGTGTAATTTTTTTACCAATTATTTTCATTTATTATTATATTAATTGTATGAATAATTGTAAAATAAAGTATAAAAAACCTAAAACTTTAATTTAATTTTAAATTATACAAATTAAACTATCTACAATTAAACATGTCTGATATTTTTGTGTTTGGTATAAGGAAAAAAATTAACCAAATTTAATTTTCGAAATATTTGTCATTTTAGAGATTATTTTTTGTTTCTAAATAATTGTCATTTTAGATTTTTTAAGCAACTTTTAATAAAAATTTCCAATTTTATCTTTAATTAAAAATATCAAACTTCAATAGAATATTAATATGAATATGATTTAATAAGGGTATATATGAATTTTTTAAAATTTTTTTAAGAACTGTGAAAAAATCTAAAACAACAATTATATTGAAACGGGGAATAATAAACTTTGAAATTTTAAATAAATAAATAAAAACCACATGGATTTTTATTCAACATAACTCAAACAAAATCGAGTGCTAACATGTCGTGCCGGAGTTGCTTGCGGCGCCGAATTCCACAAAGACAGCACTGGTTCCATAAGCTTCTCTCGCCAATATATACATACATATATATATATAACGTGAATATAACATGATTTAAATGTGGATAATTGTATTATATCTAGAACGAATATATTCCGTTTAATTTGAATGGATAATAATAAACTCGACCCTAAATTTCAACTTTATTTGGGTTTTTGAAGTCCCTCTCCAATTGGCGATCGACATTTATTTTCCTTTTGTCTATGCATTTGAAGTTTACGCGACAACGACTTTTGTCCATGAAATTAAAAAAGAAAATTATAAGATCGAGATGTATTTGTTTGATGTACTATTACACGCATAGTCACCAGATAACATCTAGACTTCCATATATATATATATATAAAATCAAATTGAATTAAATCAAATTTAAATAGATACAATTTTTCAAATAAAAATCGGATATGGGAAATAACTGTTAATATTAAACTTTTTTTTATTACGAAGTATATATGCACATGATGAAAGATAGTCTTCAAATCAAAACCACCGTCCATATTCTGCAAAAGATGGAGTAATCAAACAAAGTCTTTAATTAAATCGAAAAATGCCAATATCAAACAACCAAAACGAAATAATTCGACGTTGAATTAAAGATCTGAATTTATTTTTTTATAGGATAAATTTCTGTATTCTCTATTAACTGTAGAGGATTTTTGTTTTGTAAGATTTAGGAAAATTCTTTGCAAGTTCTTTGTATAAAAATCGATGAATCAGATGTCGTACCAAATATATATCAAAATGGTGAAATACTGTATCCAGATTTTCATGTAAATATGAGTTATACTTTTTTTGTTATTTGTTAATAAAAATATAATCACGAGGACAACTTGTTAGATTGCTCTAACTAAAGTATCTATTTTAGTGTGTTACTTGTCTATTAAACCTCTCTCTCTCTCTCTATATATATATATAAATGCCCAAAAAACAATGTTTTGCCCCAAAAGAATATAATGGCAAAAAAACATGAACTCAACCTTTTTTTTTATAATCGTAAAGTTCCAATTACATCCCCTATAAGTTCGGAGAAACCAGATGAATGTTTCTTCCCAAACGGAGACGCGAACCTGGATTGAAAAAGAATTTTGCCCCATCGCTTACGAATTGAGCCACCTAATCTTGGATCTCAACCTCTTCTTCTATTTAACCCATCTAACAACATCCCTAAGCCCACCACTTCTCTCTTCTTCGCCAAGCGATCAACATAAAAAAAAAAGAGCCAAAACCATGATGAACATGTTCCAAGACTGGCCTGAACCAGTGGTCCGAGTCCAGTCCTTGTCCGAAAGCAACCTCGAAACCATACCCGGCAGATACATCAAGCCTCCGTCCCTCCGGCCGACCATAATCTCCGATCACCTCCACACCATCCCCGTCATCGACCTGTCGTCCGTATACACAGATGACATAACCCTACGCGAAGAAACGCTTGCCGAAATATCGAGGGCCTGCAGAGAATGGGGATTTTTCCAAGTGGTGAACCACGGGGTGAGCCCTCGTCTCATGGAACGGGCCAAGGAGGCATGGAGAGAGTTCTTTCATCTTCCCATGGAGATCAAACAAGTCCATGCTAACTCTCCCGTGACTTATGAAGGGTACGGAAGCCGATTAGGCGTCGAAAAGGATGCTCCTCTCGATTGGTGTGATTACTATTTTCTTCACTATCTTCCTTCCTCTTTGAAGGATTACACCAAGTGGCCTTCTTCCCCTCCTAATTGCCGGTATTTGTTATTTAGATCTTGCTTGTGTTTAATTTTAGAGTTATCGATCTACAGCTAGGCAAGCCATACATGTGCAATTAATTGTATAATTTTAGAGTTATCGATCTTAGATTCCATCAAAAAAATCAGGAATTTAAACGACCAAGGATCCCCACCTGATTAAAACGTTTTATCCCTACTGCAAGTTGCCTTGGGCAGACATAAAGAACAAAAAAGTTGATGTACCTACGAAACATTGTAATAATTTATCACGTGCATGCATGCATATGCCCACATGCGTAAATAGTAAACCGGTACCAATCTATCTCATCCTTTAATTTGTTTTTTTTTGT
>NW_010960187.1:512304-546707 GCF_000463585.1 Tarenaya hassleriana | reverse complement strand
GGGAAATAATCGAGGATTATTGCAAGGAACAGGTGGAATTATGCGAGAAGTTGATGAAGATATTATCGATAAACCTCGGATTGAACGAAGACAGACTTCAAAACGCGTTTGGCGGTACGCGTAATGCAGGAGCGTGCATGAGGGTTAATTATTACCCAAAATGCCCTCAACCGGAGCTCACCCTCGGCCTCTCTCCGCACTCTGATCCCGGCGGCTTGACCGTTCTCTTGCCTGACGACCATGTCCCCGGCCTTCAGGTCCGGCGGTCGGACCATTGGGTCATCATCAAGCCCGATCCTCACGCTCTTATTGTCAACATCGGCGACCAAATTCAGGTATATATAAATGCTACAAAAATAAAAATTGTCCTTTGCATGGGTTAAGTTTTTTTTGATAACCGGTTATTATAAACCAAGACCCAAACTAATTCTAGAGTTGAGTCAGTCATGTAATTTGGATTATACGTTTACTCCCCAGATTTGGGGTTCAAATTCGAGACGGAATATACGCTTTACGTCCCGTTTTTACCGGTTGAACTATCCAAATTTGGATTACGTGGGTTAAATTTTATACCATTAGAAAAATCAAACCATTTATTTACATAAAATTATGAAATCATTATACGACCCGTTTTCACCGGTTGAATTATCCAAATTAATATGCAATTAATAATCTTTATACATTTGGACGTAATCCGTGTAACCAACTGTTAGATCACGAAGAATACTTTATTCCAATTTATGTGATGTTTTTTGCTTCTGTGCATTGCATCTTAACCTAGTACAATAATTAAACACAAAAATTCCGGTGGTTGGTCTTTTACGGCAAATTTTTTCTCTCTTCTTTTGAATAAATAAATCTGAGTTTTATATGAAATAGAAAGGAAAAGAGTATACATAATATTTAAGGTAAAACAGTCTTGCTCTTTCTAGTTTGATTTAAAAATGAACAGGCAAGCTGTTAATTTGAACATTAAACTATACACCTTTGGTTTAGGGAGAAATTACCTTCATTTTATTTTCTTTTAGAAATATTATTTAGAACCTAAAAATATAAAATATGTCCTCTAACATTTTGTCACAATTGAAAAAAAAAATCACACACTTAATAATCTTAGCATTTTAAATTATATGACTAATAGTGTAATTAACAATGTCTAAAAGCTTATTGGAGTCACCAAGGCGATCTAATGATGTGGTAAAGACAATATTTTATTTTCAAAGATGAATAAGTAGAGAGTTTTTTAGTAATAGTAAAAGTGGGTTTATTTTCATAGTTTTGGATATGTTGTATAGGACTTTTAAAATAAGTTTCCCTATTTATTTTTAAAACTTCTTGGCTCATCTAACATTTATATTTTCTTGACATTTTTAAATATATAGAATAAATAGAATTAGTATAAAATATATAAGTACAAAAAACTAAACCTCAATATACGTCCAAAATTACCTAAATCTGTAGAAAAGTGACACGTTAATAAAAGATCAAATTTTCCAAAACAGCATTACTCAACATGAAAACTTCAAAGCTGTGAAGAAAAGAAGAAAAGAATATAAACCGTATAGTATGTATGATTTTTTAGATAACTAGTGAATTAACATTATATTTGGAGAGTTTATAAAATATTTAAAAAATTTAAAAACTAATCACCCTTTAAATAGAATACACATTATTAAAAAATATATATTAAATTATTAGCTTTAAAAACTAGACCCTAAAACCCAATGAATAAATTGTATAATTATTTTGAAACTGTATAAAACTATTATATGAAGATTTTAAAAACATGGGTTTTTTAAATATATTTTTTGTTGTCTTTTGACGAGGCAATTGTTTAAACTTCAAAATTCAAACTAAAATTCTACAAATATCACACTTAATAATATATATATATACACACACACACACGAGAGGCACTTTAATTTCAGGACAACATTAAAATCGTCAGAGACCCAGTCGACAAAAACAAATGCGTGTGGGATATGAATTGAAGTCGTCAAGGCTTATTAGAGGAAGACACGTTGCGTGGAGCCTTCAAATTCCTAATTTTCACACGTGAAAATTAAAAGAAAACAATTAAATCTTCAATAAATATTATTTATTGCTGAAAATGTGAGTCGCCTCGCACTCACATCACATGTTTCAAATGTTATAAAACCTAAAATCAAATTATAATAATGCATTATTATTATTATTATATATATATATATATATATATATATAATATATATATATATATATATTCAAATAATAACATTCTCATGCACGACATCATCATTAGGTCATCCTGCATTTATATTTTCACAAATCACGTTTCGTCGTTCTGTAAATAATTACGAAATATTGACGTGTATTTTGTACCTTAAAAAAATATTTTATTTTCTATTGTAAACGATAATATTTCTATAATTCCATATACTCTTATATATATATTCACAATATAAAATTTAAAAGATCGGCTCGATATTAGATTTCTAACGAATGCAACCAATTTTGTTACGATGATATTTTATATGTTATGCATGAACAAAAAACGACAATTAGTTAATGTAATTAGGTATTGAGCAACGCGATATATAAGAGCGTGGAGCATCGGGTGGTAGTGAGTTCGGCCCGGGAAAGAGGGTCCTTAGCTTTCTTCTACAACCCAAAGGGCGACATTCCGATGGAGCCGCTCCGGGAACTCTTGACGGAGAATTCGCCGGCGTTTTACTCTCCGATGACGTTTGATCAGTACCGTTTGTTCATCCGCACGCGGGGTCCGCAGAGCAAATCCCATGTCGACCTCCTCAGATCTCCTCGCTGATATGTGCATGCATGCATGTATATATGTATGTATGAATTCACGTACATTATGTATGTATGCATGTATGTATGTATGTATGTATGTACGCATGTATGTATGCATGTATGCATGTATGTATGTATGTATGTATATGTATGTATGTATGTATGTATGTATGTATGTATGTATGTATGTATGTATGTATGTATGTATGTATGTATGTATGTATGTATGTATGTATGTATGTATGTATGTATGTATGTATGTATGTATGTATGCATGTATGTATGTATGCATGTGTGTATGCATGTATGTATGCATGTATGTGTTATACTCACGTGTGAATTTGTTAGGAGATATCATGTCATATTTTGTATATATTTTCTTAAAAAAATATATTAAGTGATAAATACTATTCTTACAGAAAAGGGGTAAATTCATTTACCCATTTATTAAATTTATTAGTATTATCAAATGTAACGATACAAGCTTTTTTTCACAAAAAATTACTCGGTTAGGTTATGTTTTGGTTCCAATTTTTTAACCACTTTACTCGTCCCGTTTTTACTTCGAATTTGTAAATGATTCATTTTTCACTAAGAAAGAAGCATATGTATTTGTTAAAGAGATTTTCATTAACAAATACAGTTATTGATTCAGTTTTCAACCGTAACAACAATTCATTGATTTACCCCCCAAAAAAAAAACGACAACAATTCGTTGAATGGAAATTATGGAAGTTCCTAGCTTCGGGTGGGAAATAAATATGGGCCTGGCCCATTTATTTAATTATTGAAGGCCCATTAATGTTATGTAGGCCCAATAATTTTCTTTGAAGTTTAGGGTCGTAATAAAAAAACTGAGCCCAAATGTCAATGGCTTCCCTCAGAAAAAAAAAAAAGAGTTTCTGACATCATTACTAAATGAAAAATGTAAATATTATTTTAGTTATTACCGGTCGAAAATAAGTCGATCCATTTGCAAGATATTGGTAAATAAATTAAAAATGGAAATTTATCGGCCGGAGGAAGAGGCTTTGATAATAGAGTTAGGAAGACTTAAGCCATAACCATTAATCTAACAAATCATAATCAATTTAAACCCATAATCGCTTAATTAAGATTTGTAATTTATTCACAATAAATATTGATAATATAAAGACAAGTATCGACCTTTTTCTTCATACAAATACTCGGAAAAAGAGAATGTGGAGTTAGAATATTGTGAAATAAATCGAGTATGATTTAGATAACTGAAAAGTGATCAATTAAATGTATTTAGCTATTTTGTTTAAAATCATATTTAATTAATTATTCAAAGTCTCCTTATCATTTTATTTTCATGCATAGTCTTTTGCGTCCCCATGGGGGCCGGAGGGTTTGATTGGTTCAAGTTTGACCAAAGACAAGTTGGCTAAAGAAATGAACTCAGTAGAAGAAAATGAATAACTAAATAATTTTTGCTCAATTATTTAATTATTATGTGCAAAAATATATTTTATGAGGAGATGAAATACGAGATATACAAGTACAAAAACAACAAATAAAATATTTTTATTTTAACTGAGAAAACGAATTAAATAAAAAGAAATGGACCGACGCCGACGCAACTCCACCTTTTAAATTTGTCTTTTTATAATTGGCAAATTCCTCTTTAAGTTCCACCTTCCAAATCTTTTATTTTATTTTTTCACATTTTATTTTTGTTCAGACTTGAAAAAAACATATAGTTTGATATAGGTATAACCATCAACGGTTTAATTTATGATTATTTGTTCTACAAAATTTAAATTCCAGCCACATGTCAAGTAAACCGAAAGCATATAAATAAATAAATAAATATACGAGCAAATTCAATAAATCAATGGTCTTATTAAACTAACAACCTGAAGTGACAGAGATTTTATCATTCTTTTTTATTTTTTTAGTATTTAGTCAGCTTTTGTTACCTTTCAGAAACAAAATATACATAAAATACTATGACATAAATTAATATCCGAAAAATATTTAATATACATATATGTAAATTCTATATGTTCAATGCCAATTAACAAGTGGACAAAAATCTAAAAGTATTTAATTGCCACAATTTGCATAAAATTATGCCAACAAATATATAATTCTTAACAAAATCATTATTTTAAAATTATAAAGTAATATCCAACCATATATAATTTTTTTTGCAACCGCTGAAATATTGTAGGTTGGTACGCACGGACAAGCATTTGCGCAAGATTGAATTATTATATTAATGCATTTATATGTTTTAATAAATACATACAGCAAAATAGCGCGTGTTTCTCAAAAACTGTATGGAAGCGCGTGGATCAATGGGGTCTTTTCAAAGGATTTCATCATCAAACCATCGCCGTGGCCATATCTCTGTTTTTTAAAATCACCATCATAGAGAGAGAGCGAGGACGACGAAACCCGGGAGTCTTACGGCACACTGCGCACGTTAGCGTATCCAGCGCCACATCTCTGTTTCACGAGGCTCCTTCTCCGTTCCATTGATCGTGCCGTCTCCCTTCCTGTGGGCTCGAATCGGCGTGATTCATGGCTGAGTTGACTCAGGCCGAGGTGGTGTACTCGCCTCGGTCGCTTCAAGTGTGGAAGGCTCTTGTGAACTGGCTCGCTTTTTTCTACCAGATCTTCCTTCAGATCCTTCGTGCCGTTGGTTACCATCACCTTCTCTCGTCCTCGTCGTCTTCCTCTGATAAGGCCGTCGCTAATGGGTTCAAACCCTTGCCGGTCGTCGAGTTGCCCGAGTTGGCGTCGGAATCTCCCGCTACCGTAGAAATCGCCTCAGGGAGAACCTACGGTGAACGCGATGGCCATGGCTATGGCGGACGCTTCGCGAAGCTCACGGTATGTGCATGGATTTCGTAGTTTTCTGAAATTGATTTGATTTTGAAAATTATGCTTCAAGGAAACTGTTCTCTTATCCGAGAATTGTCGATCAGGGAATTCGTAGCATAGGGTTTGACGAGGCCTAAAATTTGGGAATATGCGTTTTCATAGATATGTTAGCGTGATGTAGATAAATCTTGTTCCCTAATCGAAACGTGGATCCAGGAATTGTTGTGCACAGTGCACTTTTACTTGTTTCGTTCATGTCTACTCTAATTTTGTTTGATTAAGCTAGTGATTATCATAATCATGTAATGGAAGGAAATTATTGGCATAGAATGGGTCTCAAGCGTACGATTCTGAACTAGTTTCTAGTTTTTAGTTCGTTCTGCACGTGTAGAGGACTAGCTGAAAGCGTATTTTATCAGTATTAGAAGTGTGATAATTCAGTAATCATGTGTAGATTATAAGTTGGCGAATATGCAATAGAGGGAAAATAAATCGGTAGGCAGTGTGTGTGTGTGTATGTGTGTATGTAGCATATAATTTCTTGTTCCGGTGGAGGAATAAGACTTCTATTCGTCTTTATCGGGTTCCATGAAGGTGTAGTCAGGGCTATAAGGTCTGATTCACAAACAACAATGTAGAATAAGTACCATATGTTTTGGAACGTGCTTGGAATTGGGATAGTAGAGATTTTGATGCGAGCTTGATATATGATAGAAAAGATGCGTTTATAGAACGCGAGAGCAAAAGTCTGGGACCAGATTACACTCTGAAATAGTTGTCTAATTGTACATTTTGTAGTATAGCCGTGTCTTATGACTTATGACTTGACATGCCTTTTTGCATCCCATACCTCCATCTGCATCTATGTTGTAGAATGATTTGTTGGTTTCTGATTTTGCTCTCCCGCTATCTTTCACAGTGAAAAGAGTACTTTTTTTTTTAATGTGGAGTTAGAGCCTTTAGGTTTTAGTTTCGTTCACCATTTGCCATCTTAAGCTAATTCTCATTAACCCGGCTGGATTTTAACCATATTATGGAGCCTATGGACGTCATGGTGGAAGCCAATTAAAAATTTCTGAACTAAGCTTGCCAAATAGCTATTGTTAGTGTTGTGAGTAGTCTGAGAGCCCTAAACTTGAATTGCAGGTTGTTCTTGATTTGGATGAAACTCTAATCTGCGCTTACGAGACATCCAGTTTGCCTGTTTCTCTACGCAATCAAGCAATTGAAGGTGGGTTGAAGTGGTTCGAGCTGGAATGCATATCCTCAGACAAGGTTTCTTTCATAACTTGTTTTTGTTACGCTGGATATCTCTTTTTGTTTTGGTGACATATAATGATCTTGGGCATTCTTTTATATGAAGGAATGTGATGGGAAACCTAAGATCAATTACGTCACGGTGTTTGAGCGTCCAGGGTTGCATGAATTCTTAGAGCAACTCAGCCAGTTTGCCAATCTTGTTCTGTTTACCGCTGGTCTTGAAGGTCTCTCGTGTGACTTTTACGGATGTATACACTATATTTCGCTTTCATGCTCGATTATAATCCTGACAGAAACCCGTGTTTGTGCCTGCAGGATATGCCAGACCACTCGTGGACAGAATAGACACCAGAAATGCATTCAGCCTCCGTCTTTATCGACCTTCAACAGTCAGCACGTAAGTTTTCCTAAATAAGTTCTCTCTATTTTTTCCTCAGCCAATCTCGTTCTTGTCTAATGTTGGGAATCTGAGATATGCGGTATGCGTTCTTATCAGGCAATACCGCGATCATGTGAAGGATCTGTCATGTACATCAAATAACATGTGCCGGACTGTTATTGTGGACAACAATCCATTCAGCTTTCTATTACAACCACTAAACGGAATTCCCTGCATTCCGTTCTCTGCAGGCCAGGCAAATGATACTCAGGTATTTTCGGAAAAAATCCATACTCATATACACATTCCATAACATCTTATTTATGCTTGCGGGAATTGACGTGGTTGCCTTTTTCGAAAACCCATGTTTTAGCTTCTAGACGTCATTTTGCCACTTCTGAAGCATCTTTCCGAGCAAGAAGACATCAGACCGATACTTTATGATAGGTTCCACATGCCCGAGTGGTTCGAGAAGCAAGGCATATCGGCGACATGCTAGACATCGAAGAACCCTAAAAAAAAAGCCAAAAGGGTAAAACAATAAATTCTTCGATTTATACTTTCCGGGTCGGTTAGAGGGCATATCACTTCATCATGACCATGACCATGACCATCACCATCACCATCACAGAAGGAAAGGCTTTCTAACTTCTTGTGACTACACAGAGGCTCATGGAAGTCCGTATAGTGATTGCCTGTGAATGCCGGAGAAGGGGAATAAAGACCAAAGAAAAGGCGCAGAAAACATGCCATTGGGGGTATAATGTATGATAGATTCGTCTCCATTTAAGACAACCATGTTTTTTTTTTTTGAAGGCGGAACCGGATCTTGGATTCTTACATCAGATTCTTTGGGTTCGTGTAAAATTCCCTTTAAGATTGTGATTTTGTCAAATGGTTTTAGTAATTTCTCATCCCAAATCAACAATTGGTGGCCCAGAAAGTTATCTTCGAGGTCTTGATTCTTGGGTTCGATTCAAAGAGATATAATTTCTATATACAAAGACTAGTCCTTCACCTAAATTAGATTAGATATAACCGGATCGAAGGTGGAATCATTAAGGTTATAAAAAAAAATTAAATATGAGAAAGGGATATATATGGACTCAGAATCTTAATCCATATGGAGAAGATATTGACTCGGTTTATCCATATCTTTTGGACGTCCATTTCAATATTTTATTTTCCAGTTGACACTAAGACAAAGTTAAACACTATTTTTTTTTAAAACATATTTAGTCAAAATAGAACACGAGACATCACATCCCTAATTCAGTTAACCATTAGAATATCTCTAACACTAAAATGTTTGGTTTGACTTAGTTTTGGTCTTTATTTCCGTTTTAAAAAGTTCACTTAAAATTTTTCCTTTCAGATTTAAAAATTTTCATATTAAGTTTTCTATTAAAATTCAATCTAAAAACAATAACCTCAATATAAACAGAAATACATCTTTTCAGTTCAGATTTATGTACCAAATTAGAGACAAGGTATCAAGATTATTACTAATTTATTACCCCTACACAAAGCTTATATGTACACATGGAATATCATATTTCATTATCCCCCATCATTCGTAATAATAACAATACAAACAACACACCATGTAAAAGTGGTAATACGACCACATTCTCTGCTCTTCAGCACATATACATAATATATATATATCTGTAATTACTCCCACTGGTTCGGACCTTAAAGATGGATCTTCTCAGACAAACTCGAACCTCATAAGGAGCTTGACAGATTTGTACTTCTCGCCTTTGCGGTTATGGAGAGGAACGGCACGTATTCCTTGCCTCAGCTCCCAAACCGGCAAGCATGTTTGGCCTCCGAAATCGTCTTTCTCGGACATGTCGTATTCGTGCACTTCTATACGCAGAAGAGCGAGTTCTGGAACGGTGAGTGGAAACTCGAACGCCTCGTCCCAAGAAGGTATCCAGTTGTCCTCGAGGGTTTTCGTCTTCTTCATTACCGAATCGGCTGGAACTCCGGCTATCCCCACCTGAAAAAGTTTTCAACTTTCCATTCATATTTCAACATCTTGCACTCCCCTGTCCATGGGAATCTCTCAAATTGCTAAAATTTATGTCTTTGTTTAGTATTATCTCCATCCAGTTTCTGGCTCAATTTTGTTTAAGTTGGCATCTTGGATGAGGAGAGAAGGAATTATTCCACCTCTATTTCTAACACTGATCAAAGGAAATGGACTTACCCTTGTGTAGAAGTCCGGAGGGGAGTATTGATCGAAGTGGGTGTGGCGGAAGTCATAGTACCAACCTTCTCCCATGTATACAGTTACCTGAAGATACGGAAAACATAACAGTACATACACATTTTGGGGTTATCAAGGTTCAGTTACGGATAAATGGCTACAATTGATGAGACGAAACAAGAAAACTCGCCCTCAGCGTCGTTTTTTGAGGTAAAGTAGCTTTGGGATCAAAGACATCGTTGTTAGGGCTGGATTTCAGAAGGATATGGGGCTTCTTTACATATCCGCATCCACCATTGGCTCTATACATTCCTTGCATTACCCACAATGACCTTCCATGTCCCTGTACAGGGAAAAGCAATACCAAGAATTGAAATCATTGCAAGTAATTAACTGATGAAATAGAGTGAAATCCTTCAAGATTGAGTGGGAGCCTAATTTTCTGCAAAAATCTGGAAATTTTACAGGAATAGCAGCAGAGACCTGCATATTGAAAGCCACCATTTGAGCACCGTGGCTCCAGCCTACGAATGGATTATAATTTGATGAGTCAACTCGTACCCCCTTGGGGTAAATGCGAAGCAAATTCCGCTGAGTAAACCTGCATCACACCATGATCAAGAGACCAAGACCAACATAGTTCAAACAGTGCTCATATGTTGCTGTTGAACATAGCAGGAATTTTATGTTACTACACTGAGTTTCTGGCAATCTGTGAAGAATTCTTGAAATTACCTCACTATTTCTTTCCCATGTTTTACTGCTGCATTCTCGAGCTGTTCTTCACTCAAGCTTAGCCGTCTCACTTTGTCAGGGTCCACCTTTAGACATTCAACTATTCCACCTTTGGGTTTCCCCGCCTGGACTGCAATCAAATGCTTATACTGAGGCGGCATGTGCTTCTTAGATTTGTTGCCTCCTTCATCATCATCATCATCGTCGTCCTCATCTCCGTCCAAATCATCCTGCCACGAGAAAGAAAAATACAAAGTCAAGTATATAAACGCGTACAAGTTTGTATAAGATGTTGTGAGGTAGTCCCTCTCAAACCTTGTCATCATTTCCGTTCCTCTGAATAAAGCTCGGAACTTCTCTCCCCCAAGCTTCTTCATCACCCAAGGTCTTACCCTTTTTCTCACCATCCTCATCTGTTCCTTCCTTGTACTCTTTCGGTGGTTTGGTTGAGATGATAATCCGTTTTTTCAACGACTCTGGAGAGGGGAACTCCTTCAAACATTCCCCGGCAGGAGGAGTAAACAGGATATCGCCAAATGTCTGGGTCACCATCTAGAATCCAACAAAAAAGTGGCATCTCTAGATTATTCCCGTGATCAATGAAAGAAAACATTTTTCAAAGGAATACAAAATACACTCACCTCGGCTACTTTAGCCTGAAGTTCTGGGGTAAGATGATCTTCAAGGGTGACAACAACGGGATACTCAGATGCGTCAAAGGCATGAGCTTTAATAGCTCTAAGGCATTTGATCAGCTCCACAGGTGTAGTGAGTGTCCTGTTACAATGGGTCAATACACTCTAATCAGAACAAAGCACATCATTGTGATGTTAACCATGCTTAATTCGACAACCAAGAGATACATATCATCATCCTTCCTAGTTTTAAAATCTCCTTAGACCACACCTTCCGTGAAGAACATGGATATCGTCTTTGTTGGAATTCGGCCATATATCCAATTCAATCACTCTGACACCTTTCTGCAGTGCTTGTATGATAGGAACCTCGCTGCAGTCGCTACTCAACTGATTACCGGTAAGGTATGAGTTATGGCCAGTGAATATGTAATAATGTGACAAAGGAGCAGTCATATCTTGATGAACCTGAAAATCAGAAAATGAGTAATTAGAGATAAACTAAACACATATATATTCTTTCTAAAACAAAAAAGAAGATCCGACATAAACGAAATCACATTTCTGAGCAAGATATAGCAAAAGGTCTAATACCTAGGCATTTGAATTCAGAGGAAAAATTGTCTTTCTGGAGGAGTTAATGGCTAATAGCCAGTACAAGGGGAAATTTTTCACGGTCACTTTCCTAGCAAGTAACTCCAACTCTTATTCTCCAAAAGGTTTCGAATTTACACAACAACAGAACAAAGAAATGAAACTCATGTCAGATGTTGAAAATCTTGAACAATCATGACAAGATTTCAAACGAACTCAACAGGAACCAAAAAGAAAAGGACAAAAACCCAACAAATCGGGTAAAAAGGGAAACTGATATCTCAGTTGCTTCTCACTGTTTTCTCAGCAACCAAACGGAAAATTTACTGTAAACCCAGTTCAGAAAAAGGAATTTCCTACAAATCCTCGAGTCAAACTCCAAGAAATGCCCAACAAAATTTCGGAAGATACATTGTGAAAATTTGGCCGGTTATAGTCTACCATCTCGTTCCCCCCCGTTTGCCTGTTTCTCTACGCAATCAAGCAATTGAAGGTGGGTTGAAGTGGTTCGAGCTGGAATGCATATCCTCAGACAAGGTTTCTTTCATAACTTGTTTTTGTTACGCTGGATATCTCTTTTTGTTTTGGTGACATATAATGATCTTGGGCATTCTTTTATATGAAGGAATGTGATGGGAAACCTAAGATCAATTACGTCACGGTGTTTAACACGAGAGAAAAGAGAATTTACCCCACTTGGAGAGAGAGGAACGTTGTTGTCGCCAAAAAGGTACTTGAAGAAGGCATCGAGATGGAGACCAGTCCGATGAAGAAGAGACGATGAGGCGTTGATAATCGCCTGGGCGTCATCACTCGTAGCTTTATCCTCCGTCTGAACTTCGATCAGAAATCGATGGAGATGATCGACGGTCATCACGCCATTCTCCGAGTACTTTTGGAAGAGCTCTTTGATCTCCCTCGGCGCCTCCGACACAGCATGCCGGAATCTCCGCTGGAAGCAGAAACACACTCTGTACGTCTGCTTCGACATGGATGCGATTCGAAGGGGAGGGAATTATAGGGAAAGTGTAGGGTTCCTGGATTCGATCCGATGAACAAAATATACCCTAGTTCTAGTTGGTTGTTCGAATCGTCTGGGTTTTTCCATAAATATTGGGATGAACGCGTTGGAGACAGCAATTAAATTACGCATTATTACGTGCCACGTGTCATTAAACCACGTGTTGATTTCCTTTCTTGTCAGCCTTCTTTTAGTGGTTGAATATAATATTATTTATATATTATGATATTTATAACGATGTAATAAACTTTAGTAGGATCGGGTCGTTTCTATAACTTAGTATCGAATTTTATAATCGACTGAAAAGATATAGGGCTGAAAAACAGTTATATTAATAGAGTTGATAAATTCTTTTTGTTGACTCTCGTCTTAAAAATAATAATAATAATAATAAACTTTTGCTGTCAGGCCGTACAAATTAATTTTATGAATTTGTTATACATTTTAATATATAAAAAAATCGATACATGTTTGTGTTTCTTTGATCTTTGAAAATTTGGAAAATAGTTAAGGTTTTTTTTTTTGTTGAATGTTAAATTGAATTAATCCAAAAAATGAGTTTAATTACAAAAACAGTCACTGATGACTGAGCTTCCAAAATAAAAGGACTCCCATCTGCAAGAGACAAAGTGTGCATATACACACACACACACACATATATATATATATATATATATAAAATTTGTATCCATTTAAAAAAAAAATCAACAATTGTTTTCATTTCTTTGAAATTTTGGAAAATAGATAAGATTATGCTAAAAAATACTATTCAATGACGAGACAGAGTATGTAATGGCTCTTTAAATATATTTATCTTCCATATTTAATCAGAAAAAAAAAAGGAGAATTCATATCAAAGAAGGGGGATGAAATATTCTAACCAAAAACAAAGAAGGGTGATAAAATTCTTAATTTCATTTATTTATTTATTTGTGTTAATTAGTATTTTTTTTAATTGATTTATTCAATAAATTTTCGATCCAACTACATACATTGTGGAATCCTTGGTAGGTATTCTTAATTAGCATTTGATTGAGACAGAATTAGATTAGAACAGTAATTGAAAACGTTATTCATAATTCAATAATACACAGTTTTTAACGTAATGTGTTAAATATAATTTTGAGAGAACAACCTAAACCAGCCCTGAGGGAATCACAAACAACTTCAAACTACATACATACATCCCAATATAAAATCATTATATATATATATATATATATATCATATTTGTCGTTTTCCGCTCCAGGCCCATTACGAAAAAAGCCCATAAATGTTACCCAACCAAATGGCAACGGCCCATCAAGAACAATAATTCGTAATTTGATCTTAGATTTTCCCTCCGATTTTGAAAAAATTTTCCAATAAAAAATCTTAGATGTCGAAGTTCTTCCCTAAAATATGGCCTCCGTTAGGAATTTATATGTCATGCATTTATGAAACAAGTTATCCCACCATATTTTGATATACATGCATGAAAATTTGGTTTCATTTCCCTATTTGAATTTTTTATTTTTATTTCGATTTATTTGTTTACATATCCATAAGAAGATTGAAGAAAAAGATGCCTTGGGCTTCTTTGTCACATTGATGAACTCAGGTGTATACAAAAAGACAAATTATATAGGGTGATTGACCGATAACCTCCTATATGTTTTTTTTTTAAATATAAGCTAAATATTTTATCCCTAAGATATTTAAAATTTTAAAAATTATAACAACTGCCAATTCACCAAGTTGTCTTTTGTATTGTACTCTTCTTTACAGAACATACGTTAGGCCCCATTCACTTTCTGTTCGTCCCGCTTTCACAGATTATCCTTTGGACCGTTCTGTAACAACAAAAAATAAATATATCATCAATAAAAAAAAAGGCATTTATAAGTTCGTTACCTCGATTATATAACCAACATATATACATATATATTTATAATCTTACAGATTGTTATGCAAACTTTCATATATGATCTAAAGAATAATAAATAAATTGCGAGTTTTGGTCTGATTGTTACCTGAAACTTGGAAGCGAAGCAGTTGATGGGTCAAACACCAAACCCAGAAGAGGTTGCATCTTCTTGTATGTATATTGTATATGAGAGTGTATGTGTATGTGTATGTAGATGTGTATGTACATGTGTAGATGTGTCTATTGAAAAAACTGCTTCAAAAATGTGTTATCTGATTCTCTCTTGCTGGAGGATCTTTTGGTATCTTGGGAACCCCTTTTTACAAGCTGAAACCTGCATGAATTATCGCAAAAAAACACACGAATTAATCTTTATTTTATTTTGTTTATTTAATATTTAATACGTGACATTAAAAGCATATGATAAAGATATTTTGAGAGAACATTTGCAGTTCCGTATTTGAGAAAGCCATAATGGGACAGCAGTGATTATGTGTGACGTGTCATGTCGGATTATTATAATTTGAATTAAAAAAAAATAAACTTAAGATTAGGTTAAAGTCCACGATCCATTCACACGGTTTCCACTCGGAAATATCCCTTCTCTTTTAATTACTTAACATTTTCAGAGATGGTTTTTTTTTACAATTAAAAAGATATGCAAGCATCCTATAACTTTTTATTTATTATTTTATCAAACATTATTTATTTGGTATATATTTTTTATTTTTTATTTCTTTTTCTTATAATACCATAAATTTATTTATTTTTTATTTATTTATGCTAAAGGCTAAGCTTAATATATTTTTTTAGTGAATAACTGGGTGAAAATTCAAATATTTTCCAAGGGACAAATCATTTTTCCCATTTAACAAAAAAAAAAGACAAATCATTTTTCCCATCTATATATTGGAAAAATCCAATAGATTCTAGAACACTAGTCGATATTGTTATTAAAAATTCAACGTTGACGATAACCACATGCTATTTCTGACCCGTTCACAGAGAGAATCTTTCGTCCCACAATCAAATAATAATCCGATATATTTTAAAAATTAATCAAAAACGGTCCAACTGCTAATCTTTTATCACGAACGAATATAATCACAGATCATTATCAAAACCATATGTTATAATTTATTCAAAAGAAGAGGGTAAGAATACGTTCGAAAACTTACGGCTTCGATGTCGATTTTGAAGACAAGGAGCTTTCTTCTTTCTCTGCAACTTGTTCGATATGCCACAATGATATGACCAACGGCTAAGACCGACGACGATACGAACAGAGCGACCTCGGCGGCTCGGAAATATCCTCCGCCGCCTCCGCCTCCGGAGACTTCGGCCGCCGGTTCTCCGAACACGAACGCGGCCTTCAACGACACGTAGATCAAGGACAAAATCGAGCAGATCATCGTTATTGTTAGATACGGACCTCGCGACAGCATCGGCCCGTCGCAGAATCCGTAAACGCCTGTTACAGGAATCGAAAAGGGTATTTAATAATTCTGATTTTCAGTCTCTGGCTAAATCGAAAGATGGTTTTTTTTTTGGAAAATGTCGTTCAGAATGTGGAACTGGTTCTGGGTAATGAACGTTGAACATGGTCGGGCTCTAGATGCTTACACGAATTGAATCTAGACCCAAAATTCATCCAATTTCGAACTGGGTATTTCAGAAATCCACTCTTTTTTCGCACAATCTACGCATTGAACGAACAGAAATGCTCAATGGGATTTGATTAAAACTGGAACAGAGCATCGGAACTCTGTTTCTGGGGTTCTTGAAATTGAACACGAAGAAGAAGAAAAACCGAAGCTTTATGTCAGATTTTTACAAAACAGGGATAAACAAAGAAGGAGATTTTAAGAGCTCGATTGCTTACAGAGTATAACGGCGGATCTAACGATGGAGACGAGAGGTATGTCGATGAGACAGTATCGGAAATCATAGCTGCTCAGGTGGGAAGGGAGAGTCGCCGGAAGAGGAAGAGAAGAGATCGACGGCGGAGAATCACGGCGGATGTAGGCGGCGGAGAGGATGGCCGAAGGGACGACGGCGTCGGCGACGGCGAGGAGAATCGGAGCAGAGAACAGAAGAAAGGACAAGAACATGGTGAACAAAACGAACACTGTCTTTATACTTCTCCACAGGGAAGAACATCTTCTGGTTTTGTTGTTGCTCTTCTCTAATTCCTTGCTGAGACCCATGTTGGATTTAGGGTTTTTGATTTGGGATTTTTTTTTTTTATGTACAGAGATTGTTGCAGAGGTCGAAGAAAAGGTGAGATTTTGCTTGAAGGAGGCTTCAGAGTCTTGGAGGGTTTTAAAATGTGGTGGAAAGAGACAAATGATGATGCTTATAATTTATAAATTTGAAAACAATTGTTTTTATTTTAATTTCCTTGGCTTGATTCAAAAGATTTTCATTGAATGTTTATGGGGCAATTTTACGAAATTTTCGAACCAAAAGGAAATGCTGAATATAAAATAGAAATAAAAGGGAAAAAGGTAAATTAGTAAAACAAACAAGCATAATTTGACTATTAGAAAATAAAATTAATTTAACGAAATAAGTATGTTTTATAAAAAAAAAAAACTAAATAAGTATGTCTGTGAATGAAAAAACGATATATTTGCTAAAAAGGTAATAATTGCGCATATTTTTTCATTTACGAATTAATAGAATGAATTAATTCATAGTTCCATTGGGCAAAGAAAAATAAGCAAATAATAGATTTGGTAATTTTACATTTATCTGTCTACTGCATCTAGCAGTTTTGTAACAATGATATATATATATATATATATATATATATATATAGGTAATTATGTGTATAATAACTAAAATAAAAATTAATAGATTTAATGATTTGGTGTTTGTAAAAAAAAGTAAATAATTTGGAACCTTGTAAATCTAGAAAACTTAATAACAACAAAACAAGAAAATCTGTGATAATAATGATAATAATAATAAAAAAAGAAATTCTATAAATATTTCATTTGTTGAGTCCTTTGACTGTTGTGTTGTTCAAAGCTGACTATGACTATTCTATTTAATTTTGACATTAAAATTATAACCTCTTAGGTTTCAGCACATCCTTATAATAACGGTAATACCTAAATCGATTGAAGGAGTTTGCAATGTTAAATTAATAATGAATTTATGTCCTTAATAAAATAAAATAAAATAAAATAAAAGACGTTAATGGCAAGAGATATTGTGTTCTATGGTATAGGCTTTGTTCCAATAATTATGATACTAAATTTCGTTTGTGATTTTTTTACATCTTTAAAATAATAATAATAATAATAATAATAATAATAATAATAATAATAGCACCTTCAAAATATGATATTGAAACACTGATTATTTTTTTCGTCTATTTTAGGATTTTTAAATTTTGGTACTTCCATCACGTCATGAACATTTTTTTTGAAAAAAATATATTTTATTTTTCTTAAAGCACGACGACGGAAAAGACCATTTCTGAAAGTTACCATCTTTTTTAAAACCGTCCTTTGTAAGGTAAAAACAAATATCATGGTGTATTTGTGTGGGGGGATCTATCTAGACATAGGGGGTTGAAATTTTGGATTTAATTCATGTTTATTGTATTCGTATTTTTATTTTGATTTGATTTCCATTAAAAATATTTATTTAAAAATTGTTTCCGTTTAATTTAATTAAAAGAATCATACATAAGCGAATTTTATTTATATGATACCGTGGCATGATATTGTTATCTATGATGACAGAGTAATTACGCTGTTAAAGTGCTTAAACACATAATACTCCATATCCGGGTACAATATTTTTTCTTGAATATAAATTAATCATAATATAGAAATTGATTAATTCGAAAGGAACCTTTTCAAAATTAATTAATCCGGTTTAGTTGCCTAATGATCTTACTACCTAGATATTATTCCCACGACCTCACCCTATGATTAATATATAAATATATATATATATATATATATGAATTGGACCATAAATCCAAAGAAAGCGGGTATGGAGGAACCGAGCCATTTAACATGTGACCACATGCAAGTTTATTGTCCTAACGAATCTCTAGGTGATGTTTTCCCCAAATTCGTTGGATTTATTTGTATGTATAATTTTTTAAAATATTTTTCAGCTAAAGTTTTGTAAATCCCGTCAATATTATGAGATTATATAGTTTATTACATTCATTCATTGCATTTACGTTTTCGTGAAAAATTTGGCGAAAGCTTTACCACTATATAGTATATAATATACAGAGACGGATATACTTGATGAGGAGTGAGGGTACAGACCTCCATTCAAATTAAAAATAATAATAAAATTTATGTATAAATTTTGTAAAAATACTAAGAAAACTGTCCAATGCCCCATTAAAATGACATTTGGTTTTATAAAATTATATGTATAAAATCCATGTCTCCATTTATATTTTTTTCTAATTCCACCACTAATAGTATATATACCTATTCATATTATAACTTTTTATCTATTTAACCCAACAGTTGGTGGCCCACTGGTTGATAGATGACAAAATTATTTTCAAAGTCTTGATTCGATTACACGGGTGAGGAAGAATGTAATTTTTGGATAAAAATGGTCCATATACAAAGGTTGGTCCTGGATTTAGGGTGAATCTAATTGGATCGAAGGTACGATGAACCATCATGTTTATCAAATTTTTTTTTTACCTATTTCAATTATATTTAAAATTTTCATAAAATATAATAAATTCAAAAAGTGACTAATACATAAATTTTCAATTAAATAAAATTATTTATCTCTAAATACCATAACAACATTTATCAATTTAGTGCTGATTAGTACCAAATTAGTCGTTAATCACTATTGTTCAATAACCTTAGCGAAATTAGATATAATTTGTACGTGACACGTGATAAGATAAAAGATAAATAATGACACATTGTCCACGTCAACACTGCATCACCACAAAAATGGCACTTCATGGAAAATTTTATCACATCAATAATTTAAAAAAAAAAATCAATATGTATATACACATAGGAATACATGTATATATATGTATACGTGTGAGTATAATATATATATATATATGTAAATATATGCGTATATGTATAGATATATATATGGTATATATGTATATATACTTGTTTTTTTTTTAATTTATTGACGAGGCAATTTTTCGATGATGTGGGATTTTTTTTTTTTTTTGTGAAACGGCGTGAACGAGGACAATGTGTGATTGTTTATGTTTATCACGTCATATTTTCTAGGTGCAACGTAGAAATTTGGACGTCTGATTCCATCAAATATTATTTAACACTAACTTTATAAATTCAAATAACAAGTAGTTATTTTTTATTATAAAATTACAAATTGATATATCAATATGATACTTTTTACAGTGGATTTTTTTTAAAACTAATAAAGTAATAGTTATCTTGTATTTGACAATTAAATTTATAAATTCACCCATTTCCATTTGTTTTCAAATTCGATTAGTTTAGTTTTAAACAATTAAACCTAATATTTTTTTTAGATATAATTCAATTAAAATATATATTTATGTATATATGTATGTTATTTGGTTAATTTGATTTTGTTTTGTATAAAAGTAGTGATATACCTATTATGATAATTCAATTAGCTTGAATTTAGACCAAGTGTCGGTCCTCATATAGTCGATGTACTTACATTCGAATATGAAGAAAAAAACATTTTTTTTTGTTGAAGTAATGAGTTTAGGCCACGAAATTGACGGGCAACGAAGAACATTCAATTAGTTAAAGTAATGGGACTCACAACGAACATGTCCTCTTTTGAGTTTTACGGTGATTATTCTTTAGAATTATGTTTTTCTTATAAAATGTTTTTTGATATAACATTTATATATTATGTGGTCCTATATAATACGGTTCAAATCTGCATATATATATGGATAATAAGGTTTTGGAACATGATGATTGCCTTCTTTCCTTTTCAACTTGTATAACGAATTAACAACGAATGTTTTGGTTTAACGGTTGATTTAATTTGTCTCATGGTTATTATATATATAGTTACGTTTATAAAATTGTCAGCACAGAGTGAAGAATACTATAATTTTATTTTCTCAAATGGGTAACGATGGTTTTTTTTTATATGAATAAAAAATAATTCATCAGATAAAAAAATTAGATCTAACTAACTATACGTATTTAGTAATCTATATCCGATTTAGAAATGTGATTTGATTTATATATATATGTATAGTCGCGTAGAGAGGAGACAAGTGGGTGGTGGTGGTTCGGTCCCATGGCCAAATCTGAGCCGTCAGATTCCACTTTGGTCCACGTCAGCAACATTTCTACGTCAACTTTCCACCATCTAGGACGACGGTCGGTTCGTAAAAATTTATATTGTTATACAGATGAGGATGAAGGATTTGATAGCTCCACGTGGATATTCAGCAATCAAACCCACAATCGTTTTCATGCATACATGGCCTTTTTACGGTGGCATTGCCCATTTGGCAAAGTCTCGTTCTTTGCTTGCAAGAAAATGAACACCATTATGAATATATAATTAAAATTGATTTGGCCCTTTTAGGGCAAATGGAAGAAGGGAATTTGTTGATGGTTGCGAATTCTTTTCAAATTGAAGATGTTTAAGATTGTGATTCGAATTCTACTTTGGGGTTTGGACATATGGTAATTCTATTTTTATATATATATCATGGAGAATTTCAACTACTAACCTTCAGACGCGTTGGTTGGGTAAATTTTTTTTTTATGCGTACGAACTCACGAGATATATGTAAGAGATGAATTAGTCGTACCTAACGGGCAATGGCAGATCTATGAAATTGTTTAAGAGAGAGCAAACATAAATTTTCCATTATAATATGGGAACATTTTCAATTTTATTTTCAAATTTATAAAAATTTACAAAAAAAAATTATATTTTTTTAACTAAACTAATGGGGACATATACCCCATTACAATCAACGTGCGTCCGCCACTGCTAATAGGTGATAGATGAGTGGATAAAGAATTAAACTCTCGACCTCCCGCTATGTTTACCATATCATATGAAGATTTTCAATAGTATTAAATATTTGTTTTGTGTTTGGATATATTTATATATATCTTTTGGACTTTAGATTAACTGTTAATTTTGTATTCGGAAATATTTTTATTTATCACACTTTTTATATATGTGGTCGTTTGTTAGAAAAGTACAATAACAACAACAAATATAACATTAAAGTGTGTATCCTTAGATTTTTTCAATCTATCCATAGATTTTTTTCTTATTTGAATTTTTCATTTAAATCCATGTGTTATTTGTTTTTCTTATTTTTCTCCTTATCATTTTTTCATAACCATCTCGACTTATTTTTCATTGTGAAACTTTAATATATATATATGTGTGTGTGTGTGTGTGTGGGGTTGCGATAAGTCCACATTACCACAGTGTATAAAACAATGACGAGATTCTTAGCCGAACCATAATCATCCATACCTTCAAGATTCATGTCTCAACTCAAAATCATTTTGTCCTTACCTTACAATCTCCGAATTACTACAATACACCTCTACATCCAAATCCTTAAAAAGAAGATATTAATTTGCTTTCCGCTATATATACATATCAATAATACTAAATTATATTAGTTTTATAAAAAAAAAAAATCACCAAAAAAATCTCAACGAAAAATCTATACTTTTTTACTTATTAATTAAACTTTGTATTTGGTGTGATTAACCCATAAAACATCGATTTTTAAAAAATAATATATATATTTAGTTATACATACAACATATATATATACAACTAATATACATATTATGTACATATAATATATATATTAAAAATAATATGTATATATATTAGTTATATATACAACATATACATATACAACTAATATGTACATTAAAATAAAAGTAATTATAACACATATATATATACAATATATATTAAAAAATATGTATATGTATATATTATTTTTAATATAATTTATAATATATATATATATATATATATATATATGTTGTGATAATATACATATTAAAATAAAAATAATTATAACTAACATATATACATATTATACATCTATTAAAAATAATATGTATATATATTATTTATAATATATATATATATATATATATATATATATATATATATCATAGATATGTATATGTGTTTTATTAGTTATAAGCAATTTTATATTTAATATATATGTATATGTATATGTGAATTTGTATGTATATATGTTAATTTAAATAAATTATTTAATTTAAATTTTGTTTAAAATGATGATTTGGCATAATTATGATGATGTGATCATAACTTGGAAGCCGTGTCATTGTCACATCATCATTTTTGTTTGAATTGGTACATGCGGGAGTTTTCGACGAATTTTTAAAAAGTTCAGGATTTTATATGTTAATCATACTAAATATAGGGTTTAATTGGTAAACAAAAAAGTTCAGAATTTTTTCGATTCGAGAAGAATACACGATTTTTTTGGCGATATCCACTAAAAAAATAATTTGGATAATTAACATTAATCTTAACGATGCTAAACTTACATGACGCAAGTGTTATTATTATTAAACACACACACGTATGTACTAAAAAAACTAATATATATTTCATATTTCAATATATTGAATTAGGGATAACATAACTCCTGTCATTTATCTATATTTTTCCTATATAGTGTCATGATATTATAAGTTACATTTTTTGTCGCTTATTTAATAACAATCATTCAAGTTGGATATTTTTATTTGTGTCACAATCATATATGCTTGTGAGAGAGAGAGAGAGAGAGAGAGAGAGAGAGAGAGAGAGAGAGAGAGAGAGAGAGAGGGGGGTTCATTCACGTTTGCCCACGTCAACTCCATTTCAACACCAACCTGAAGTCTTTTAGGGAGATTTGATTTTCCTTTTGTACACACGGAATTAGGATTGCATTTCCGTTGCTTTTTATTTTTATTTTTTTAAAATCCCATATAATTTAATAAATTATATTAATTATAGCGCAAAAAAATCCCATATAATTTAATAAATTTCAATGAATGTTCATGGTCCGTTAACGACAAAAAGTGATACAAAATGTAAAAAATAATTATATTCAACCATCGCATCATAAAAAAATAAAAAAAAATGAAATATACATGTACACCAAGGTGTCTGTAAACATACTCATGAGTCCATTTGGTATTGTTGTGAATGTTCGTATATTCGTTGGTATTTAGAATAAAGTTTATGCAATTCTTTAGAATTTTGAACATTTACTTTTAAAATGTTTATATATCATCTTTTTAGTTTTTAATAAAAATAAAATTGCAAAAATCGAGCGAGATTCTACACTACAATCTTAACTAATTCAATACCACAAAAGATTGAGATAGGAATGCTAACTCCCGCGGAAAAGAGGTATTAACAGGAAAATCAAGGACTCCCAAATTACATATTCGATCAATTATATATACACACACACACATACATACATATGATATGAACATATATATATATTATCTCTTAATGTTTCACGGGCCCATGTATTTCTAGGCCCATTAAGGGCCCAATTACTGATCGCTGATAACCTTCGCCCCAAGATTTCTGAGCCTTGTCGGGTCGGCTCGTTCTTTCAGCTTCAACGTTCCTTTTCCCATGGCCGCGCGATTCCTGTGGAGAAGCGGAGGAAGGCTAATGGTTGTCTCCGCCGCGATCTGCGGTGGTTCCGTCGCCGCTGCCGCCGCCTCCTCCGATGACCCTGCAGCAACCCTCAAGCTGTGCACCACCGTCCCCGTCCGCCTCCTCCGCGACGCCGTAACCGCGGCCTCTATTGCTTTCGGTGCGTTGAATGATCGACATTTACAAGATTTATTTGTTGCAGCGTTCGTCTTTGGATATCTCTTAGTTTTTTTGTTTCTATTCTTTGCTCTTTTGTTGGTTTTCAGCTTCTGATCTGCGTTATGGTTGATTTTGCGAATTAGGTAGGCTTCCAGGTGCAAAATGTTTCGTATTTTTGGGAATTCCGGTAATATTGGTGCTTTGTAGAAATCTTAGGGAATCATATCTTGGGGAATCCTCGGATAGTGAGATTGGTGCTACGTGAGATTGTATTGGGATGTTTGTATTCATTTGGCTCAATTTATTGATTAGTTATATGTGCTAAAGGTTTATGAATTGATTTCCTCTGTCTGAAAATCTGCATTTTCGTGGTGTCTCGGATTACATAATCTTGTCATTTTCAGTTTTATTGTCCAGTGGTAACGTTATGTACATGTGCTTATGTTGTTAGATTATGAATACTCGCTATTGGGTTTGCCGGAAGGAAGCAGTGAGAGGGATAGGGTTAAACATGAAGTCCATTTGAGATCAGCCCGTAAGCTCCAAGAGCTCTGTTTCAAAAATGGAGGAATCTATATCAAACTTGGGCAACATATAGGACAACTTGTATGCTCATATTCTGCTCATTGAATTTCTGAGTTTTACCGGTGTTTTTCTATCTTCTTGGATTGCTTTGATGTTAAGAAACCAAATGTTTTTTCCATGTTTCAAGGAATACTTAGTGCCTGAAGAGTATGTCCGAACTATGAGGGAATCAATGTTGAACAGATGCCCCGTGTCTTCGTACGAGCAAGTGTGTGCGGTTTTCAAGAAAGAGCTTGGAGAGACACCAGATAAGGTGTTTACTATGCCCATACTTATCTTTGGATTTCTCTTCTCTGTTTTTCCAAACCACAAGTAACAGTTTGATCAATATAATGGCCTAATGCTTTCTTGGATTCTTACTTTGGATGTCATTTGCTGCTTTTTTTCTTTGTTAATACACTTTTTTTGTCGACTTTCTTGATGAGGATTTTATTTTTAAAACTTGTAACAGACTGATCCATTTTCCATCTGCAGGTATTTGCTGAATTTGATCCTGTTCCGATTGCAAGTGCTTCCCTTGCCCAAGTTCATGTTGCTCGCACTCATGATGGGAGAAAAGTTGCTGTCAAGGTCCAATGACGTTAATTGTTTTCTTATGTGATGAGGTTTCAATTATAAATAGCTGTAAATGTTTATAGGTTTTGACCTCATGAATTTTCTCTTGGTTTTGATGTCTATGGTGGTGAACTTGTTTGTTTTCTCCGTACCCAGGTTCAGCATGCGCACATGACAGACACTGCAGCTGCGGATCATGCAGGTGTAGGACTTATAGTGAATAGCTTGTATCGGATTTTCCCATCATTTGATTATAGGTGTAATTTCTTTCTCACTTGGTTCAGATGATATCGCTGTTTTAGTATTTAAGCTCTAGATTTTCCTCACTAGCCTTGATCTTATTGCACAAACTTTGCGGGCTGCTTCTCACGATTTGTTTATTGCCTTATGTATTTTTTTTAGGTGGTTGGTTGAAGAAATGGGTGAAAGTTTACCAAAGGTAGGCAGCTATGGTTTATTCTTTAAAATTATAGTTTTAATAATAAAGGAAGACTACCGGGGTAAATAGGCCTATTTGCTCCATTCTCTTTTTTGGCCAAGTTTTTTGTATTCTGAAGCATTTCTGGTCGTGGAATGTTTATTGTCATTGATGCAATATTTTAGTTTCTGTTGTTTATTAATGTAATTCTGTCATCAGGAACTAGATTTTTTGGTCGAAGCGAAAAACAGTGAGAAATGTCTGGATAATTTTAGGAAGCTGTCTCCCCATATTGCAGAGTACGTTTATGCACCAAAGGTGTATTGGAATTTGAGCACCACTAAATTGTTGACCATGGAATTCATGGATGGTGCTCAAGTTAGTGATGTGAAGATGATCCGAAAGCTTGGAATTCACCCCCATGACGTCTCGAAGCTAGTAAGCTGTTTTACCTTTGATCTTGCCCTTGCGATATTGTTCTTTGTAGGACTTTTGTTTTTCTGTGTTCCCGTAAATCTTTTACGAAGGAAGAAATTGTTAGATGCGAATTCTGATTAGCTAACCATCTTCTTTTTCAGGTCAGTCAAGCTTTCGCAGAGATGACATTTAAACACGGGTTTGTGCATTGTGACCCCCATTCCGCCAACATGATAGTTCGGCCCGCCCCCGGGAAAAGGAACATACTCGGTAAGTAATTTCTCTGTCACGGCTATTCCATGTGACGTACACAAACACACACATATATATATGTACACATACATACATATATATATATATATATCATCTTAGTGACAATTGCCCGACTGAATGGTAGGCAATAGAAAACCACAATTGGTGCTTCTGGACCATGGCTTGTACAAGGAGCTCGATTTCAACACAAGATATAACTACGCTGCGTTATGGAAGGTCCACATCGCTTTTCTATGTGATTATTCTCTTGTTTATGTGGCTATCTGCAACTGTTTTGTTGATACTTCTGTTCTATGTTTGTTGTGAAACAGGCCTTGATCTTTTCCGATGTGAACGCCATTAAGGAATACAGTGTGAAGTTGGGAGCTGGAGATGATCTATATGTGCTTTTTGCCGGGATTCTTACTATGAGGCCGTGGAATCGGGTCATCGATACATCCGTAGATCACTTAGTCATTAAAGGCACCAACGAAGATCGCTCGGAGCTACAGGTATTATTGTTATTATCCATTCTCTAGAATTTCCTATCTCGTTCCACACTCTTTGCTTCTAAATGTTTCGTGGAGTGGGTACCCGACCTTGGCCTCGTCCTGACGGGTTTCATGATGGGGAAATGTTCAAATTTTTGTTAACTCTAGTTGACTTTATGGGTATAATGGTAGTTTTACACGAAAATTCTACATAGGTATTATTGTAAATACACTAAAATATCAATGATATAAACATCATTTCACTCCTACCCGGTACCAGCGGGTAAACCGTTGTTCGGAAAAAAAAAACCCGAATCCGGATTTGCGGTTTGGATTCCTCACCTCATCACACCCATCTTGGACATCATTGGTGGCTAGATGCCCACATCCCGGATAATTGAAAACCCGCGGATCTCGGTTTTAAACGCCCACCCCTACCGGTTTCATATTCTCACAAACAAATGATCTCGAGCAGATGTATGCATCACAATACTTCCCTCAAATCTCCGAGCTCCTGAGGAGGCTGCCTCGAGTAATCCTGCTGATGCTGAAAACCAACGACTGTCTAAGAGCAGTAAACAACGCCCTGGTATTGCTTCTTCTGTATTCTCTTTATCCTTCTTAATGGACTTGAACCCCTGATATCTCGGCGGGTTTTTTTCCGAACAGCTGCAGGGATCGTCGATGGATTCGTTCATGATCATCGGGAAAGTATCGTCGGAAGCCGTTCTGGAGGCAAAGAGGCAGCAAGAGAGATCGTTCTTGAAATGGCTAAGCATCTGGTTGGAGGAATTCTCTGTTGAAGCCAGGCTTTGGGTAATGCATCTCGCTCTTTGGGTTTTGCAACTCAGGAAAGCTTTAACCCTTTGATACGAATTTTTTAATAAAATCTCACTGCATATTTATATAATATATATACATATATATACATACACACACCAAAGTGAGAAACATTGATTTGATGAAAAGGAGTACAGATTTCTGTATTCTTTTGACTCCAATAGAGCACGGATCGAAGAGATCCTTCTTTCTCGTTGCGGCTGTACGAATATTAATTTATTGTATGATGTAATAATAACTCAAAGATACGACTTGTACCCTCTCCTGGCATGAATTTGTATTATTGTTTTCTCTTTGTTATACTTATAGTTATATTATATATCGGGCAAGACCATAGGGTTTACGGATATATGAAGTCACTCTTATTACATGTAGACGCATTAACGGTCTGAGACGTTGTAGTTTGTGTATTTTGGCTTAGCAGACTTTATATATGTAATCCGTTGGACCGACCGAATCTAATAAGTAATGAAACCAACCGAATCTAATAAGACGATCTCGGAAATCAAATGTTTGAATTTCAACAACTATATCTAATAATAGAAAAAAGGCACATCTACCCTTGCGCGTGATTTCAACCATTCGGATCCAAAACCTTTCATTCCTTCAAAATCATTTGGATTTAAAATTCGATGATCGGATAAAGTAAGATTGAATCGTTGATGTGATGAATACGATCTAGACCATTCAATTTCAGCAACAAATATAAAACCACTCATTTCCAATAAATTACTAAACTTTAATACAACTCACAAAATTTATATGAATTCATCGATTTTGATAAAAAAAAATATGATCGACGCTAAACGATATTAAAAAAAGTTAACGAACGATCTTCATCTATCACGTCATATAAAGATTAAATATAAAATAAATAATTAAAATAACTAAAATAAAAAACATTAAAAAATACAATAAATATATACAAATAAATACATATATTTAACATATATATACATGAACATACATATATATATATATACATATATAATTACACTAAAAAAATTATAAATACATGTATGTTAAATGTATATACGTGTGTTGTATGTATATATATACATATATGGGTATATACATGTATTTATTTGTATATATTTATTGTATTTTTTAATGTTTATTATTTTTATATTATTTTTAATATAATTACAATTATTTTTATTTTTTATCTATAGATAGTAATTTTTATTTTTTTTATATTATTATTATTTTAATATATATAATTATTTTTTAATTTATTTAATTATAATGATTTTATTTTTTATTTAATTTTTATGCGGATGACTTTATGTCAATGCCATGTGAGATCATCCGTTAATTTTTTAACGCGTTTAATATTTGTAAGATTTTTTATCCAAATTTTGGGAGTTGAGTATTTTTTTTTTGTCAAAACAATGATTTCATATTTATTTTGGGAGTTTAAAAAATTCATTATTAATACGATAGTTATTTCAGAATTCAGTAATATTTTAGTATTTTCCCTTATAAAATATGATTTGAACCATTCCATAGACCCAGACAAAAAAAAAATCAGACGTTTTATTTGTATGCTATGTTATTTAAAAAAACATGTTCTTATTTTTTTTTTGTTCGTAGTGGTGATCTTCAACGTTAAATCAACATGGCCCTCTTTTTTGACCGCATCGTCCATTGCCCATTTGCACGTGGTGTTACGTGCTTTTCCTACACGGGCTGTAATAGGTGCAACCGAAACTTATCGATCATGAACTCTCCCCACTCGAAACTATGGCTTTGAATGAAGATGTCTTTTATTTCGGGTTTTTGGTTTTAGTTTTTGAATTTTGGTTTTTAGTTTTTGGTTTTTGGTTTTTGGATTTTATAATATTTGAAAACTCAAAAAAAGTAGCTTTTGGGTTTTCATTGATTTTTTCACTAAAATGGCTTTCCAAGTTTTTAGGAAAAGTAATTTTATAAAAACTTGAATGTTGTTTTTATTTTTGTTTTTGGATTCTAAAAACTCCAAAAACTCTCATCATTCAAGGCCTATGTGAAAGTCGCCAAAAAGAAAAAAGAATTCGAATTTTTGAGAAATAAATCCGAAAATTGTTATGTTTAGAAAAGTTAGAAAAAGATGAACTTTATATAATTACCTTAAAATCCTAAACTTTATACTATAAAGCAAAAACCCATTTTTTTCTAAATTATTTTAGTAGTAGTAGGAGATTTTAGGTTTTATTTTTTTTATATTATTATTATTTTAATATATATAATTATTTTTTAATTTATTTAATTATAATGATTTTATTTTTTATTTAATTTTTATGCGGATGACTTTATGTCAATGCCATGTGAGATCATCCGTTAATTTTTTAACGCGTTTAATATTTGTAAGATTTTTTATCCAAATTTTGGGAGTTGAGTATTTTTTTTTTGTCAAAACAATGATTTCATATTTATTTTGGGAGTTTAAAAAATTCATTATTAATACGATAGTTATTTCAGAATTCAGTAATATTTTAGTATTTTCCCTTATAAAATATGATTTGAACCATTCCATAGACCCAGACAAAAAAAAAATCAGACGTTTTATTTGTATGCTATGTTATTTAAAAAAACATGTTCTTATTTTTTTTTTGTTCGTAGTGGTGATCTTCAACGTTAAATCAACATGGCCCTCTTTTTTGACCGCATCGTCCATTGCCCATTTGCACGTGGTGTTACGTGCTTTTCCTACACGGGCTGTAATAGGTGCAACCGAAACTTATCGATCATGAACTCTCCCCACTCGAAACTATGGCTTTGAATGAAGATGTCTTTTATTTCGGGTTTTTGGTTTTAGTTTTTGAATTTTGGTTTTTAGTTTTTGGTTTTTGGTTTTTGGATTTTATAATATTTGAAAACTCAAAAAAAGTAGCTTTTGGGTTTTCATTGATTTTTTCACTAAAATGGCTTTCCAAGTTTTTAGGAAAAGTAATTTTATAAAAACTTGAATGTTGTTTTTATTTTTGTTTTTGGATTCTAAAAACTCCAAAAACTCTCATCATTCAAGGCCTATGTGAAAGTCGCCAAAAAGAAAAAAGAATTCGAATTTTTGAGAAATAAATCCGAAAATTGTTATGTTTAGAAAAGTTAGAAAAAGATGAACTTTATATAATTACCTTAAAATCCTAAACTTTATACTATAAAGCAAAAACCCATTTTTTTCTAAATTATTTTAGTAGTAGTAGGAGATTTTAGGGTTTGTTATAAAAAAAAATAGGTTTTAAGAATAATAAGGAAACTTTGAATCTTTTTTTAATAATTTCTAACGTTAAAACAAATCACGTGGTTCTAACAAATCTAGTGAACAACAATTGGGATCCGTCATTCCCCTTCATTATATTTACCTTTACACAGAAGGGAGATATTTCATTGATTAGACTGAGCATATTATTTTAGTTACATTTTTAAAATGTATTAATTAAATGCAGACTGACGAGATATTGATAATATTGTATTGAAATTAACGAATAATAACTAATGATGATAAATTCCATACATCTAATGAGAAATAAATGTTTGAATTAATTTACGTTATTGTCAAGATATTTTATGTATTTAACATAATTCATCTTAATTAAAAACGATCAAAGAGGAAAAAAAAACATATAAGCATTTCTAATATAACATAATAACAATAAATTTAATATAAGTTAACTCTTTTTAACCCAAGATGGGATGTTAAACTGGTAAAAGCTAAGGTAAAACTTTTTTTCTAATATGTGTTTTAAATCTTTATTCGAAGAAATGTATTCACGTGAATTTTTACGTTTTTATGAGAGATATAGTCTGAGCGAAGGTAGATAAATTTCGAATTATAAAAAAAAAGTTAACTTCTTTTAGCAAGATCGTTGAACCAATGTTAAAACAAGTTTAATTAAATCTAGTAGAAATAGCAAAATGAAAAAAAAAATAAATCAATATAAGTTTGGAAATGATGATGAGAACCATATTGTAATTGTAAATATATATTTTTAATAAAATGATTAATTATATTATATGTCAAAAGTTTTGTCCTCATTACAATTTGACCCCTAAAAATTGCAAAACTCGCATCAGAATCCTTAGACTTGAAGCGATAGAAACATTTGAGAGCCATTAGGTACAGAGATGTCCCTTCAACACGAAAATCCTAAAAACAAACTATAATATCCAATAAAATATTTGTTTTTAATGTTTTCATCAGTTTACAATTTCGCCGCGCTCACAGATCCATAATTACACTCACTGCCACTCTCCCCGTCCTCGCTTTCTCTCTCCTCTTCGCTCCCAATTTCAATCTCTCTCTTCTCGATCTTCAAAATGTTTCTCTCTCCCTTAGGTTTTTTCTCAGCACCTGCAATGGCTAGGTTTTGAGCTCCGTTCCTCGAGAAAGGCGGTTTCTTTGAGAGAGCTCGTCTCCTCGAGTTGAGGAGTCCCCCTTTTTCGTCTCCTTTTTCGCCTTTTCTACTTCTGTTCAAGCGGGAAAGTGGTGGAATGCGTTGACGATTAGGGGTTTCAGCTCGTGAAGCTCGATTTGGCCTCTGGTTTTTCCAATTTAGGAGAGTAGTTGAAGCGTGTGGAGAATAATTTATTCGATTAAGATATGGTTTTCGCTGTTGTCGTCTCCGCTTGGGGGGAAGTACATTAGAAGCTAAGTTACGTTTTGGTCTCTTGATCTGGAAGTTTGTCGAATTTGAGCGATGAATCGGAGTTTTAGGGCACAGGAGTCTCCAATGTTTGACTCGGTGGAGAGGCAAAGGCAACAACTTAGGGCTTCTATGATGGCGGAGAAGGAAGAAGAGCTCGCTTTGTTCCTCGAGATGAGACGGCGAGAGAAAGAGCAGGACAATCTCCTCCTCAACAACCCGGAAGAGTTCGAAACTCCATTAGGTATATACATTTCTCTCCAGTTGGTGGAAATGGGTCGCCCGTTCGCAGTTGAATTTACTGAAACACTGTATGCATAGTTTAAGAGTTCCCTTAGTGCTAAATGGTTTCGTCTTTTCGTTCTGTGTCACCGTAACTGTAGGTTCCAAGCCTGGTACGTCACCGGTGTTCAACATTTCAATGGCTAAGCCTGCGCGTAAGATGGCTGCACCAGATGATTTTCTCAATTCGGAGGGCGATAAAAATGACTATGAATGGTAGCTTTTTTCTTATGCTGTTACTGAGTTCATAATTGTGCTTTGATGTCGTGATCTGGTTCATAATTATTGATCGGTGTATAACGGTAGCGTGCACTGGCTATCCTTGGAACATATGTTACCATCTTAGTCATGAGCTTTTTAGTATATTTACCCTGGTTTTGTAATTGATTCGTGTAGCTGACCTCCGGTAGGAACTTGTCTCGCTGTTTCTTGAATGGAAGTATACAAACGCGTTGAATTTAAATCCAAATGTGTAATTCTTTAGCTGTTATAATTCTTGCATATTCAACTAAGAAGCAATGTAGAAAACGGTTATTTAACTGCAAAATGCGAGATCTTTGATGCTAATGATGTGCTCATTCTTTTTGGAATGGCGATATGGAACTCGTGGGGAGTGTGTTTTAGCCTGAGTGTTCTCCACCTGACGTGGCTTCGACCAGACAGATATCTTTACATCATCGACATTGCCCGAAGCATGATTTTCTCTTTTTTTTTTGTCGTTCACATTCATCTGCTCTGAATGTTATCGTTTATCGGCTTTTCATTTCCTCCAAAAATTGACACTTTTCCTGTGTTTCAAGGCTTCTGACTCCGCCAGGTACTCCACTTTTTCCTTCTTTGGAAATGGAATCACAGAAGGCCATGTTGAGTCAGAGCGGTGATTCTAAGGCTCGCTCGAATTCTTTGAATTCTAGGGTAAGGATGGTGTTGCCTAGTGCCCTGACTTGTTAAGCAGATCTTGGGTGCTCTTATCAAACTTTAGATTATAAAATTAAGTGGGCAGACAGCAAAGCGTTCTGCATTGTCATAGGAAGTAAAATTTTCCTGGGTTGAAATGAAAGTTTTCGAGCAGTTGTATATAGATTTAAGCCGCTGATTAAACCTGTTGAGCATCATCCTTTCATATTTTTTGTTAAAACTTATGTTTTTCACTAGTAGATTTGCTGTTATCCCAAATGTTGTTATTCATGATATGGATATGTTCAGGATTTGAGCTGAGCAGGACAATTGCCATGGCATATGCCATGGTTGATTTCTCAAAAAGTCTTGGCCAACTTTCCATTACAAGGATCTCTTTCTTGTGTTAATTATCGAAATATATATATTTCCCTTATTGCGTATCGTAAAACTTTTTTTTTTTTGGTTCGATATATTTGGAAACATTGTCTGATGATAAACCTATGAATCTATTGTTCTATAGTTGGCAAATTCTTCGACGGAGCCTGCTGTGAGGAACAACTTGGCATCTAGACAACCAACTTCTTCTCCTGGTTTGAGCTCTTCTAGTCGGAGGCCTTCCTCATCCGGGGGACCTGGATCGAGACCTGCAACCCCCACAGGAAGGCCCACTTTGACAACAAATTCGAGATCATCAAGGCCTTCAACCCCCACTTCCCGAGCCACATTGCCATCCACTACAAGGCCCTCCTTGAATAATTCCAGGTCCACAGTCTCAGCGACTAAAACCGCATCTGCAAGTAGTAGGGCAACAGGTTCAGC
>NW_010960187.1:511487-512260 GCF_000463585.1 Tarenaya hassleriana | reverse complement strand
CCCTGCCTCTAAACCCACGGGTCTGGCAGCAAGGTCCACAACCACTACCTCAAAGCCTGCAGGTCCATCGAGGTCCACTACACCTCTGTCGAGGTCTACTGCCAGATCTTCCACACCAACTTCAAGGCTGACTATACCTCCTCCTAAGACTATATCAAGGTCAGCTACACCAACTCGACGTCCAATTACTTCTACAACTGCACCTTCAACAAAGCCAGCAATTTCCCAAGTCAAGCCTTCTTCTCCAGTGGTGAAGGCAATGCCGACACCATCTAAAAATCCGGCTTTATCTCGTGGAACTTCACCAACAGCAAGGAGCAGGCCATGGAAGCCATCAGACATGCCTGGATTCTCGCTGGAAACTCCACCGAATTTAAGGACAACATTACCCGATAGGCCTCTTTCAGCAACAAGAGGCAGGCCAGGAGCACCGAATCCTCGTTCTGCTTCCGTTGAGCCGGGTCCTACAGTAAGACCAAGGCGGCAATCTTGCTCGCCTTCAAGAGGAAGAGCCCCCATGCATCCGAGCGGGAGCTCTGTTCCTGCAGTTAATCGTGGGTATTCAAAGGTCAATGACAATGTCAGTCCCGTCCTGATCGGGGCAAAGATGGTGGATCGTGTAATAAACATGCGGAAACTGGCACCGCCCAGATCAGACAACAATAGCTCTCCTCACAGCAACTTGTCTGCCAAATCTTCATCACCCGACAGTTCGGGATTCGGAAGAACGCTGTCGAAGAAATCCCTTGACATGGCAATAAGGCATATGGTGC
>NW_010960187.1:473337-511477 GCF_000463585.1 Tarenaya hassleriana | reverse complement strand
TCTTCCGATTATAGACTTCTATAGCTTGGACATAGACCTCCGATTAGAATGTCATCCCGAAATACTCGCAGAAATCCTTTGTATTTTCTGATTATAGTAATATCTTCGAGCAGGATATACGTAGAAGCATACCGGGTAACTTGAGACCGCTGATGACGAACATTCCAGCATCATCAATGTACAGCGTGAGATCAGGACATGGACATGGACGTAACCGAACAGCTAGTGTTTCGGATTCGCCGCTAGCTACAAGCAGCAACGCCAGTTCGGAAATAAGTGTCAACAACAACGGACTTTGCTTAGAAGTGAGCGAACGAGAAGACGACGTGGCGAGCGAGAGAGGATGCAGGTCGCCTGCAAGCTTACAGGGCAGGTGATATTTTATGTTATGATGTGATATTATATGGTATGATTTCGGACATGGCCTTAGCTTCCGACCATATCTGTATTCTCCTTGTCTGTGTTACTGAACTCTTACCCCATAAGTCTCCATTACCGTGATTTTGGGGGTGACTGATATGGGCCATTAACTGATTGAATTAGGAGCTTAGTACTTAGTAGTAGTATTGACTCTTTTGGTATATTTCCTACATTTTAGATTCACCATTTGGTTAAAATATTTGTGTTTGGTTTCGATCGTATATTATTCCTCGGTTTCCCCTGATACGCTCTTGAATGCGTAACGCCATCTGTATATCATTCCAGCAATCCATTTTCAGTAGTATGATTCATTCTACGAATGCATTTACCATCAAAGGCTCGTCTATGGCGGGTTTTGGGTACGGGACAGATATCTGATTCTAAACTCGAATATTTCGGGTTTCGAGGTTTGAAATCCGTTATGGTATCCAAAAGACGAGCCGTCGAGGGGAAACTGTGGGGACGAGATACTAAGAAAGGTGAGGCGAGGTGAGGCGAAAGACGCATCCAAAAATGAGCTACGAAGGCAACACGAGATTTTGAAGGCGAGACGGGGAACGGATGATACGCAGGTGTCGAGATGAGAAAAGTGAACATTAAAACTCGATATCTGTCGTCGCCGGGCGAATACCCGATCCACGGGCTGAATTACCCGGAAATAGGGCTTTCATTATCAAATTCAATGTCCAAATATCCAAGAAGGCACTCGAAAAATAAAAATGTATATAATTAACAATCATAACATACATAAAAACGACCTCTCAAAAGTTTAACCACGAGATCAAATCAATGGCACATGATAGGAAGAAGACAAACAAATGAAAAAAAAAAACACGACATTGTAGAGAAATGCAAGAAACAAGAAGAAAGCCCATTAAGCAGCAACAATGGCCTCAATAGACTTGAGTTCTGGGACATTCTTGGCAGTTGCAGAAGCCTCTGGTGCTGGTTGTGAGGTCAATCTCAAGTGTGGAGGAGGATTCTGCTTCAGTTTCACAACTATTTGTCTCATTCTTGCAAGATCTGTCGGCTTACCAGGCTTTGGACCTTGGATCACAGCAATGGAGGCCTTCTTCTCTTGATCTTTCTTCCCTCTCCTCTTCTCTATCTGGGCTACCTCCTTTGGAATGAGCTCGGCTATCGCCTTCCAGTAGTTCTTGTCTGCCTCTGCGTAAAACTTCTCTTGACTCGCCAAAAGGTGCTGATGCATAAAAGAGGTGAGTCACGAGCAGTCAAAAGGCAACATGAAAAGAAATCTGATGTTAGTAATATGAAAGCTTGATGGGATTCTGCCAAAGTTTTTCGTTGGGTCGGGTGTCTTGGACAATGCATTCCTTTCATCACGTTTCCATAATACTATTCAGAAAGCCAAGAAACATACAATAATGAAAAGGGTAACCATTCATATATCGAAGAGGGGATTTCTCCTACACGGTATGGACAAGTTACGCAGATTAAACCGTTTACATTATCCATACCATCCCTCTCTAAGAAACCAAAGACATTTTGAATATTCATGTTTCTTTCCACGGAAAGCTAAGATAAATCCACAATTCCAATTGACTAACAATAATAAAGTTTCATTAGCAATAACTAAAACGGGCTGCGTTAAACAAGCCATGACAATGGTGCAGGTTGAGAATAAATGGTCAATCTAACAAAAACTTTAAATGGCTTCAAAGGGCAATTGTAAGAAACTATGGCATGCATATATATGAATAAGATAGACAATTGTGTACAGGAAATGAAGAGTTAATAGCCAAAAGGATGCACCTTTTCCTTCTCTCTGTTGTCGGCTTTGTTGTTTTCACAGGTAACTTCTCTCTTCTTATAGAACTCGGCCTTGTATTGATTCGCTTCTTCAATGATTTGGCTCAACATTTCCTTTTCCCTCTTCTCTTTCTCCTCGAGTTTAGTGGCATTTTGTCTACACACGAAAACGCCAATGCACGACTTCAGTGTGGAACTCCGAGCAGTACGATCGGATATAAACACTCAGATTCACAACAAACTTAAAAGCTAAGATCAAACGATAAATTTTCCATGAAAATGTACGATATCTACAAGCAAAACCCAGATGGGTTTAGCCCAGCTGCAAAGATCTATTCAGAAACCCTAAATCCGGAATCAGCATAACCCTCATAGCAGACCAGATCAAGCAGAAAACTTACTTGTTAAAGAAACTATCCTAGACAATGAGTGAAGATGGATTCGCCTAAACCAACACCAAATAACGTCAACGAACAGAATTATGCAACAAATCGTAATCGAAATGTCTCCCGCGCAACCACATCGGGGATTCTCCAGCAAAAAACAAGCAGAGGGCACGAGAATCCCATAGAAATCACACAATTTCCACAGGAAACAAGTACAGTTAAAGGTACAACGAGATCAGATTGCAGTAGATCTAACCTTCTCCATTCCCTGATAGCGAATCCCTCTTCCGACTCCATCTCCGAGGGCGGTGGCAGAACAGGACCGTCGGATCCGCCGTTGGATCCAAAGAATCCGTCACCGTTCGAGTACCCACCATAGTCTGGAGACGGCGCCGTAAAAACATCATCGGCCGAGCTCTGCACTGGTACGGAGCTGTCGTCGTAGCCCGAGAAGAAGCTTTCGGTGGCGTCGAAGGAACTGATCACTGGGGCGGACTCGGACGAGTCATCTCCGAGTATGACGAAGGAATCATCAGAAGCAGACATCTCTCTCCACTGACTAAAGACAAGGGAATCTGCTCTCTCTCTCTCTCCCCAAACGTTTTCCCTCCCTCAACGAGAATGTGAATGATTCGTATTTATGGGCTTCTAACTAATAGGCCTTCTCTGATGGGCTTAGACGGCCCAAAACGTTGGTTCTGGATTTGTTAGCACGCAAATATTCATCTCGAATTTTGTAATTTTAATATTTGTAAAACTATTCGACTATTGAATCGGATTAAATCGATCTTTGGTCCGCCTTATTCTTTGGATATAAAACATGTTTTTTTTGTTTGATAAATTTTTTTTTTGGTTTGAGGATATAAAACATGTTCCATGGATCTCTTAATACCTTTGCCATGAGGCCTGAAGTTGGGACATCAAAGTAGATTTTTTTTTTCCCTTTTGATTATTCAGTTGAATTGTCTATTTTTTTACATAAAATATTAAAAATATAGTAATGTAACTTATTATTTATATAAAAAATTTCTAATGGGCACATAAATATCCACGTCCCCTCTAATTATAGCTAATATAACAATTATGTTTTAGTTTAGGTAATATGCTTTTTTTTTGTATATAATATATATAGAAAATACCGAATGTTACAGAAGGAATAACCCGATGGGATGAAGACGATGGAATGGATTATAAATTTTATTACGTTACTGTTTGTATTTATTATATATTTACTATATTATGTTTAAAAAAAACCATAACACTATAAATAATCTAAATTTATTTTAATATGATAATTAATTTTACTAAAAAAAACATTTATTAGTAAAATTAAACAAAAAAAACCATAACACTATAAATAATTTAATTTATTCTAATTTGATAATTAATTTTACTAATAAATGATTTAGACTTTCAAGTATTAGAATTTGAATTCTACATTTAACCTTTTGTGTGTAGATAAAAATTAATTGGTACATCAAAATAATAAAAATTTATATTAAAAGTCTCACCTATTCAAATTTATTAATTAAAATTTTCAATAATTTGAATATTTACTGATAAATAATGTAGATTCTTATAGTTTTTTAACATGTTTAAAATTCAAGTTCTATATTTCAAATTTTTGGAGATATTTAATTTTATTACTAAAAATAGATAAATATATTTAAAATAACAAATATAAATAATCTCTATATTTTAATTTTCTAATTAAATTCATCAATAATTTGATTCTCATGTTTTTCTAACAAGACAAAAACAATAATTTTATAAAGTAAACTTAGATAAATATGTTACAAAAATCATAAATAGTCTCATATATTCTAATTTGTTAATTACCTTTATTAATAATTTGATATTTATGGATAAATGATTGAGATTCATTCTAATAAGCTAATTAGTTTCATCAATAAATAATTTAGATTCTAATATTTTTAACATAATATAATCAAATTCTATACTAAATTAATTAAATTATTTCACACGTCAAAATAATAAAATGAGAACTTTATGTATAACATTTATGCTAAAAATAATAACTATAAATAATCTCATTCCAATTTGTTAATTATCTTTATCAATAAATAATTTAGATTCTCATATTTTAACCTATTAAAATTTATATTCTATATTTAACAATTTGTATATAAATTAAAATTAGTTATTTAGTTGGATGCATAAAAAGATAGCTTTAGCAATAAAACTTAGATAAGTATGTTAAAAATAACAATCATAGATAGTCTCATCTATTTAGTATGTTAAAAATTATTTAGATTCAGATATTTTCTTTATATATTCGAATTCAAAATTTATATTTAACAAATTTACAGGTAGATTAAATTAAACTAATTAGTAAATCAAAATAGCAAAAAATTAATTTTATAAAAACATAGATATATATATTAAAATTAACGATCATAAATTGCCTCATATATTCTAATTTACTAATTGTTTTCATTAATAGTTTGATATTTTTTAATATTTAAATGTTCATATCTTTTTTAAAAAAATTTAGAATTCAAATTTTATATCTTAAACTTTGTTGGTAAATTATAACTATTTCGTACACCAAAATAAAACAAATAAATTTATTAGTAGAACTTAGATAAATATATTAAAAATAACAACTACAAACAATCTCATATTTTCTAATTTTCTAATTAATGTCATTAATAGAAGATTTAGATTCTCATGTTTTTAATATATTAGAATTCAAATTCTATATTTAACGATTTATATGTAAACTAATATTAATGTATTCCTCAATATGACAAAAGATAACTCTATCAATAAAACTTAGTTAATATATTAAACTAAATATAACCAACATAAATAGTGCAATGTATTATAATTTGCTAAATTCGATATTTATTGATAAATAGTTTGAATTTCCATATTTTTTAACATATTTAAAATTCAAATTCTATATTTCATACTTTTTAGGTAGATCAAAAAAAAAATTATTTAATTTATACTAAAATTAACAACTATAAATAGTTTCACATATTCTAATTTTAATTTGTTGATTAATTTTATCAATAAATGATTTAGGCTTTCATAGCTTTTTTTTAACATATTTAGAATCTAAATTCTATATTTGATAATTAGTGAGTAGATTGAAGATAAAATTTCAAATAAATTCAAGAATGTGCTAAAATAATACGTCAATTTATAAATTTCTCTCAATTTTCTTTTTGGGAGATTCTGTAAACGCACGGTTTTATTTATATCCCAGTCTTTTTAGGAGAATGTTGCTTGTGCAAAAAGGCACCTTTTCGGGGCACATGAGAAAACACATAGATAATGTTGCTTGTACGGCAAGGAACCTTCGCAATTGAAAAAAAAAACAATTCTTTGATGCATTGAAACTGTTGAGGGAAAGATCCTCTTCTCAACTGTACGGAAGTTGATTATTTAACAGCCAAAAAATAAAAATAAAAAACAGAGCAACGACCGCTGCAGGATTCCGAGTGTCCAATTTTTTTTTTAAAAAAAAGAAACCCTAAGTCGAAGTATTGGTCGTCGTCTTATTCACAAAAGCAGACTCGGCCAAGTCAATGGCACGGGCCAGACCAGCGGCTTTGTTCTGACACTCACGGTGCTCGTCGTCCGGTTGGCTGTCGGCCACCACGCCTGCTCCTGCTTGCAGGTGGGCTATCCACTCGTGCCGTCTCATGTTCTTGTCCTTGTACGAGTACATCGTGTCGTAACGAGTTTCGGTCGGGAAGACAATGGTCCGAAGGGCCAAGGCTATGTCCATGTCTCCCGCGAATGATATCCCTCCGAATCCGCCGCTGTACGGTCCTCGTCTCGTCACTTCCAGTTCATCTATTAGCTCCATGGCTTTTACCTGTGTGCGTGAAATAGAGATTCATCTCAAGATTGGGATTGTGAAAGAAGAGACGTGCAAAAAAAAGATTGTACTAAAAACAATTGCCTTTGGAGCTCCGCTAACGGTTCCGACAGGTAAAGCGGCACGTAGAACGTCCCAGCAGGTGAGATCTTCTCGTAACTCTCCGGTGACCTGTTCGGAAACATGAACGTCGTTTTATGAAAATAATTACTTTCGGGTTTATAAAATTTCTGATCTTGCATTTGATTGAATCTTCAGAACACAAATACGCGAGAAAGTTTAAGATGGCGATGAATTGAGATAATAGCCAAAGCTGAAAGAGAAGTTCGGGCTTACAGTTGAGCTTATATGCATGACATGGGAATAACGCTCCACATTCATGAGTTTCTCGACCTTCACGGAACCATCCTTCGACACCTGCATTGGCCGAAACAGAGAGGCAATGGGGATCTTTTTCTCATTAGGGGGAGATGGATTACTTATCCGAAATCGGTAAATCTGACAGATTCTATGGACAGGTTTTAGGATTCAGAATTTTTTTTCACTGCAAGACACGGATTAACTTCAACGAACCAATCTGATATGGTCAGCCAAAGATTTACCAGATTTGATCTTTAACGCTATAGCACAAGTAGAAACCGTGTGTTGTTATATGCATAAAAGAGAGGATGCTATCCCGAGCCTGACCTTTCCAACGTCATTACGACCCAAGTCAACAAGCATAATGTGTTCGGCGCATTGCTTTTCATCTTTTAACAGCAATTTTTCCAACATCTGATCCTCTTCAAAAGTCTTGCCTCGCCTCACAGTTCCTGCTAATGGCCGGTTCACGACCTTATTCTGTATTATTGTTACAAAATCAAAAGTGTTATTTCGGTGTATACACTGATGTAAAAAGAAATTCAAGAGAGAAGCTGCTTACCTTCTTCACTCTTGTGAGGATTTCAGGACTTGACGCAACAAGAATACAACCTCTTGCCTGGAAGAGGAAGGAGAATATATTTATCGGTAAAACAGAGTGAAAACAAAAGAAATTATGATTATCTGAAGAGCAATCACTTACTTGCAAGTAACCCATATAGGGACTCGGGTTCACAACCCTCAAAGCTCGATAAACTTCAAACGGGTCAGCGAAAGTACGACGCTCAAACCTCTGACTTAGCACGATCTGGAAGATATCTCCTGCCGAGATGTGCTCTTTTGCCTGCAGTACGGCATTCTTGTATGCGTCACTTGTCATGCTTGATTTCTTCAAAGGAGGGCCAAATTGGCGAGTGCGTAGTTCCACTGAACCAGCCGGTAGCTTTGGTCTGAAACATTTAGTTGGTCAAGTCACATAAGGATAACTGATCAAAGCTTCACACGGGCTAATAAATAAACTAACCGCAAATAGGAACACATGCTAACAATTTACTCACGGGTCTACGTCTTGTAATCTCGATACCAACTCGTCCAAGTGTGCAACTCCATCGGCGTAAACATCTTCAAAGGAGGAGTTTTCAGATACCCTCACCCAGTGAATTACATGCACTTTCTGTAAATAGTAAACATAATCCCATTTGAGGTTATCTGAATGAGAAAACTTGGACCCGGATGAAGATTCAGGTAAATCAGATTGAAGATCAAGACATTTAATACCTTTTCAACGTGATCGAAGACGATCACATCATCATAAAGGCTAAGATGCATGTCGGGCAGACTCCGGTCATCCAACGGGGCCTTAGAGAAAGGTAGCTTTCGTTTTTCCATGTAACGCACAGTGTCATATGAGAAATAACCAACCCAACCACCTGCGGCAACATTTTACCTGTAATTAACTTCTCCGACACGACTTCTTCACTAACAAATTATACAGGTATCTCAGCTCATGCCAGTTAGTACACCCGTTAGATCTTTAATACTCAAATGCATGCAATAAGATAAATTGTCATCGTTCATCAGCTTGAGCCTTCTGTGCCAAGCAATCACTGTTTTGGAGTTTGAAATCTTCAAAAGCTTATATAACTAAGTGCAATTGCGATCTCAGTCATGAACCACTTCCCTAACAAAGGGAGGTGTTTAACTTAACTAAATGAATCCGGCAAGTTTAAGTTTTTTAACTTTATGTTGACCAGACAAGTGAATGTATGTTTCTTTTCAGGAAAAAAAAAAGGCTCTCACCACAAAAGGCGTCCGGAAGTTCATCGATCAGTTGCGGTTTCCAAGTCTCAGAGATCCTTCTGGGAATTTCCATTGGATCTTCAACCTCCTCCTTGGTCAAAGTCCCTCTTACATGGTCCATAACGGTAACAGTTTTCTCCTTTGCCACGATTTCCATAGTAGGTTGCGCCCCAACCACACTATATCGACCCTAATACATTCATTCCAAGACAGTATAACCATTAGTTTTACTCTAAAACTGTATCTAACGAAAAGGCAGACCGCCAAAAGATTTCTTACGACAGTCGAAGACAGGCTTCCTGGCTCCACTGACTCGAAAAGGAAGCTCGGGGCCTCCCGGTCATCTTCCTTAACCAAACACCGGTAAGCAAGAACAGGAGTGAGATGATCAGAGAAAATGGTGTGACAGAGCGGAACAAGGTTCTCGTTCTTAGATGGTTCGACAAACTTCATCCCGCCTTTCGCTGTAAAAAAAAAAGAAGAAAAATTCCAAACACGAAACAGTGGACTCCTCAAAATTTGAATTTGAAACCTGTCTACTTCCAAACAGAAAGCTGCACAAGATTGCTACATTGAGATTATTTACCACAGGTTATGTATTCAACTAACTGGATTGCGATACAGGAAATCTATTGGCCTGTTCAAATGCACACAAGATTCAATAATTTACTTCATATTTTGACCACCCTTTGGCCTACTCTATGCAACTGGCAAATTGATTTTGACGGAGAATCCCCAGAATTTTAATACTAACCTTATCCTTAAGTCAGGATCCCACCACCCCGAAAGAAAAATATCACTAAATCACGGTTTGGCTGCCGAGAAATCCAAGGAACCAGAAAACCAAATGATCCGCCATTTCTCGTTAAACAACATCGTCAATTCCTAACTAGATGCATCTAAGCGAACTCATTCTCAATCAATTCAATGAGCTCAATCTCTAATAACTTTGCCTCGTTCTACGAGCAGCACCACAACCGACGGTAGAAAATCCAATAAAACAAATGGAAAAAAGAAATCGAGCAGGGATGAGTTCAATCTCTTCACCTGTAGAAGAACAAGGCGAGAGAGAGACGCATTTGATGGGACGGATGCAAGAGAGGGAACTGGAGGACCTCCGGAAGGAAATGCCGGAGACCGACGCCGGAAAGAGGCGGCGGTTGGACGGCGGAAGGCGGCGACAGACGCCTAAGGACTGCGTCAACTCAAGAGATTTCATGGAGAAAGATTCCGATCAATGTTCGCCGGGAGAAACGGAGAGATTCCGGTCAAAGTTCGCCGGGGAATCGAAGTGTCTGTGTGGGAGTGGAGAGAAATACGTATATAAAGGGCGCGGCTGACACTGTGTAATGCGGACGAATTTATTAAATTCCGAAAATACCCCTTTGTTCCTATCCATAATTTTTTACCTTTTCTTTTCTTTATACATGATTTTTACCTTTTTTGGCTTAGATAGTTATTTGTATACATCTGTCCACATACTTTTTTTGGATATTTATGAGTTAGAGATATGGAGAGTGCATATTTATTATTTAAATATCATTGAGATGATAGATATTTATGCACCAATTCAATTGTTATAATAAGAATTAGCACAAAAATGGTATTGAGACATCGTTGGATATACAACCTTTTAAATATAAAAAAATATCAAAGAATATTCCTAATAAAAAATATAAGGAAAAAAATAAAAAGAATATTTCAACTATTTTATTTATTCAAAAAAAATTCTACACGTCATCCTTTATACATTAATTATATACTAAATTTTCAATATAAATTATACAATTTATGCACTAATAAAAAATTAGGTTATAAAATTTTGAACACCTCAAATAGAAATAAATCATGATACTATTAAACCTTAATAGTTACAATTATCAATTCGATCAATAAAACTACTAAAATTTTATATTCTAAAACTCTAATTTTCTAAATATTTAATCAAAAGTCGTCTATCTATTCAGTCTCCGATATTCTATCCCACAAATTTATACATAAAATAAAAAACATAACTAATCAATTTTTTTAAAAAAAATTGTGATATATTTTATTATTCTCAAGAATATACTTTTGGAAAAAAAAATATATATATATAAAAACAATTCATTTACCAAAATTCATTCTATTTTAAAAACCATAGGGTAGAATCTGATCAAAGTACTGTTTTGGTTTGGAATTTTTTTCGAGTTTTTAGTGTTCATATGAAGCGGTAAGTGGATTGGTGACAGAGAATGTGTTTGGTCTTAAGAGAAAGCTCGAGAAAACGTCGAACAGAGGAGAGGAGAGGAGTTGGTTAATTTTGAGTTATTTTTATATTCTTAAATATATGCTTTGAATTATTTGTATATTCAATCAATTTAATTTAAAAATTATATTTAGTTAATTTTAAATTAAATTTAATTTAAATGTAACAGATATTATTTGATTAGGAATTTTATAGCGTATAATACATCCAAACAAATGGTCATTTCATTTTTCCATTTCTAAATTTTAGCTCATCCATAGTTTTTCAAAAATCCAAAAGGATAATAGATTGGGCTTTAAGCCCAATAAGAGTTTAAAAAGCCCAATAAAGATCCAACAAATATCAGCCGTTGGATCGTAGATCAACCCCACAAAAACCCTAGCATTTCGTATTTCTTCTCTTCCTCCTATATATATATTTATCGCTAGTCGTCAACTGTTTCCTCTTATCAGCCTCCTCAGTTTTTAGGGTTTTTTCTCCTTCTCCTTTCATCGAAACCATTTGCAAGAGGTTAAAGAGACGGCTAGTGATCGCTGTCCGCCTTGTACGAGCTTCTAGCTTTGTCTTGGCCCTTAGTTTTTGTACCAAATCCCTCAGTTTTAGTATCTTTGTCGATTTGTTTGAGTAGCGATAATGGTGAAACCCACTAAGGCTGAAAAGAAGATCGCCTACGACGCGAAGCTGTGTCAACTCCTGGATGAGTACACCCAGATCCTGATTGTGGCGGCGGACAACGTCGGATCGAACCAGCTACAGAGCATTCGGAAGGGTTTGCGAGGTGACTCTATCGTTCTTATGGGTAAGAACACAATGATGAAGAGATCCATCAGGATGCATGCCGAGAAAACCGGCAACAATGCTTACCTCAACCTTATCCCCCTCCTCCAGGTATTCTCTCTCTCTCGTTTTCTATGTCATTTCGTTCCGTTATATTTTCTTCGAAGAAATTTTGTTGATGCATGATTATTCCCGATTGTGATTAGGGTTTTTATTGATGTTTTGAACAGGGCAATGTCGGGTTGATCTTCACCAAGGGTGATCTGAAGGAAGTGAGCGAGGAGGTTGCCAAGTACAAGGTTTGTTTGTCGAATTTTTCGCTCTGTTCCGCCATTTCTTCAATCAGTCTTAGTCTACCATAAATGTTTGTGCGTTGTGTATTGATTGTTTTGCTTGAAATTATTGTGAACATCTGTCACTCAATGCTTGTAGCAAAGTAAATCTAGATTCAAAATCAAAGTGCAATGCTTTGTTCTAATTTCCAAACTGAAGCTATTCCAGTGTAGCTTGATTTTGTTTTGGCTGAACTCAATCTGAACTCATGACGATGACACTTTGGTAACTGTCTGTATCTATCTCCTTGTTGTTCCCTTTGCACTGTTAGTTAAACCTTTACTTGGTGGCTGGTCTTGTATTATATTTTGTAGTGTTTATTGAACTGAAGTCTTTGGTGTCTTCATTATAACAGGTTGGAGCTCCCGCTCGTGTGGGTTTGGTCGCTCCAATTGATGTGGTTGTTCCTCCTGGCAACACCGGTCTCGACCCATCACAGACATCTTTCTTCCAGGTCTATATCTCCTTTAACACTTTGTTCAGCTATAAATCAATCCATAAATAAATCTGACCTCCTTTTCTTGTCTGTCACAGGTTCTTAACATTCCCACAAAGATTAACAAGGGTACTGTCGAAATTATCACCCCTGTGGAGCTCATCAAGAAGGGTGAAAAGGTCGGGTCCTCTGAGGCTGCCCTTTTGGCCAAGCTTGGCATCCGACCCTTCTCGTACGGTCTCATTGTTGAGTCAGTGTACGACAATGGCTCCGTCTTCAGCCCCGAGGTGCTCGACCTCACAGAGGATGACCTTATGGAAAAGTTTGCTGCTGGTGTCTCCATGGTCACTGCTCTGGCTCTAGCCGTGTCTTACCCGACCCTTGCTGCTGCCCCTCACATGTTCATCAATGCTTACAAGAACGTGCTGTCTGTTGCCTTAGCCACTGAATACTCCTTCCCTCAGGCAGAGAAAGTGAAGGAATTCCTCAAGGTTTGAATGGCATTGATGGATCGACCTGAACAGTTTTGTTTGTTGGTTTTATCTCTCGTTATAATGATATTGACATTTCTAAAACCGATGCAGGATCCGAGCAAGTTTGCGGTGGCAGCTGCACCGGTTGCAGGAAATGCAGGTGGTGCTGCTCCAGCTGCTGCAGCCAAGGAAGAGGAGAAGAAGGAAGAGCCAGCTGAAGAGTCGGATGACGACATGGGTTTCAGCCTCTTCGACTAAATTAAACTTTAAGCATTTAGGGTTTTGTTTTGTTTTGTTTGTTTCCTCTGAAGTGAGATACACTTGGACCTTCAGTTTGTTTTCTTGCTTGTTTCCAATGACATTCCCGTTTCAGTGTCAAGAGTTTTAGCAGTTATTTATATATCTTGCATTATATAAAAGAGTCGTTTGCTAGTGACCAACTGAGTTGATTTCTTGGTGGGTTGCGTTCTAAGTTACAAGTCTTCTACTCGTGCCAAATTGTGTGATATGTGATGTCCTGTTCCTTTGTTGAATCACTTAAGGTATTTATTCGTAGTTCATTTGGGTGGATGAAACATAAATGGCGCGAACATGTGTAATATTGGAATATTCTTTTGGATTAGATTAATGAATGTATTATGACTTGCACGAGTAAAGAGCATTTTATGAGATCGTGGACGGATTTAGAAGCGACGAAGGCGAGGGATGATAACACAGCAAACTGGAAAAAGAGGGCTGGATTTTGCATATACGATACAAGAGTCCCATGAAGAAGATCGTCATCATCATCTCTATTCATTACACTACAACGATTTCACCGGTACAGCGTTGAACTACAAATTTGTCGGCTGCAAGAACAAATCAGCTTCCCATCTCTAATCAACTCCACCCATCTCTCTCTCTCTCTCTCTCTCTCTCTCTCTCTCTGGGAAGATAAACCATAATTTTCTCTAGATTTGGCAAAAAGGGTACCCGTGCACCACTTCCCACATTCAACTAAACCGGGCATTGGCTTAGAGATTGTTTCACTCCGAGAACCCCCGTTAAAAGAATTGGGAGTGATTCACATTAACCTGACGAGGAGGAGGAGAGAGTGTCACCAGAACCAAAGGCTACGGCTATCAACTGCCTTCATGGAAGAGTACACTAACGGCATTCTCCCGTACTCTGCCACAAACCTGTTCACACATCGCGTTCTCTTCTCCGTATGCCCTCCTATGCTGCTTATTCCTGTCGACCCTATCTCATATATCTTACCTGTACATCTCAAATATCATGCCAAATGGTCTTAGGTATCAGAGAGTTATAAATCTTTGATTGTCAAAAGGCTTTTTTACCTCTTTACGAGTATACTGATATATCCTAGTAAGCAAAATCAAGAAAGAAGGCATTTTTTTTGTGTGTGTATGCATTCGCAGCTTGAAATTTTACCTTTAACCCATATGGGAGGAGCATTTGTAGCATTTGCGACGAGGAATGACATCGCAATGTCTTCACAGTTCCTAATGGGGTCATTTCAGGATTAGTAAACCCCAAAAACATGGCAGAACAATAAAGGGCGATGAACAAACCTATTCTTGGTTATGAATTCCCTGATTGATGCTGACATTTCATTCGTGTAAAGATTGAGGTACTTCTTGTGGAAGAAGGCTGCCTTTGAAAGTACCATGCTATATGTACCAGTCCACCAAACAGACCACCACCCGCTGTACGTGTAGTAGTCCCCTTTGTCATTCTGCATGAAAAAAAGGTCGAGAACAACTGATTATCATTGGCAGAAATGAATTTCCAATCCCATATGTAATGAATTTTCTGCAATGAGAAACAATGGTAGAGAACTGAATTTCAAATAGCAAGCATGATACTATTCTCTAGCCATCAGAAGATACGGATTGACTGATCTGCTAAGTCCATCAGGACAGGAAGACATGATTTGATTTAGATCAATCTATAAAGTCCTAAGAGTAAAACCACTAACAGGATGCATTTGTTCAGCTCTTTCAATACAGATTTGTCATTAGACAGAGAGGCTAAAAACGCAAGATTCATCAAATAAATTAAGAAGAGATTCATCAAATAAATTAAGAAACTGACATACCGATTTTTCAGGCCAATGAACACGAGGCACAAAACCCACCATTGAATCTGGAGCACTCTCCCAGACGTTATAAGCAAAATCTACCGTGGAGCATGAAAATATGACATCATCGTCAATCGAGAAGACAGCCTCCGTCTTCAAGTCTTTAATTTCTTTAAATCTGTTGTTCAAACTGTCTTCTTTGTTAATATCAAATCTCAACTCAACTTCCTTCCCATCTTGGGATTTCGTTTTTACGATGTGTTTGAGGTACTTTTTGAGAGTATCAGATGGAGGGTTAGGTTCACTCCACACAATGTGGACAGAATCGAGCCTGGAACATGATGCATAATGGGAAAGAGACTTCTTCAAGAGATCATATCTCTTCCATGTGTTCATTAGAAGCGTGTAACCTTTCCTGCAAGTTATAAATGGGATACATCATCTTATAGAATAAAGAACAAAAGGTTGATGGAGGAGCTAGAATTTTATCCACAGTCCACTCCATCAAATAATCTCGGCAATGTGCCGAAACAACAGCAAGTAATTCAGTTTAGAAAGCATAGCGTATCGACATATGCAACTTGGCTACATAATCAATATCGCAACATTCTAACAGCGTATCCATAACCATCAAAACGAACTGAATGAGTTAAATGATGCAACTATCAGGACCTGGAAAAGACAATTTCGAAAAGAATAGGGAACCCTTTAACTGAAGACTCACAACAACAAATAATCCAGCAAATTAACCAAGCATCGTTCTGAAATACTAGCATATGCTGTTGCGTGTTTCATTCAATGCCTATGAGGATGAGCGCAAGATTACTGAGTCACAATTTCTCCAAAAGGAACCGAAAAAAATACATTCCTTCTCTTAGTTAAATGCGGATTGTGGAACAGAAGAAAATCGTATACAGTATTCAAACATTCATTGACGAGAACATTCAAACCGGAAACACAATCACTCAACTTGGAAACTATCAATTTACTCAATTTCTTTAATCAGAAACCCATTATTTCCCGCTCAGACGTCGTATTGAAGACTGGGAATCTCAATTCTGTATAATCGCTCAAGCCAGTGTATGATATTTTTTTCTCGCACATACTTTCCTAGCCTGAAACTATCCGCGAAGATAATGAACTATGGGATCTGAAAAAGGTAAGACACACAAATCTCGGTGGATTTTACACTCAGAACCTACTTTCCATAATTTGCCACCATCCAAATCGGTGCCTAATCTAATAAATAAATTTCCATCAACAACAGAGTTACCATAAACGGATCGAGATCAGACAACAGATCCTTAAGTAATCATCGAAAAAAACCCAAAACCTTCCTAAAACTTTGTGGACAAGACAACAAAAAATGAAGACACAGCGAATAAATTGTACAGACCGTGATCTGGCGAGGCGATCTATGGCGGAGGCGGCGGAGCGGTTGGTGAAACCGATGAACGAAGGCGGCGAGGATCGGAAAGCGAGCGTGATCAGAGCGAGAGCGATGCAACAATATAGAAGAAACCTAGTGTTCCTCGCCACAGCAAGCTGCCTGAGCCTCTGCTCGCAACGCCGGTAGGCTAATGAGCAACCTCCCATCACCTTACACACATCTCCTCCTCCCATCTAACTCCGATTTATGGTAAACAAGAGAGAGAGCGAGATAAAAAACAATAGAGAAGAAGAGAAGACTCGGTCAGGTTCGTCCGTGTCAGAAACGAGTCGACTCGGTCTACACTCGTGCAGATCGTTCTCTTTCCTCCTCGTCCTCCGCTGTGCGAGACATCGGAGATTAGAGACGAAGGGTGTTATATGGTGCGGTGAGGCGTATGGAAAGAGAAAACGAAATGACACGTGTAACGATCATAGGCGTCCACCTAGCTTTCCACTACGATCTCAGCTTTTCTGGATCGTCCATTGGCAATTCTTTGTGATTGGTGCGTGGTGGGGCCCTGTGAGAGAGAATTGTTTCTGAAGATATTTTGCTCTGGTCATCTGTGCCTCACTTTAAACTTTAAAGTCATAATCTTTGTATATTTACCATTATTTTTTTAATAATCGCAATGCCAAGACCGCGAATATATAAATACATTATTGTTGTGAGGTAGTTAGCAACCTAATATTTTAATTAGACTAATCAAGTTGACCTTGCCAAATTGCTATTACATGGCAAAGTTTGGAATTTTGTTATTGATATAAATGGTGGACCGACCATATATATATATATTTAATATGCATGGAAAAATTTGAGATTTTGAGGTTGAATTTCCGCAAGTTCCAAAATTTGAACTGGGATTACAAAATTATCAAAATGATTCAAAATTGAAATTGACATGCTTATATTATTACATGGATCTTGTAATAAATAAATAAATAAATCCATTTTTTTACCATCAAACTTCACTAATTCACGTGACAACTAAGAAACCACGGTTATATTTCTCCCAAATCACTTTTAATAAACTAATCAAATATTTATAAAAAATCACTAAATTAAATTGGATATTGGGCTTGAAGAAATTTATTATATGGGCCTAAAGCCCATTAATCGGCTCAACCTGTCTCTTCAGTCCTGGACTATCTGCTTCCCCCGGGAAACCCTAACGCCTCAACGTCTCGCGCCTTCGTCCTTCTCGCGATTCCCAGAAGGTTGACAATGGCCGTGTCGAGCGAGCACACCGTGTTGCAGTTCGCGGCTCCGTCTGGGGTTGCGGAATCGGCGGCGGCGGTGCTATCGGCGAGGGTTCACCCGCTTGTGATCTTTAACATCTGCGACTGCTTCGTGAGACGTCCTGACCAAGCCGAGCGCGTCATCGGCACTCTCCTCGGATCTGTCCTACCCGACGGAACCGTCGATATCCGCAATTCTTACGCCGTACCTCACAACGAATCTACCGAGCAGGTCCGTTTTCTTTTTGATTTTGTGTCTTTCATATTGCGGTTACGACTCGTTTGTGCTTCCTCTGATGCATTGAACTGTTAGTCTTTTTGAAAAATGGAATTTCCCTGGTTTACTCTCGGATTGCTTTTTGGTATCTGAAGAGCAATGGATAAGGATTTGGTTTATGTGCATTTTCGCTCTAGGTTTTGTTCCTAATTCAAGCATTTCATTGGTCGGAGGGTGTCACTACGATAGCTGAAATATCTCTAGGGATGATTACACGATCATTTTTTGGATACAAAATGATTTAAGAGAAATGCCAGTTCCTTGTGTGTTGTTTGTGGGTTATGTGTGGAAGAACTGCCAATAAATCCATCCAATTTTCATGGATTTTTCATGGCTAAGCGTTACTTTTTTTTGCCATGGATGCAGGTTGCTTTGGATATCGATTACCATCACAACATGTTAGCATCTCACCTAAAGGTGAACCCGAAGGAAGTTATTGTTGGCTGGTACTTCTCATTTTCACTCTTATTCCGCTAAAAGCGTCTTACAGGTTTTCCATTTCATTCTCCACAGAAAGTTTTTGTCCATTATGCTTGGTGTAGAATTCTTGTGTTTAGCTGGAGGTCTTTGTATTTTAGAATTTCTTTCTTCATGCTCCATGTTATATTGTTTATGCCATTTTGAGAAATTCTACCGGCTATTCTTGATATGCAATCGCGTGTCAAAATAATTGATAAAATATCTATATTGATCTGCAGGTATTCTACTGGCGTTGGGGTCACTGGTGGTAGTGCACTGATCCATGATTTCTATTCTAGAGAGGTTCCCAACCCTATTCACCTCACTGTGGACACAGGGTTCTCCAATGGGGAGGGTACCATTAAGGCTTACGTTTCAGTAAATCTTTCACTTGGCGACCAGCAACTTGCTGCACAATTTCAAGAGATTCCTCTTGATCTCCGTATGGTTGAAGCTGAGAGAGTTGGATGTAAGAATTCTAACTTTCTCTGTGCTAGCAGAACTTCTGTTAGAAAATCTCTCTCTTACTCATTCCCTCTTGCGTGTACTCATAATCATACAGACGTAGTCCCAAATTTGTCTCTTAGTGTTTCACATAAGGGTAGTATTCTAGATATTCACAACTGTTCTGTTATAAAGTCGGAATTTTTTTAAGGTTCTTATTTTGATGTGCATACTGAAGGTTAATGTTTTGTCATTTTGAACGTGGTTAATGTATTATAAATACATAACACTTGTATGTGAATTCCATCTTATGGTTTTGTGCGTTTTTAGTGAGGATATTAACTATATGTGGATTAGAATATAACCCTTCGATGTTTTAAAAATTGATTACATGGGAATCTTTTGGATTCTATGCTTCTGATCTGATCGATTAACGGAATGTGATTTTTGTAGTTGACCTCCTCAAGAACACAGCAGTAGACAAACTCCCGAGCGATTTGGAAGGAATGGAGCTTACAATGGAAAGGCTAATAGCTCTAATCAACGATGTATACAAATACGTCGACAATGTCGTGGTGAGCATTTGGCAGGTCAGCGAAGTTCTTTCTCGGCATGGACTGATACAGAGTTTTTTGTTGTTTTTTTCAGGAAGGACGAACATCTGCAGATAACAAAATAGGACGATGTATTGCAGATGCGGTAGCTTCCCTTCCGAAATTTCCACCACAGGCCTTTGATAAGCTCGTGAATGACAGCCTTCAGGTAAGATCTGATTTGGAAATTTCCTTTACCGCTATAGTTAATAGTCCGAGAAAGAGCATCGTTAGCATTTTCGGGGGAAACAGCTAACTGAAACTGTCTTCTGGGTTCGATCTGTATCAATTAAAGATCTCATCTTTGGCATTTTCAGAGCGAAACAACTGATTGAAACTGTCTTATGGGTTTTCAGGACCAGTTGTTGTTGTTGTATCTTTCGAGCATAACCAGGACGCAGCTCAGCCTGGCCGAGAAGCTTAACACAGCTGCCCAATTGCTGTAATCTCTCTCTCTCTCTCTTTTGTGCGTACGGAACAGATACATTCGACGAGTCGAATGCAATCTTTGTTACGGTCTGAGTAAAATATTGTTCCATAAAGAATGGCCATTTTATAAAGCAACCATCTTTATGATCACCTATCATGTTTTTTTTGCTCCGTGTGATAAAAATTCATAATTTCAAGATCTTATAGGTATTTAATAAGGTTTAGGCCCTAACTCCACCACAAAAGTTAGCTTAAGAGTAGAGGTTTGACCCTTACTTATATATTGGTCCAAATCTCTTTCATTTTCCAATGCGGGACATTTATCACATTTTCCAATGCGGGACATTTATCAGTATTCCAAAATACGAGAGTGTAAGGTAAGGGGATGATTTTGAGGTGACTTAAGACGACAGAAGCTGATTCGGTTATCCGTTCAACACCTACAAAATCCAAACTCAATTGCGATGGTTTGTCGGGTAGCTAAATCGCACCCTATTACATATATGATCTAAAATTAATTTAGATATCATAATTAGTTCAATAAATAGCGTCTGATGCACATAAAATGAAATTTTTTTCGATTAAATTCACATTTATCGACCTTATCGTCTCACCCACTAAATTTGAATAAACAAATTGGAACAGAATTTTTCTTATTTTATATAATATTATACCGGGACTTCTTTCTGTGTATATAAAAAAAGATTTTCAGATTATTTGTATTTGGGCAGAATATTAGCTTTTCAATTTTCATAATTACTTTCCCCCTCCGTTATATAAAACGGACACATTCATCGATGACTTTGGAAATATCAAAATCGAACTGACGACACCTCTCGTTTTCTTTTCTCGGGCTATCGAATTTCTAAATTCTAGCCATAGAAAATTTGTTTGTTTTGTTAGAAAAATATTTTGTTTGTCATACAAACCACTATGTATGTATGTATGTATGTATGTATGTATGCTGTTTTTTACCACGGTCGAAAATAGAAACATTTCCTCCAGGATTGTATTTCAGTTTTTATTTTAACAAATGGTGAATATATATTTTAATAATGGTATAGATAAGTCTGATAAAAATAAATAAATAAATAAATGATACACGAATGTATAGTTGGAATGAGATCGATAAAAAAAAATAGTCTTGTAAGACTACGTACACACATAATGATATTTTCTCCGCATATATGTTTTAGGGATTTATTGTCCTGGAATACTGGTGATTCTGAGATAAATCTTTTTATAAAGTTTAAATTATTTTTAACTTTTAGTTCTATCTAAACAAATTATTTATGTAATAATATTTATATATTGGTCATCTATATTTTTATTCGAGATATAATTTTAAATCTTAAATTTGTTAAGATACAAACTGACAAAAAATATAATATATAATACAATTTAAAGAAATATATATATATATAGAAGAATATTTTTTTACAAACTGGTCTGTGAAAAATGATATTGATTTTATTTTGAAATATTTATTAATTGAAGAAAAATATAATGTTGTTAAATGAAGGATAAAAGAAACTTATTGATAGAAATATCTATAAAAACTATATTAAAAATGGTAAGTAAAAAATATAAAGGAATAAAATGAAACAATTGATCTTAGGTTATTACCAAGAAATGTGGAAATGATGATCCTGGATTTAAGTATTTACTGTTGCAACGGCAGCAATATTATATGTCTATAGGTTAATATGATTAGATATATTATTTCTAATTAATTTTTTTTATCATTTATAATAAACTATTCTGTAATCTATTACAGAATAAAATAAAGATAATTACGATAAAATGCTGATAAGCTTGTTCTAGATGCAAATATCACCCTGAATTTATTTATTAAAAAAATTTGTTAATTTTGCAAAGAAAATACGATGGATTAAAATAAATGTATGATATATATATATATATATATATATATAACTCAGACAATCGTTAACGTCAAACATAGATGTCACATTACAAAGACAAGCACGAGAACACACGCATGCACAAGTACACTACATAGACATCGAATCGGGACCCGTCATGTATGATATTTTCTACATTAATTACGTCAATTTTAATTATAATATTGATTGAAAAATATGCTCCAACTTTGAATATTGATAGGAGTCATAGGACTATTAAGATATTTACATATATGTAAAATATTACAAAGGATCAGCTTATATATAATTAAATAGGAGATTACCATCCAACTAATCAATCAAAATCAAAATAGATTATTTTTTGTCATTCAATGGTTTAAAATTTTTGTTTTTATTTTTTGAAACCTTCATAGATTGGAGAAATATTTTTAAAATTTTCATGCGTAAATAATCCTAGCATACAAAATACGTTCGATTTCTATATTGTGAATATTTTGTAAAATTTAAAAATAGGTCGCTTGATAAAATTGATTGGTTCAAAATCGTTTTGGCTTTATTCTATAATTTCTAAGATAATAATAAGGACCATAAGAATATACTATCCATATATATATATGGATAGCGTTCAATGCATTTACGGGATATTGTATGGGATTCTTCTGACCTTTGTATAGATAAATCGGATGTAGCAGCCACATTTTATTAGAGAAATATAACTTATATAAGTGTGTGTATATATATATATATAATATCCTATTTTATGTGATATATATCTGTACACTAAAGTTTAAAATTACTCCTTGTATTTAACTTGGACCCTCACATTATACTCACATGGGGTATATATATCTGTCTATATACAGATAATAATTATTGAAATAGATTATTATACATCAATGATTATTTTCCACTTGATTCAATTACCTTTTCCTTTCATCTATATGTCATTGTATCAAAATATAATTATAAGTCAACATTGTAATAGCATGTCACGTAAAATATATTAATAAGCTAGTGAGTGCTCCGTACTGCTACTATGACTGTGATCTTGGATGATGACACGTCATCATCTATTCCCAATCAATTGAGGTTAGTGATTTAAATCAATTCATTAAAAAAGCTAATAAAAATCAATATTAATTTTATAAATACTTTCAACAGAATTAAAAAAAATTAAAATTTTCACCATAAAAAATTAATAATTACTATAATAACTTTTTTAGATCCACCATTACTCGCTCCTTTCAATATTATTAAACCTATCCTCCTTGTATATTCCACAAGGTTTAAGTTTTAGAGAAACCTTTGAAACATTATATTTTTACGGTAAGAATGTCCGAATCTTTAATTCGATAGACAAAATTGCAATGGCCACGGAATATATGATCATCTGTAACGTTTTTTTTCCCGTCGTTATAAGCATTATTTAGTGTAAAAGAATGATTTGTTATTAAACCATTTTCTTTTCGGATCAAAACCGGACTTATATTCAATGTTTTCATGTATAGGAGATTCATGTATAACCACACTAAACGGAAATTGGGCAGTGCTTATAATTAAATTAATTGTAAACATAACATTCGTAAACAAAATTATGTGAATGTATATATAGCTCGGAAATTGGAAATATATGGCAACTAAAAAGGGGGGACGTTAAATTTAAATTAGTTTTTTTTTATAAAGAATTTAAATTAGTTATGTATTAGAAGAAGGAATAAAATGGAAGTTGGGTGGATATATATATATATACACATGTGTGTGTATATACATGTATATGTATGTAATGTGTGTGTGTGTATATGGTTAGTGGATGGATAGGATGAGTAAAAAAATGCCTTGGTTCAAAGTACATTAAGTGAATGGACGTGTATTTGGCTCAAGTACATGAACCCATCCTATACATACATACATATATATATATATATATGAAGATAATATAAATAAATATATATGCTCTGCTATATATTGACAAAGTTGTCAACTTATATAGTGTTGTGATAAATTTATAACAGCCTTCGGAATTATAATGGAATAAGATGCTACGAATATCTTGCATGTGCTTGTGTACGTAGACATCTTGGAATGTTGGTTTATTGGCTGTTTAAGACCCACATAAATAAAAAATATATTTAAAGCTACATATAAATATATTTATATTACATTATATCAGAATAGTGAAGGTTAATAAATGAAACTGGGTAAATTTTCTCAACAAATCTAATTTAAAAAAAAAAGACGTATATGTTACATTAAAAATACGAGAGGGCAACAAAAATTGTACTTTTTGGCACTGTTTTGGCATGCTTATAGACTTAATTTTTTGTGAAAAATAATTATTTGTTAAATTGGATTCGAATTCTTTATTTTAAAACATTTTTAGTATTTTATTTTTTATATTTAATATTGATTCATTATTAATTTTATTTAGATTCAATTTAAATTATATTTTTATTAAAAAATAATTTTTTGTTTTTATTTTCATTCGGTAGTTATGTTTATATTTTGTTTTCAAATTTAATTTGGATTTAGTCTAATTCGATTTTAAAAAAAATTTATCCAATTAGATTCATTTATATATATTTAGATGCTATTTTAGTATGATTTAATTAAAATTTGGATATATAAAAATCAAAATATCGATACCTAATGAAATACCCTTTTTTTCATTTACCAATTCGAGTCCAAAGGAGATTTTTTTAATAATTTTGTTTTAATCTGCTACGATACATTTTGAAATGAAAAAGGAAAGTCTTGGATCACGAATAAACGTGTTATATATATATATATATATATTATAATTACAATTTTGAGGTTGCAAAAAAAAAACACAATTGCAATAATATAAAGAAAAACGTGCTATGAGCCGCACTTGGAGAGAGGTCAACTAAATTTTAGAAAAGAAATAAACTATTACCAATTTAAAGATGATTTAATTCCATTGGCGACCTTCCAATCCATTGGTTGGCCAAATACCTTAATTTTTGGTTTTTAAATAATGCCAGAGAAATATCAAATGGTACAAAGGGTGAAAACTTTTAAAATGCTCTGTAGTTTTATATTCTCAAAATATTTGTTATCTATATTGGAAATTAAAATTGGTTAGAGAGCGTGGATTAAACTATATATATTCAATAACTATAGGGTACAATTGTTTCCGGGGTATTCCATTTGTCTAATTGTCAAATTTTATAGAATAAAAGTTGCATATTACAAATAAAAATGAAATCCTTTATAGTTTGCATCTTTCGTGTGTGTGTGGTTTAAAAAGGTGAGCTGTATAAGTGGATTATAATTTATAAAAAAAATAACATATATACACTTATATAATGAGAATTCATATTTCTATGCATTAAAAACGATGGGAAATTAAGATGCAGTTAATATTGGAGCATCCAAGATATATAGATGGACCGTAAGATTTTGTTCGATGAGTAGACGTCTCTTGAATCTAATCCTCTTACCATACCATATCTTCTAGATGGAGAACTGAATTCCATTATACTTTTACTTTATAAAGAGATGCATTGCATAGATATGCTCACATGTCGTTTCATGTAACAGGAGGAATAAACGAAATAAACGACGTTTATGGCTAATTTTATTATGGTGGAGGAAAACAGTCACAACGATTTTTGATGAATCAAAATTTGGAATTCCACCCAAGATTAGATTAGGTGGCGCAATCCGTAAGAAGTAGAGCAAAACTCATTTCCAAATCTGGGTTTGAATCCTCACTTGGAAAAGGTATTCACAATGGACTTCTCCGATCCTTTTAGGAGATATAGTCGGACCAAAAATCTGGTGAATTTGCAAATTATCACAAAAAAAAAAAAAGAAAACAGAATTCCATCAATCGAGTTTAGTCGGGAGTGATCCCGGAGGAGTTTGGAGCAATTCCCGTTGGAGGGATTGGATAAGCCTCTTTAACTCACAAATGCTAATGACAAGCGTGAGATATTGTATAGTTTTTTCGGTCCTCTCAAAAATATAGTTGAGCCAATAGCCTAGGGAATTTCCAGATTATCTATATATCTATCTATCTATATATATATTATCATTTATTAAAATATTTACATTTAGAATATAAGTTATGTAACGATATAGAATTTATTTGATATATGAACATACATACATATATATTAAAATAGTTTATAATTAAAATAATAATATTTTTTAGTAATTAAAATCTAAATGATTATATTTTAAGCATTTAAAGGATATTATATTATATTATATATATATCCCTACGTCTAATAGAAAGTTTACAATACAAGCAAAGATACATGGATTTCCAATGTTTTTTTCATGGTTTTGTTATAATCCTTATGAAAATGTAGAAATTGTAATTGATATCAAATCATTTGGTTTGACGACGAATTACATAATCTTGATACATGGTATGAATATAATTCGATTTCTACTCTCCGGTCCTCTGAAATATGTAGTTGGGTCAAAACCCGGTGAATTTACGAATTATAAAAAAAATAATTCAATTTCCACAAGAAATAAGTAAACATAAATAAACAAATAAATAAATTTGTATACATGTATCAACAAAATTAAATGATATTTCAAAATATGAGTGGAATGGAGATTTTTTGGCCCCCAATATTTGATTGATTGTAATATCTTATGGAACAAGACAATTTATACAAATTATTTGGTTGACGGATATAAATAGTCCCTCTCATTTTGATAAAATATAACTAATTTATGGTCATTAAAATTCAAATTCTACACATTACGAAAATTACGAATCTATCTCTTCTTCGGACAGAAATTAAATTTTATACAGAAAATTTAAAATATATATATATACTTTTTAACCGTAAGTAATTATCACACATATATAATCGCTATTAAGTGTTTGATTATCTCCTAATTGGTCCTGCACTATTTAACAGAATTTAAGTGTCTAACATCACTGAAATAAAAACCCAGTTGATACGTACAATTATTATTAGTGTTATTGCTACTTTAGTTAGTTCTCGCATTTTCAGACACAATTATTTATTACAAATTAATTCCATTTGCAAATAATGTTCTTTGTTGGTTCTGATTGTCATACACGTGGCATTTCCATGCCTTTTCCTATATCATATGATGATCAATTATATTTATTAATTTTAACTTATTTTCACTCTGTCTGTTAATATTATTTATTAACTAAAAAACGTTTTATATTTGAATAATCTATTTATATCTATTCATGGAAATTTAGAATAAATAAATATTATATAACGGATTAAAAAAATATTCATATAATCATATAGATATATAGTATCACTCTGATGATTTTTTTTCCTCAAATAACAAATCTGTTAATAATGCGTTCCATTTTCGGGTAGACCCTACTTTGCTACATCCGTTGGATGCAAATGGACGTCTGCAACAATTTCAATCCAATGGTTGAAAACAAGTTTATCGTTCTCCTTTGCCGCACCTGATAAAAACCCAGGAGACAGTTTAATAAGAATGTTAACGACGCCGACAGAACCAAAAAAGGCGGTTAAGAAGAATCTTAATGTAATAACTTCATAAATCGACACTTGATGCCGAAGTTATTGATTGTATTTTTATAAAATAATTAATTATATAATCCATATAAATATATACATATGAAGTCTGGGAGTGAATAAATATAGCAATACGTAATTGTAACACAAGAGATTCTTTGCGCCGACTTTTCTCCGGGATTGCAGGAATGACAGCTGTTACAATCAATTAGTCGGCTAGATTAGTTCTTTAACTAAGCACAATTTGCTAATTCTTATATTGGTAATTATGATTAATTGGATAATTATGATGTACGTTATGAATTAGTTTCTGTCATGTAAGAGACGACGAGAGAGAGCAACAAAGAAATGGAAAGTGCATTCGTAATTAGACAAGTTACATGATTAATATAACCCTATTTGCATCAATTTGTTATTAAAAACTGTGCATCTCAACAAAAAGTGTTATAATATATATATATATATAGAGAGAGAGAGATTTAGATATGTCAATAAAAATTAATTTAATCATGCATGCATGCCACGTCGGATTTGGAAGTGGTGACATGTATGACACGTGGATGATCTCATCGGATCGCGCAAGAGCAGTCCTGGATCGAACCCAAACAAAATCATCTCGCTGTCCGATGCAAAAGATTTCTTGTCTTTTTGAGATATTTTTCTTTGGTCTGAAGCAAAAAAATCCTTCCGTGTAATTTGACTGCATGTGCCATGCATGCATGCTTTAATCTTTGGCTACGTAAATTTACAAAAGTTTCGGAATTAGGTAGGGTTACATCGTGGTTGCAATTAGTTTTCTGGTTGAAAACATTATAGAATTTGAATCCATTCATTGTTTCCATTATTTTATATAGCATCATAGTATATGACAAAAAAAATTACAATCTGTATTTTAAAAAGTTGATGCGTACAATCAACATTTTTTAAATACTGCAATTTCTTCTAAATATATTTTAACTATTATTGTTTTTCTTTTTGTAAAAAACTCATTATTTTTCAACCCTCTCATCCATTCTCTTTTTATTTCCTTTTTTCTTTTTTTGCTTTCTTTATTTCTCATATCCAACAAACCAAAATCTTGAGAACACCATTGTCACCACCATCATTAGCATATATTCTCTCCAATATATATTTATAAAACGCATCTATCTTTTTTTTTTTTTTACTTTTCTATTCTGTCTATTAATATTTATTTGGCGTTATCAACTATCAAACGGCGCAACTGCATCGAACATATTTTTGGCACGATTGTAAAGATTATAGAACACATCATAAAAAAGAAAAGTACGTCAAATCAAGACAGAATACGAACAACACAATATGACACGACAAGACAATATAATGCGGAAAATGTTACATTGGTAATCTTGTAGCCATATATTGTATGCTTTGTGTTTAATTAAATAGTTGAAATTTAAACTGTGTAGTATAAATCGTTTAAAATATCAAATTAAACTATTCAAAGGAAATACAAGATAGCGTTTAATGTTTTTTTTTATAGCGTTTAATGTTTGAATAAATATCAGTTGAAAATTAAGAAGTATCCATGTATTTTAAAGTTAACCGTCTAAACTAATATGTTTTGAAGATATATATCTTTAATTGTCTATATGCAATAGAACAACAATAAAAAAAATGACAATTCATATTTTTTTTCACGATGAAGTACAGGTTGGGGTTTTGTATTTGTGTTTATATGTGAACGAATAAATGTACATTTTGGAACAAATATATTTACGGAACCAATATTTAAAAAACACCAACATAATCTATAGAAAGAAATATACTTAATATTAAATCTCTTTTATCGTTTAATTAGAAGAAATGAAAATATTGTTATGAATATTTTTTAAAAATGTGACACACACATATATATATACGAAAAAGAAACATATTGCCAACCGTTTTTTATTATTAAGAAAATTTCCTCTAAAGTAAATACAACATTTTAAATTCTACACGTGGAGGACAACATCTAGATTTATGACATGAATAATAAAAACTATTAGGGTCCTTAATAATGCACAATATCCGTACTTAATTTTGTAAACTTTAAAAACAAATTAATTATGGCTAAACATGATTATTTTTTGTTAAATAAACATGATTTTTTTACCTTTAAACAAAGGAATTAGAGCTAAACGCAACTGGAATCATGCGTGGACATATAATGGTTAGACACGTGGACAGGGAACAGTAAATGGTTAGAAATGCAGATAATACCAGCATTAAATTCTCACAGGAAAACATTAAGCAAGAGACTTGATTAAAAAAGAAAAAGTTTAATCCTTTTTGTGCATTTCAACAAATTTACTAGTTATATAAAATTTAAATAGACATATATATCTATGTAAATATGGAAAAAAAGAAAATGAAATAAAAATAACAAATAAAAGTACTAAAACCAAACAAAACCTATCCAACTCATCACCAGATTCATGAATCTTTGCTCTTCTATCTCCTCTATAAATACGCCATCCCACTCTCGCTAGTTTCCTCACGAAGAGACACTGAGTTTCACCTCCGAAAAAAATACCGAAAAACCCTTTGGTCCCAACAAATTCACGAAAATGCCATCGCTCGAGAACTCGGTCACTGTGATATCCAGATGCACCGTCGTCCCCGACCAAAAGTCTACGCTCGTTGACCTGAAGCTCTCCGTCTCCGACCTACCCATGCTCTCCTGCCACTACATCCAGAAGGGTTGTCTCTTCACGCGCCACAGCGACGACCACGACCTCCTCCACCACCTCAAGCACTCCCTCTCCGTCGCCCTTTCCCGCTTCCCTCCACTCGCCGGCCGTCTCATCACCGACGGCGATGGCCACGTCTTCGTCGCCTGCAACGATTTCGGCGCCGAATTCGTCTTCGCCGACGCTAAGTCCCTTCACGTGTGTGACGTCATCGGAGGAACCGACGTTCCTGAAGTTGTCAAGGGGTTTTTCTCGGTTGACGGGGCTGTGAGCTACGAGGGTCATTACAGGCCGATCCTTGCCGTTCAGGTGACGGAACTCGCTGACGGCGTCTTCATCGGTTGCTCCGTCAATCATGCCGTCACCGACGGAACATCGTTCTGGAATTTCTTCAACACGTTCGCGGAGGTCTCGAGAGGAGGGACGACGGCGACACGTCAGCCGGATTTTACACGGGAGTCAGTGCTAATCTCACAGGCTGTGCTCAAAGTCCCACCGGGCGGGCCCAAGGTCACCTTCAACGCCAACGAGCCGTTACGGGAACGGATTCTGAGTTTCAGCAGAGAAGCGATAGCGGAGATCAAGGCGACGGTTAACAATAACAACAAGAAGAAATTACCCTGGGTGTTGCGTGATAACGGCGGTTGACGGCGTTGAGGTAATGGGGAAACAGAGCAACGACACACTTAACGGGAAAGATAACGCCAAACTGACGGAGAAGTTGGAGTCTCTGTTCGGGAGACACGACGCCGTTTCGGTCACGGACAAGGAGATTTCGTCGTTTCAGTCTCTCTGTGCTCTGCTATGGCGAGCGATCACGAGAGCAAGGAAGCTTCCAAGCTCGAAAACGACGACGTTTCGCATGGCAGTGAACTGCCGTCAACGTCTGAGCCCAAAGCTGGACCCGTACTACTTCGGCAACGCGATACAGAGCATCCCGACTCACGCAGCGGCCGGAGAGGTACTGTCGCGGGATCTACGATGGTGCGCCGAGCAGATTAACCGGAGCGTGACGGCGCACGACGACGGGAAGATCAGAAGCGTGGTCGGAGAGTGGGAGGAGAACCCGAGGTGTTTCCCCCTGGGGAACTTCGACGGAGCGTCGATCACGATGGGATCGTCGCCGAGATTTCCGATGTACGACAACGATTTCGGGTGGGGGAGGCCGGTGGCAGTGCGGAGCGGGAGGGCGAACAAGTTCGACGGGAAGATATCGGCGTTTCCGGGGAGGGAAGGAGACGGGAGCGTTGATCTGGAGGTGATTTTGGCGCCGGAAACAATGGCTGCCATCGAATCCGATCAGGAGTTTATGCGTTACGTGACGAAGAAGTGATGGTTACATAAATGTGCTGATGTGAAGCGATGATTAATAAAATGTTAATGGCGGATTTGCCCAAAAAAAATGTTAATATCGGAGACTAAAAGTATTTGAGGTGGTGCAAAATAATTTGTTACAAAAAAAAATTGATAAAGAATGCAGCTCCCTCACCAATTCACTACCTCCATATTCAGATTCTTTCCCCGGATATAAAATCAGAAATTATAAAAGTATTTGACACTTTTTTATTTATAATTTACTAAATTTTTTCTACATTTATTATTAGATTTGAATTTAATTGTCCAAAATAGTAAACTATTGTGAACGGACATTTCTTTTATGAAGTAAATTGCATAAAGTTGAAAAAGGGAAGAACCCATTTTCATATTTGTTTTGGGTATAATTTGTCATTAGTTATTGATTTTCAAAAAGATTAAATAATTCAGCAATGTATTTGAATCCACACACAAATTGATTCAGTTAATTCATAGGTGGAAAGAATTTTAATAGACTATCATCATATTGTTTGAAATTGAAATATTTCCTCTTATAGGATTGCTATTGGTTATTATATACATTGTATTGATTCACATATATATGAACTTACCACAATTGTCAAATTATATATATCACTAAATGACGTGTAATTTGGGCATTATATCATTTAGGCTGTGAAAGGACAATGTCTTGAGTCTTGACTCTTTGGGTTTTCCAACCATGTAAAACGAGGCCGTTGACTCTTCGGGTTTACCGGTCCGGTACTATTCGATTATAATTCGGTTCGATTCGGTTTTTAAATTTCTTATCCTAATTTCCTTCGCCTTTTAAATTTATCGTCTCTTATTTTACATTTGAATTAAACTTCTAGAAAAAAGCTAGCATATATCATCGCACCCAATAAAACTCTAACCTAACCATAGAGAATAACACATTTGAATAAAAAAAAAAGAAATAAGAGAATAATTTAGGATCAGTTTGACAAAAATCTTCGTAAAATAAAAACACTCCCTCCGTTTCATATTAGATGACGTTTTACAATAATATTTTTGTTTCAAAATACATAATGTTTTGAGATTTTCGTTTAATTTTTAATATTTTTTCTAAATTTATCCCTAATTAATAATGTTGAAATGTTATATATATTTAGAAATAACAATTTTCTAAAGATATTTTGGGTAAATAATTATTTTGTTTAATTTTTAAACGACATCTAAAATGAAATGGAGAGAATAATAAATTTTATCGTTCTTTTGCTCAAAGAGCTATAAGTCCAATTTGAATTTTCTATTTTTATTTTAAATTTAATTTCTTTCGATTTTAGACCGATTTAGTTTTCTAAATATTCCTAACCAACTAAATTTATTTCGATTCCGTTCGAATTTACTTTGTGATAGACTAATAGAGAAAAAGATTTGGATGCCTATAAAGTATTTATAATGTATTATTATAATTATGCAAGATAACAGAAATCTGAAGAAAAAAAAAACTTGGGGATTAGAGGTCTTAGAATTTCGGGTGTCACTTAGGGCTGGGCACAAATACCCGAAAATCGGGTATCCGTCGGATACTCGTCTCACGGATACCCGATTTTAGGGTACTCGTAATTTTCAAATCCGAATCCAAATCCTTATTTTTCAATACCCGTGAATCCGGATCCAAATCCGGATAATAGAATTTTTAAAACCGGATATCCGCGGGTACCCGCGTATTATGATTATAAATAATTATATCTTATATTTATATAACATTTTTATAAAATACAATTATTTTAGATGAAATAATTTCATATTTTTTTAATATTAATTCAAAAAAATTAAATTTATTATTATTTGTCTCTTATTATCTCTTTTGTCTTATATATTTTATCATAATTCATCAATTTTTATAAATATATCTTCATGTTTTAAAAATTTTATATATGAATATTGTTGTTTTTCCACTGAAATTATTGGTGACTCTCCCCTATTTTGTCGTGATCCACACAATGAAAGCTCTCGTCTAATTCAATATCGACCGTCAGATGCTTTTACATAATCCAATCTCATCCGTCCATCTCTATTAGGCTAAATATTAAAATATTCAGCCTAACAGAAAAGGGGAAATTTCACTTCCACTTGAATATATTACTAACAAAAAATTCCTTTCCACTTTGTTCGATTCAACCCGTCTCTTCTTGCTCCGCGTGTCCTCCTCTGCTCCATTTCGCCGCCGCCGTTCGCTACAGATCTCTTCGGAGTTCTTCTCCGTCACTGTTTTTCCGGTGAATCGGAACGTTTCCGAGTCCTGAGCTTCTCCTCTTGTTCTTCTTTCTGGTCTCCCCTGTTTCAGGGTCAGGTTTTCTTTTGGATCTCGGGCATTTTTGTTGTTTCTGTTCTTTGGGTGGATTTGCTCGGAATCAGTTCTCTTTTCCGATTGGGTAGCGATCTCGTTGCTGTAATCGATCGGAATGTTACCGGATTCTCTCAGGATTTGGCGGGGGTTTTAATTCTTTCGGTGTTGTTGGCAATGGAGGATTCGGATAACAAGAAGTGTAGATTGAACAGCGCGACGATAGATGACGTCATCGAGATAGTGATGCCTTACATAATCGATCCAAAGGACCGTGATTCTGCGTCGCTAGTCTGCCGGAGATGGTGGAAGGTCGACGCCGACACGAGGGAACACGTGACGATGGCTCTCTGTTACACGGCGAAGCCCGAGCGCCTGAGCCGCCGCTTTCCGAACCTGAGGTCGCTGAAGCTAAAGGGCAAGCCCAGAGCCGCCATGTTCAATCTGATCCCTGAGAACTGGGGAGGGTATGTTACCCCATGGGTGTACGAAATCATGACCTCTTTCCGGCGGCTCAAATCGGTTCACTTCCGGAGAATGATCGTCAGTGACTTGGATCTTGATCTTCTGGCGAAGGCGAAAAGGGACGAGCTCGAGGTTCTGAAACTCGATAAATGCTCTGGGTTCTCCACTGATGGACTTTTGAGCCTCGCTCGACACTGCAGGTATATGATTCTCATCTGCCTCGTTGTATTTCTGTCCATTCCCATCAAGATTCATGCTGCCATGTTCTTTCTGATATGCTTTTGATCTTTATCACTCCATTTTCAACACTCTGACCTAAAAAGTGGGCTGGAAATTATTTGCTTGAAAGATATGACAGTAATGCCAAAATGGCATCTTTCCCAGTTTTTGTTTCTCACAATGATTCTTTTTCTTGCAAATGAACTGTGCAAATGCTTTTGTGGATTGATTTTGAAGAAAAGGGTATATCAAGAAAGAGTTTATAGCCTTACTTGAAGAAAGAATTCGTTTCTGCCTTCATTGCCACTGATTGACGTTTATGGATATGGTTATTGCCTTTGGGGATATTATCTTTACTATTCTTGTTTCTTTGTTTTCCATTTCCATGACATCCTTACTATATTTGGACAGATTTCATTTTAGAAATCTGATTTGCTCGAACAAATCATATTCATAGGAAGATAAGGACGTTGCTCATGGAAGAAAGTTCTTTTATCGAAAAGGATGGTGAATGGCTTAGTGAATTTGCTCTGCACGACACTTCTTTTGAGGTTTTAAACTTTTATATGACGGATCTTGCGAAGATCAACCCCCGGGACCTGGAGACCATTGCTAGAAACTGCCCCTCCCTGGTTTCTTTGAAGCTCGGCGACTGTGAGATTCTCAACCTTGTCGGGTTTTTCAAGGCTGCTGCTAATCTTGAAGAGTTCTGCGGTGGCTCTTTCCATGAAGATGCCGACAGACCTGACAAGTACTTGAATCTGCCTTTCCCACCACAACTATCCCGTTTGGGTCTCTCCTACATGGGCGCAAAGGAAATGCCCATAATATTTCCATTTGCTGCCCAGTTAAGGAAGTTGGATTTGCTCTATGTACTGCTGAACACTGAGGATCATTGTACTTTAATCCAGAAATGTCCTAATCTGGAAGTCCTCGAGGTAAAGAAAAGATCTAACCTTCCATCTTTCATCGGTTCCCTCCTATACATGTAATGTTGAAGATGCCGTTTGTGTTTTAGGCGAGGGATGTAATCGGAGATCGAGGACTAGAGGTTGTCGCTCAGCACTGCAAACGATTGAAGCGGCTGAGGATCGAACGAGGAGCGGATGAAATAGGAATGGAGGATGAAGAAGGCTTAGTCTCGCAGAGAGGATTGATCGCTCTGGCCCAAGGCTGCCTGGAGCTAGAATACATGGCTATCTACGTCTCTGACATCGATAACCAATCTCTACAAAGCATAGGTGCATACCTTAAGAATCTCTGCGACTTCCGCCTCGTGCTGCTGGACCGGGAAAAGAGAATTACGGACCTGCCACTGGACAACGGGGTCCGAGCCCTCTTGAGGGGATGCGAGAAGCTCAGAAGGTTCGCCCTCTATCTCAGACCGGGAGGTCTAACCAACACGGGTCTGAGTTACATCGGGCAGTACAGCCCGAATGTGAGATGGATGCTACTGGGGTACCTGGGCGAGACGGATGAGGGTCTGTTGGAATTCTCGACCGGGTGTCGCAGCCTACAGAAGCTAGAGATGAGAGGCTGTTGCTTTAGCGAGCATGCGATAGCTGTTGCGGTGACGAAGCTGAAATCGCTGAGGTACCTCTGGGTGCAAGGCTACAGGGCATCTGCCACGGGACAGGATCTCTTGGCGATGGCCCGTCCCTTCTGGAACATCGAGCTGATTCCCGCGAGGAGAATCCCGGAGGTGAATCACCTTGGAGTGGTGAGAGAGGTGGAACACCCTCCCCATATACTGGCCTATTGCTCTCTGGCCGGCCAGCGGAGAGACTTCCCACCCACTGTTGTCCCCTTTGGTCCGTGCCCTTGATGAGCTTTAACCCGAGCCAGGTACCGTACATAGAATAAGACCCATTTCCCCTTACGATTTCTGTTCATAGATTGGATTAGCAGTTTACCCTTGACGAGTCTGCTCATAAACGAATATCAGACAATATTCTGTCCAACGATTAAATGCAGACGGTTAAAGGACAGACATCTTTACATGCCCAATTCGATAGAGACAGAAAACTGCAATTTTTCATTATTATGTGATAACGACCAATGTATAGAAACGTATCAATTTGTAAGTATCTACATATACATTATAAAAAAAGACCAAAAGGTATGAAAGGAAATAATAGAAAAATTCATGTGAAAGCGACTTTCATTTTCATGGGACACTATCTTTCTTGCTTCGCGAAGAAATTTAACAAAGTGTACATGGGATCCAATTCGGTTCCTTTTGAATAATTTGCAAATTTCATTTTATATATCCCTTCATTTCATATTAATTCTTCATTACTTTCAGAGAAAATCCGAAAAAATTTACCTTATGAACTTATCTAATTGAACTTTGAATTGTAACATATAAAAAATCATATATAAAATATTGGATATTCATAAACGGATACCCACAAGTTCACTAAAATAGACAATGAGTTGGAGGTAGTTTAAAATAATTGTTAAAAATTTTAGATTTCGATACAGAGATAAGAAAATTTGATCGATTTGAAAAAGTTTTAAATTTGTAAAAAAGAATATTAGGATCATGGATTGAGAGGATGAGAGTTAAAATATATAATTAAACTTGACAAGGGGTTTGAGGGAGTTGAAAAGTAGTTTTTAGAATTTATAGAGATCGATTTAGAGAAATGAGTTTACGTTAGGGATTTAAAGAAGTTAATAAAATCAAATTTGTGAAAAGAATATTAAAATCACCTGAGTTTAGAAAATTGGGTGTAATTAATTTTATAAAATTGTGTCTAGTTGCGGAACACCGGTACAAGGACATAAAGGGAATCATCTTTATAAAAACAAATTGGAATGTCTCTAGAATTTTGCTTTTTAGAATATATGTATAAATACAAAATGGACATTTCGACACGTGATATGAGACGTTGCTAAAATATTGGTTTTTAAATCCGTGCATTTGTGATTATAAAATTAATACCCAATAAGTGGATTGTTCATACAACCTAATTTAATTTTTTTGGGGTAATACGTCTTTAATGTTTTTTAGATCCTATATTTATATAATAGACATTATTAAGCTTTTAAGATCACAATATTTTTTCATAATCACTTAAAAAAATATTTTTCATGTTTGCACATTAAAAAAAAAGATAAAAAAAAATTGAAAAAATGAAGGTACTGTCAAAAAGTAAAACCCCAAACGGCATTTCACCATTACCAAGTTCTTCTTCCTCCCTCTTCCTCCCTGAGAGAAGACGGCTCGCTGGTAAGGTTTCATATTCTGTTTTTATTCTCTTTATTTTTTTTTAAATAAAATCTCCATTGAATCAAGCTTTTTCCCCTTAATATTTCAAATCCTATATCGTTTATATTTCATTTTTCTTCAACAGACCCTCATCCATCTCACCCAGGTAACCCAGTACACTACAAAAAAAATGGTCATTTCCAACGGGCAAATCCGTTGGAAATGACCAAATTTCCGTTGGAAATTAACGTTTCCAACGGATTTCCAACGGATAAATCCGTTGGAATTTCGTCGTTAGAAAACGGTGTCCGTTGGAAAACCGTTGGAATTTTCAACGGAATTTCAACGAATTTTTCCGTTGGAATTTTCCAACGGATTTCCAACCGCAATCCGTTGGAATTTTCCAACGGATTTCCAACCGCAATCCGTTGGAATTTTCCAACGGATTTCCAACGGATTTAAATTTCCAAAAAAAATTCCAACGGATATCCGTTGGAAATACCGTTGGAAAATTTCAACCCAATTTTTTCAATTGAATACGTTGAAAATTCCGTTAAAAATTTCCAACGGGCGATTCCAACGGATATCCGTTGGAAATTTTCAACGGATTTTTAACGGAAATCACCGTTGAAATGCCGTTGAAAACCGTTGAAAATCCGTTGAAAAATTTCCAACGGATAAATCCGTTGGAAAATTCGT
>NW_010960187.1:470693-472949 GCF_000463585.1 Tarenaya hassleriana | reverse complement strand
TATATATATATATATATTTCAATTAAAATCCTAATTTCTAACCGTTATCCATTGGAATTTTTTTTTTAAATCTCCAAAAAAATTTTCAACCGACATCCGTTGGAATTCCGTTGGAATTTTTTTTTTAAATCTCCAAAAAAATTTTCAACCGACATCCGTTGGAATTCCGTTGGAATTTTTTTTTTAAATCTCCAAAAAAATTTTCAACCGACATCCGTTGGAATTCCGTTGGAATTTTTTTTTAAAATTTTCAAAAAAAATTTCAACTGACATCCGTTGGAATTCCGTTGGAATTTTTTTTTTAAATTTCCAAAAAAAATTCCAACGGATATCCGTTGGAAATACCGTTGGAAAATTTCAACCCTAATTTTTTCAATTGAATACGTTGAAAATTCCGTTAAAAATTTCCAACGGGCGATTCCAACGGATATCCGTTGGAAATTTTCAACGGATTTTTAACGGAAATCACCGTTGAAATGCCGTTGAAAACCGTTGAAAATCCGTTGAAAAATTTCCAACGGATAAATCCGTTGGAAAATTCGTTGGAATTTGCTGATTTTTTTGTAGTGGTAGCATCCATCTCATGTTCGGGCTGTACTGCCCAATGTAACTCAGACCCGTGTTGGTTAGACCTCCAGGTCTGAGATAGAGGGCGGACCTTCTGAGCTTCTCGCATCCCCTCAAGAAGGCTCGGGCACGTTGTCCAGTGGCAGATCCGTGATTTTCTTTTCCCGGTCCAGCAGCACGAGGCGGAAGCCGCAGAGATTCTTAAGGTATGTACCTATGCTTTGTAGAGATTGGTTATCGATGTCTCAGAGACGTAGATAGCCATGTATTCTAGCTCCGGGCAGCCTTGGGCCAAACCGATCAATCCTCTCTGCGAGACTAAACCTTCTTCATCCTCCATTCCTATTTCATCCGCTCCTCGTTCGATCCTCAGCCGCTTCAATCGTTTGCAGTGCTGAGCGACAACCTCTAGTCCTCGATCTCCGATTACATCCCTCGCCTAAAACACAAACAGCATCTTTTTTTTTTCTCCCCTTAAAATAACCTCCATTGACGACCAAGTGTAAGTGCTCAACATCTCCATTCTTTTGTTTTGTCGCAGATGAAACCCTCACCATCTCCATTGACAAACTTGTTTTTTCTCCTTAAAATTTCATCTGACACTTCGAGCTCCTTCCCTTTTTTTTTTCCTTAAAATAAACTCAGTAGTAAGGTGTTAAACCTCTTCATTCCTGTTTTTCTCCTTCGTTTTTCGATTGTTCAGATTTAAATAAGTAAAAAATATATATAAATCAAATTTGTAAGAAGAATATTAAGATAGAAAGTTGGGTGTAATTAATTCTTCAAGGATATGCAAAATTATAGAATACCCACAATTGTAAAACCGTAGAGAGAGTTAAAATTTATGTTAATCGAATGTCTCTAGGGTTTAGCTTTTCAAGATATGTATAAAAATAAGATAAGGGAAAATGCTTTAACAAAAAAAAAATAGGGAAAATGTGTATAATCTTATATATTTTTTTTCCATGTTAATCCATGTACACACTATTCTACGCATGTGCATGCAGGTTTTTTATGTGTGCGTGTGTGTAAGACTTTATAATTGCTACATGTACATGTGATATATATGTGAGCGTATGCATACCAAATAGATACAAGAGATGGATAGAGAATTATAAAACACTGATGTAGAAGAGACATAACTGTTTGAAAAATGAGTAAACTTGGACAAAATGACTAAAATATCCACTGTTTGTTAAAACTTTGGAAACCGGATTTTTTGTTGGGATTGTTTTCAGACAAATATCATATGTCTACGGTCTACCTTGTTTTGATGTAAAAAGCAATAAAATGGCAAAAAAAAAAAAAATCGTAAAGGGAGTTGTCTTTACATCAATGCGAATATTTCTAATTCTAGGGTTTCCCTGGATATGTATAAAAAAATAAAATAGAGAAAATGAGTACGATCGAATTCTAACACGTGATATGAGACGGTTTATTTCATATAAATAACCCGGGTCTTAAGTTCATGCATTTGTGATTTTTTTTGTTGGTTTTCGCATTAATTTGTGATTATTGAATTGATACCCTAATAATAAGAGTCCAAACCCAGCAATCCCAACTCTGTGTCTTTGTATTCTCTGGCTGGTGAATATCGTCTTTCATTTATTTTTTGAGATATATTTTGTAATCTATACATCCCTTCGTAATATATATATATATATATATATATATATATATATATATATA
>NW_010960187.1:450061-467523 GCF_000463585.1 Tarenaya hassleriana | reverse complement strand
CTTCTATATATATATATATATATATATATATATATATATATATATATATATATATGTATAAAAGAGTTTGGAAAAATAATCAGTAATATATCTATACAAACAGAATATGTATCATAAACATTAAAAAGAAACGAAGATTTCCATCTTAGTTTGTATTGAATAGTTTTAAATCCATGAAGATCGATGTTTTAAATATTTATTTTGTTTAAACATAACCTAAGAAGACGAATGATATATGTTATATATATTTCTAGAGAAAAAAAAAGGAGACTTTATGCTCTGCAATTTGTTATGGGAAATGTAAAAAGAAATGTCCAATAAATGAAGGGAAAAATAAACATAGTACAAAATACGGACAAAGGTTCCAAATTTCTTCTTTTTCGCTCCTCTCTGCAAAAAACCTCCATTGACGGCCACTGAGTTTTCTTCATTTGTTGCAGACAATCTCCATTGACAAGCTTCTTCTTTTTTTCCCCTTAAAATAACCTCCATTGGCGACCAAGTATAACAGCTCGACATCTCCATTCTTGAAAACCTCACCATCTCCATTGACAAACTTGTTTTTTCTCCTTAAAATTTCATCTGACACTTCAAGCTCCTTCCTTTTTTTTTCTCCTTAAAATAAACTCAGTAGTAAGGTGTTAAACCTCTTCATTCCTGTTTTTCTCCTTCGTTTTTCGATTGTTCAGATTTAAATAAGTAAAAAAAAAAAAAAATTTGTAAAATGAATATTAAGATAGAAAGTTGGGTGTAATTAATTCTTCAAGGATATGCAAAATTATAGAATACCCACAATTGTAAAACCGTAGAGAGAGTTAAAATTTATGTTAATCGAATGTCTCTAGGGTTTGGCTTTTCAATATATGTATAAAAATAAGATAAGGGAAAATGTGTATAATCTTTTTTTTTTTCCATGTTAATCCACGTACACACTATTCTAAGCATGTGCATGCAGGTTTTTACGTGTGTGCGTGTGAAAACTTTATAATTGCTACATGTACATGTGATATATATGTGAGCATATGCATACCAAATAGATATATAACTGTTTGTTTTTTATGGGTTAATGCAGGAATGGATCAACATAGGCCTGATATCGGTGGTCGACCCAAAGGGAAAAAAACTCCGAATGAATTCAAATTACAACAACAGATTCGAAAAGACGAGGCTAAAAAAGAAGGCGAGGATGCTGAGGAGAGAGTTGAACAGTCTGGAGGGGTATGTCGAATAATATTTTTATATATGGATACGTATTTCATTGTTTTGTTATGAATAATTTTATTTGACTATAGGAATTCGGTGATAATTCCACGTTACACAATGCGGATTGCTTGATGATGATATCCCTAAACAAACGGAGAGTAAGCTCTGTCTAAAATGCAAAAATGTAACTATTATTTTTATACGGTAATTAATGATTAGTATTCAAACTCTTTGGTTTAGATATCTGTTGGGCGATATCTATGGCGGGTTTGCTACAATCTTGGTTCAATATCAACAAACCAGAGGCACAACACTTGAAGTTGGACTATAAGGTTTTTGCGGAAGATGTTAAACAAAAAGATAAGAAAGATGATTACAGTATTGGAAACCTCGGGAGAGCCATTAAATACGTTCTCAAAAAGGGGTTGCTGAAGAGAGCTCAGACGGTAAGCAATAGATAATATATGTTTGTTTTATACATATTTGATGTCGTGTGTTTCGTAACTTTTTTTTTTAATCTAACAACAGACATGATACAGGGTGTCAAACTCATTTGTACTAAATGAGGCTGCCGACTCATAACTTCATAAGAGAGAAACTGAATCAAGGTCCCGTAGTTATAGTTTTGAATATAACCGACGCCTTATCCGACCTTAAAGAGGTAAGACAAAAATATTTTTTTAATTAAGTGTTTGTGAATAGATGCTTAAGATGCTCACTTTATAGGGTATTTGTCACACCAAATGGATAGAAGACGCGGATACGAAAGAATGGGGAAGTGAAGACAGAATCCTTGCTGAGAAGAACAAGTCAAGGTCCCATGGGACAAATGATTTCTGAAGAGAGAACGAAAACAACTGACATAAAGTCATAGACCCAAGTGAAAAGATCAAACTACATAAGTAAGATGATAAACTTGTCGTCTGCTGATTGTCGCAGATGTTGAATTCCTCACCCCTGCAACAAGAATACACGCGTTCATCACACACAAACTTCAATCAGTCACATACTTTAGGAATCTCCGCGACTTCTGCCTCGTACTGCTGGACCGAGAAAAGAGAATTACGGATCTGCCACTGGACAACGGGGTCTGAGCCCTCTTGAGGGGATGCGAGAAGCTCAGAAGGTTCGCCCTCTATCTCAGACCTGGAGGTCTAACCAACACGGGCCTGAGTTACATTGGGCAGTACAGCCCGAACGTGAGATGGATGCTACTGGGGTACCTGGCTAAGACAGATGAGGGTCTGTTGAAGAAAAAAGAAATATAAACAATGTAGGATTTGAAATATTAAGGAAAAAAAGCTTGATTAGACTTTGTCAATGGAGGTTTTATTTTTTTTTTTTAAAAATAAAGAGAATAAAAACAGAATATGAAACCTTACCGTACTCTGGAGTCGTCTTCTCTCAGGGAGGAAGAAGAACTTGGTAGAAAAGGAATGGTGAAATGCCGTTCGGGGTTTTACTTTTTGCAGTACCATCGTTTTTTTATTTTTTTATTTATTTTTTGTTTAATGTGTGGCTAATAATAAAATGAAACATGAAAAATATTTTTTTAAATGATTATGAAAAAATATTGTGATCTTAAAAGCTCAAATATAGAAAATTAGGAAGAAATAAACGAGGATAAAAACATGAATTCCACCCAAATCCCACTAATTTGTCAGTGGACTCTCAATCTGCAACACAGAAGGAATACCATTTCTGTCAACTAAACTCAACAATACTTTTAGAACTTTGAGATAACCTTATTCCTTGATGGGTTTTGGCCTGCAGAAGATGGGGCGATGCTCATGATTAAGATGAAAAAAGTCGAATTCTTTCACACGTTCTGTCTTAGCTTGGTACTCGACAAGAGCTCCATTGGCAGGATCCTTAGCCATGAATGTGATGTAGAATTTCACATCAAGGTTTGCAGCGCGTACATTCAGACTCTAGAGACATTCTCCGAGCTTGTATTATGGAGTGGGGAGCTCCGTGGGACCAGTATATGACATTGTGCGAGTTTGCGTATAACAACAGCCATCACATGAGCATCGGAGTGTATCCATATGAGGCCTTATACGGGAGACCGTGCAAGACACCGTTGTGCTGGACAGAGATCGGAGAACGTCGCGAATTTGGGCCGGAGATCGTGGAGGAGACCACGGAGGCGATAGGAGGATTCGCGCCCATCTGAAGACGGCGCAGGACCGACAGAAGTCATACACCGATCAGCGACGTCGAGACTTTGTGCTTGAAGTCGGGGATTTCGCCTTTCTTCGAGTACAGGCGATGCGAGGTCATGCGAGGTTCAGACAGGGCGGGAAGCTGACGTGTCAATGCTGCGGAGGTACGTAGAGGATCCTTCTCACGTGCTACAACCCCAGGAGTTGGAATTTACGAAGGCTACACGTTTCCGCGACGAGCCGCTGCAGATTGTGGACTGGAAGATCAAGAAGCTGCGTACGAAGGAGGTGCCACTCGTGAAGGTCTTGTGGCGAAGCCAAGGGGTCTCTGACATGACTTGGGAACCCGAGGCAGAGATGCGTTGTAGTTATCCGCATCTATTCACTTGAGCGTTGTACGAACTCTTTATGTATGACGTTCGGGTTGTATCAGACTTAAGTTTCAGATGATGTGACGTTATGGAATGTGTTTTTGGTGATGATATTCCGCGATTCTGAATTCGAGGATGAATTCATTTTAAGGGAGGAGGATTTGTAATACCCCAAAACCCGAATGGAATATTTAATTATTTAAATATAAATAATTAAATAGGAATGTCACGAAATCACCAAAAATAAATAGTATAATGCCGAAGAGAGGCACGAGGATCGTCACGCGTGGAAAGGATCGAGAAAGAATGAAGAAAAAAAAAAGGGGTTGGTCCGTCGGACCAGGGTTGGTCAGCGGCGGACCAACCACAGTCGGACTGAGCTGGACAGCGCGGACTGGAAGAAAAATTTGAAAAAAAATAAGATTCTGGTCTGGCGGACCAGGAGTTGGTCCGGCGGACCGGAACCCGACAGATTCCAGCTCGCTCTGTTGCAAGTTTCGGGACGCGAGAACTCGTCGAAAATTGAAGCCACACGCTTCCAACCATCGCCCGACGCCTGGAGGACGTTGCAGGCTCGCCTCTGGACCTGGATGTCGGCCCCTGCGACCTCTCTCCCGCGACATAAACCCCTCCCAAGTTCCAGACAGAGCCATGGCGAGCTGAAAGAGGGGAGAAGAAAAAGAGAGAGAAAGGGAGAGAGTGGAAGCGAACCAGAGAGAAAGGAGCTCGGAGGAACCAAGAGGGACGTGCCCATACGTGTCCCGGAGCTTCTCGCATCGTGTGGAGCCACGAGGAACCCACATGAGCTCGGATAAGCTCAAGAACAATGTGAGTGGCTTGAGTTGAATTTGTGGGATCTCGTTTTCAATGTTTGATGGTCCAATTCGAGATTTTCTTGCGTGTTTGAGGCTTAGAACATGTCTAGAGATGTAAATCTATGTTTAATTGGTATTTAGAAGCAACCCCGGATCGATTAGGGTGAGAAAAAGCGAAACAAAATCGGAGAAAATCGCGAGAGAGAAGAAGATCCCAGTCCCGGTCCGGCGGACCACGAGTGGTCAGCTCCGGATCGAGACTGGGATAACACGTGAGCTCAGACAGACCAAGGAACGGACCAGACCAGAGAAAAACACGTCCTGGTCCGCCGGACCAGACGTGTTCCGAGGCTACGCGTACCGCCGGACCTGAAGAAAGGAACAGACCAAGAGAAAGACACGCCTGGTCCGGGGCTGACCAGTCCTGGTCCGCCGGACCAGACGTGTCGGAGTGAGGTCACTCGGTCTGACCAAAAGGAACGGATCGGGAGAGGAGAAGCAGGCTGGTCCGGGGCTGACCAATTCCGGTTCGCCGGACCAGACTTGCTTTCTCTCTCGGATCGATGGACCAAGAGGCGAGGCAGACAAGGGGGAGAAGGAGAACTGGTCCGGCTGACCAGAATCTGGTCCGCCGGACCAGGCTCAGAAGACTTGGAGAAAAATTTAATTTTCAACCGGGAAAGAGAAAACGGCCAACGGGGTTGGCACGAGCCGGTCAGACTTGGCGACGGATGAATCAACCCCCACCAGAGGACAAAGCATCGCGATTGGGATCAATCGAACCGAGTTTTTTCGCCAGGACGTTGCGTGGCGTAGTGAGATGTACGACATCAAAATACGAGTGATCGTTGCGTGAATATTTATGGGTAGAATTGCATGGCGTAAAACGGTAACCCGATAGGGACCGGATACCGTGGTACGTATGATTGTACTATGAGAATATTGCACGTTGTATGCCATGTGTGTAGCTTGTCGTGCATACGAGTTAAGCGTGATTGTGTTTATGGATGGTTGTGGACTCAACCATCAACGTCATGGACTTGACGGGCGTTTGAGACGCATTTTAGTCGTGTGCGACACGACGGTCAACGTCATGGACTTGACGGGTGCGGACTCGCCACTAGTCATGGATTTGACTAGGGTATATGGCTGGACCCTATGGTGGACTCCATACGGGTATGTTTATATTCCGTTGTGTCATAGATTTGACATCGGTAGTCTCGAGAGTGACATGCATAGGAGACGCGCAAGATCGCATGTGATGCGATGGCCAACGTCACGCGAGTGACGGGCGTGGAGGCAGCCCTAGTCATGGACTTGACTAGGGTATACAGCTAAGCCCTATGGTGAACTCCATACGGGCGTGATTATGCTTGTCTTATATGTGTTTACTGCGTTTTCATTTATTGCATGTGTTATGTGGAAATGTCGACTGTACCGTTCTCATTGAGAACGGGATTCCCGGGTTCAACCCGGGTTACTCACTAAGCAGTTGTGCTTAGCCCTCATGGTTTACATTTTTCAGATCACGAGGATTACACCTAACGCCTCAGCAGACGACGACCCGAGAGAAGCAGCATCATGTACGAGATTTGTATTCTGAATCAAAAGACTTGTTGTTTCAACTTTTATACGGTTGTATTTGCGATACTAATCGCTTTGTATTTCCGTTGCTACTCTGATTTGATCTAAAAATGTTTTTTTTGAATTAGTAAATTTTGCTTCCGCATTTTATTACTTTATTATTTTATTATTTTATTTTATATCGTCCATGTGGCATAGCCCATATACTGTACACGGGTTACGGGTGTCACAACTTTTGGTATCAGAACCACGCTCTTTCCTTGGGAAGGAATCGTGCTCATTACCCAACGGGTTTTCTACGAAAAATGTTTTCAAACCACGTCCGAAGGAAATCCTCATCTATCGGGGTCCGTACATCGATGATGCAGAATCGGTCGTCAGTTGCTAAACTGTATTAAATGTGGTGCAGTGAAATGGCGCCACGACGTGCTAGGCTTGCAGCGAGGGCTGACGACGTCCCCGAACAGGCTCCTCTGCCTAACCCAGGAGACGAAGGGTGGAGGGCTGAGTTTCGTCAATTCCAGGAGACCGTGTGGCAGCACCTGGCCGCGCACGCCCCCCCACACGCCCCACCACCACCCCCGGCGAGAGACCCGGAGCCGAGGGAGGAGGAACCACACCCGCCGCCGATGCCTGCTGCGATGGCGGGATACCTCCCTATCATGAAGGAGATGTGGACAATGCACACCCCGCGATTCAAGGGGTCGGTGAGACCGGAAGCTGCGGAGGAGTGGCTCACCCAGATCTCTCAGGACTTGGAGTATCTGAAGTGCCCGTACCAGTATCGGGCTATGATTGCAAGCCATCATCTGTCGGGTCAGGCCCGACATTGGTGGGCGAAGGTGGTGTAGAGGCACCAGCGAGACATCGCTTTACCTGGAAGGAGTTCCTACATGAATTCGAGGCGAAGTACTTCCGGCAACAGGACCTTGAGTACCGGGTGGCAGAGTTCCTCATGTTGCAGTAAGGAGACATGACTGCCAGTGAGTACGAGACGGAGTTCACCCGCCTACTGAGGTATGGAGGGCACCTGGTGCCCACCGAGGCGTCGAAGATCCAGAAGTTCATTGCTGGACTTCGACCCTACCTGCGGAGGAAGATCGAGATCCAGGAATACCCGACGTTGAGTCGATATATTTCCCAGCTGGAGAAGGTGGAACGTGGAGAGCGGGAAAAGAAGGAGGGGAAGATCCGTGAGCGGAGCCCCGCTGGGAGATACTTCGGTACGGATTCATCTGGAAAGAACGCCCAGAGCAACGACCCGCGCAACAAGGGCAAGGCGCCCGCTGTTCGTGCGCCACCACCACTGGCGGCAAGGGGACCAGTGGTCTGTTTTCGTTGCGACCAGCCTGGACACATTGCCTCACGTTGCCCGACGAGGACTACTGGACCACCAGCTTCGGCGCCGAGATCCCCATGACCACCAGGCCAGGCGAGCAGATGACCCCGTCCACCAGTGAGGACTGGAGCAGCACCGAGAGTGTATACTCTTGGTGCCGAGCAGGAGATCCAGGAGGAAGAGGAGGAGGAATGTGCCCCTGATGGAGCCGAGGCTGCCGCGATCTCAGGTACCTTATATCTCTGTGGAGTTGCCTGTTATACGTTGTTTGATAACGGGGCGACCCATAGTTTCCTGAGTGTGGGAGTGGCAGAGAGACTTGAGACTGGAGAGATTGAGCCGAGGAGCGATTTCACTGTGCGCATACCAACCGGAGAGACATTAGCAGTGCACGGGATCCTGAGAGGCATACCCCTTGAGATTTGCGGTCGCATTTTAGCCACAGATCTCATTGTGGTACCCATCGGAGGTTTCGACATCATTCTGGGCATGGATTGGTTGATGGAGTACCAAGCCTACATTGATTGTCCTCAAAGGACAATCTGGTTTACGGATGGATTTGGAGGGTTCGAGTTCCGAGGCAGAGGAGCGCCGGCAGCGGACCCGATCATCTCGTCACTGAAAGCCGAGAAGATGATCAGGAAGGGCAACGAAGCATTCCTGGTAGTTATTACAACTACTCAGGAATCGGAGATGAGACTGGAGGATACACCCGTTGCCCGGGAGTTTCCGGATGTGTTCCCTGAGGATCTGCCGGGACTACCACCCAGTTGGGAAGTTGACTTCAACATAGATGTGCTACCGGGTACTGAGCCAATTTCCAAGGCTCCATATCGGATGGCGCCTACGGAGATGGCCGGGCTGAAGAAACAGCTGAACGAGTTGGTGGAGCAGGGTCTCATTCGCCCTAGCGTATCACCGTGGGGAGCACCGGTACTCTTCGTGAAGAAGAAGGACGGGAGTATGCGATTGTGCATCGATTACCGATGGCTCAACCAAGTGACTATCAAGAATCGGTACCCGCTACCGAGGATTGATAAGTTGCTTGACCAGCTAAAGGGAGCCCAATGGTTTTCGAAGGTCGATCTACGATCCGAATATCATCAGATTCGGGTCAAGGAGGAGGACATACAGAAGACGGCGTTTCTGACGAGATATGGACACTTCAAGTTCATGATCATGCCTTTCAGACTCACGAACGCACCTGCGGTGTTCATGCAACTGATGAACCGCGTGTTCATGGACTATTTGGATGAGTTTGTCATCATTTTCATCGATGACCTCCTTATCTATTCTCCGGATCCGCAGACACATGAGGAACACATGCGGAAGATACTGTGGAGGCTGAGAGAGAACCGGTTGTATGCGAAGTTCAGTAAGTGCAGCTTCTGGACATGTGGTATTGGCCCATGGCATCCAGGTCGATCCTGCTAAGATCGAGTCATGGAGTGGCAGTCCCCGACGTCTGCGACAGAAGTCAAGAGCTTCTTGGGACTAGCCGGTTATTACCGACGATTTGCCGAGGGATTCGCCAAGATCGCTCAACCCTTGACGAAGCTGACGGGGAAAAACGTCAGGTTCGAGTGGACGGCAGAATGCGAGGAAAGTTTCGGAGAATTGAAACGGAGATTGACATTAGCGCCGATCTTGGCATTACCACGGCCGGGAATGCTATACGAGGTATACACTGACGCGTCCAAGCATGGGCTCGGTTGCGTGTTGATGCAAGAGGGACATGTGATCGCTTACGCGTCGAGACAACTGAAGAAACACGAGGAGAACTACCCGATGCATGATATGGAGTTAGCGACGGTAGTTTACGCACTGAAGATCTGGAGATCGTATCTGTACGGGGAGAAAGTTAAGCTCAACATGGACCACAAGAGCTTGACTTATGTGATATCGCAGAAAGACCTGAATCTGAGACAGCGGAGATGGTTGGAGCTGATTGCAGATTATGATCTGGAGATAGCCTACCATCCGGGGAAGGCTAACGTAGTGGCCGACGCACTTAGCAGAAAGAAGATCTTAGCGGCCATACGTGTGGTCACCTCATCTCGCAGCAACGCCGCTGAGTTGACTGCGATATTGGGACATCTCTCATTGACGGCCGAGGAGTCGACGCCGACCTTGATAGAGCGCGTGACCAGGGGACAGCGTGGCGATCCTCTGCTCGCTCGATACATGGATCACATTGAGGAATATAGCCTTAAGGGCTACCGCATCGACGAGCAGGGAGCGTTGAGACTGGAGAACCGACTTTGTGTGCCCGACGACCCAGAGCTGAGGCAGGAGATTTTGTCGGAGGCACATCAGTCGAGGTTAGCGATACATCCGGGAGCGAGCAAGATGTACCAAGGACTGCGACAGTGGTATACTTGGCCGAGAGTCAATAGGGATGTGGCGGACTATGTAGCGACATGCCTCACTTGCAAGTAAGTGAAGGCAGAGCGACAAATGCTGGGAGGGAAGCTACAACCGCTGGAGATACCCGAGTGGAAGTGGGATTCGATCGCCATGGACTTTATGGTCGGATTACCGCTCACGCCCAGCAAGAAGAACGCCATCTGGGTAGTCGTGGACCGGCTAACCAAATATGCTCATTTCATCCCCATCCGCCAGGAATATTCGATCGAGCGACTGGCGCAGATTTACGTCGATGAAATCGTGTGGCTGCATGGGGTTCCGAACGAGATCATCTCGGACAGGGACGCCCGATTTACATCACGCCTATGGAAGACGATACAAGAGGCACTGGGGACAAAGCTCAAGATGAGCACTGCATACCACCCTCAGACCGATGGTCAATCGGAGCGGACGATACAGAATCTGGAGGACATGCTCCGAGCTTGTATTATGGAGTGGGGAGCTCTGTGGGACCAGTATCTGACATTGTGCGAGTTTGCGTACAACAACAGCCATCACACGAGCACCGGAGTGTCTCCATATGAGGCCTTATACGAGAGACCGTGCAAGACACCTATGTGCTGGACAGAGATCAGAGAACGTCGCGAATTTGGGCCGGAGATCGTGGAGGAGACCATGGAGGCGATACGGAGGATTCGCGCCCATCTGAAGACGGCGCAGGACCGACAGAGGTCATACGCCGATCAGCGACGTCGAGACTTCGAGCTTGAAGTCGGGGATTTCGCCTTTCTTCGAGTATATGCGATGCGAGGTCATGTGAAGTTCAGACAGGGCGGGAAGCTGAAGCCGCACTACATCAAACCTTATCCCGTGATCGCGAGAGTGGGAGCTATTGCCTACCGTCTTGGATTGCCCGGAGCTGGGCAACATCCATGACATGTTCCACGTGTCAATGCTGCGGAGGTACGTAGCGGATCCTTCTCATGTGCTACAGCCCCAGGAGTTAGAATTTACGGAGGCTACACGTTTCCGCGACGAGCCACTGCAGATTGTGGACTGGAAGATCAAGAAGCTGCGTACGAAGGAGGTGCCACTCGTGAAGGTCTTCTGGCGAAGCCAAGGGGTCTCTGACATGACTTGGGAACCCGATGCAGGGATACGTTGTAGTTATCCGCATCTATTCACTTGAGTGTTGTACGAACTCTTTATGTATGATGTTCGGGTTGTATCAGACTTAAGTTTCAGATGATGTGACGTTATGGAATGTGTTTTTGGTGATGATATTCCGCGATTCTGAATTCGAGGACGAATTCATTTTAAGGGGGAGGATTTGTAATACCCCAAAACCCGAATGAAATATTTAATTATTTAAATATAAATAATTAAATAGGAATGTCACGAAATCACCAAAAATAAATAGTACAATACCGAGGAGAGGCACGAGGATCGTCACGCGTGGAAAGGATCGAGAAGGAATGAAGAAAAAAAAAGGGGTTGGTCCGCCGGACCAGGAGTGGTCAGCGGCGGACCAACCACAGCCGGACTGAGCTGGACAGCGCGGACTGGAAGAAAAATTTGAAAAAAAATAAGATTCTGGTCTGGCGGACCAGGAGTTGGTCCGGCGGACCAGAACCCGACAGATTACAGCTCGCTCCACACACTTCCAACCACTGCCCGATGCCTGGAGGACATTGCAGGCTCGCCTCTGGACCTGGATGTCGGCCCCTGCGACCTCTCTCCCGCGACATAAACCCCTCCCAAGTTCCAGACAGAGCCATGGCGAGCTGAAAGAGGGGAGAAGAAAAAGAGAGAGAAAGGGAGAGAGTGGAAGCGAACCAGAGAGAAAGGAGCTCGGAGGAACCAAGTGGGACGTGCCCAGACGTGTCCCGGAGCTTCTCGCATCGTGTGGAGCCACGAGGAACCCACACGAGCTCGGATAAGCTCAAGAACAATGTGAGTGGCTTGAGTTGAATTTGTGGGATCTCGTTTTCAATGTTTGATGGTCCAATTCGAAATTTCCTTGCGTGTTTGAGGCTTAGAACATGTCTAGGGATGTAAATCTATGTTTAATTGACATTTAGAAGCAATCCTGAATCGATTAGGGTGAGAAAAAGCGAAACAAAATCGGAGAAAATCGCGAGAGAGAAGAAGATCCCAGTCCCGGTCCGGCGGACCATGAGTGTTCAGCTCCGGACCGAGACTGGGACAACACGTGAGCTCAGACGGACCAAGGAATGGACCAGACCAGAGAAAAATACGTCCTGGTCCGCCGGACCAGACATGTTCCGAGGCTACGCATACCGCCGGACCAGAAGAAAGGAACGGACCAAGAGAAAGACACGCCTGGTCCGGGACTGATCAGTCCTGGTCCGCCGGACCAGACGTGTCGGAGTGAGGTCACTCCGTCTAACCAAAAGGAACGGACCGGGAGAGGAGAAGCAGGCTGGTCCAGGGCTGACCAATTCCGGTTCGCCGGACCATACTTGCTTTCTCTCTCGGATCGACGGACCAAGAGGCGAGGCGGACCAGGGGGAGAAGGAGAACTGGTCCGGCTGACCAGAATCTGGTCCGCCGGACCAGGCTCAGAAAACTTGGAGAAAAATTTAATTTTCAACTGGGAAAGAGAAGATGGCCAACAGGGTTGGCACGGGCCGGTCAGACTTGGCGACATATGAACCAACCCCCATCAGAGGACAAAGCATCGCGATTGGGATCAATCGAACCGAGTTTTTCCGCCAGGACGTTGCGTGGCGTAGTGAGATGTGCGACATCAAAATACGAGTGATCGTTGCGTGACTATTTGTGGGTAGAATTGCATGGCGTAAAACGGTAACCCGGTAGGGATCGGATACCGTGGTACGTATGATTGTACTATGTGAATATTGCACGTTGTGTGCCATGTGTGTAGCTTGCTCGTGCGTACGAGCATGATTGTGTTTGTAGATGGTTGTGGACTCAACCATCAATGTCATGGACTTGACGGGCGTTTGAGACGCATTTTAGTCGTGTGCGACACGACGACCAACGTCATGGACTTGAGGGTGTTGACTCGCCCCTAGTCATGGATTTGACTAGGGTATATGGCTGGACCCTATGGTGGACTCCATACGGGTATGTTTACATTCCGTTGTGTCATGGATTTGACATCGGTAGTCACGAGAGTGACATGCGTAGGAGACACGCAAGATCGCATGTGATGCGATGGCCAATGCCATGCGAGTGACGGGCGTGGAGGTGGCCCTAGTTATGGACTTGACTAGGGTATACGGCTAATCCCTATGGTGAACTCCATACAGGGCGTGATTGTGCTTGTCTTATATGTGTTTACTGCGTTTTCATTTATTGCATGTGTTCTGTGGAAATGTCGACTGTACCGTTCTCATTGAGAACGGGATTCCCGGGTTCAACACGGGCTACTCACTAACCAGTTGTGCTTAGCCCTCGTGGTTTACATTTTTCAGATCACGAGGATTACGCCTAACGTCTCAGCAGACGACGACTCGAGAGAAGCAACATCATGTACGAAATTTGTATTCTGAACCAAAAGACTTGTTGTTTCAACTTTTGTACGGTTGTATTATGACTATTCGGACGTGTGACATTTTGCGATACTAATCGCCTTGTATTTCCGCTGCTACTCTGATTTGATCTAAAAATGTTTTTTTTGAATTAGTAAATTTTGCTTCTGCATTTTATTACTTTATTATTTTATTTTATATCATCCATGTGGCACAACCCGTATACTGTACACGGGTTACGGGTGTCACACACCATGTGGTCGAATTGCATCTCGGTTCCCTTGACAATACATACACAGGAGGATCACACACATACAATATCTATAGTATATAAATGCCATGCACTTACGGATCTGCCACTGGACAACGGGGTCTGAGCCCTCTTAAGGGGATGCGAGAAGCTCAGAAGGTTCGCCCTCTATCTCAGACCTGGTGGTCTAACCAACACGGACCTGAGTTACATTGGGTAGTACAGCCCGAACGTGAGATTTATGCTACTGGGGTACCTGGGTGAGACGGATGAGGGTCCGTTGAAGAAAAAAGAAATATAAACAATGTAGGATTTGAAATATTAAGGGAAAAAAGTTTGATTAGACTTTGTCAATGGAGGTTTTATTTTAAAACAAATAAAGAGAATAAAAACAGAATATGAAACCTTACCGTCAATGGAGTCGTCTTCTCTCAGGTAGGAAGAAGAACTTGATAGAAAATGAATGGTGAAATGTCATTCGGGGTTTTACTTTTTGCAGGACCGTCATTTTTTCATTTTTTTTATTTATTTTTTGTTTAATGTGTGGCTAATAATAAAATGAAACATGAAAAATATTTTTTTAAATGATTATGAAAAAATATTGTGATCTTAAAAGCTCAAATATAGAAAACTAGGAAGACATAAACGAGGATTAAAACATTAATTTCACTCAAATCCCATTAATTTGTCAGTGGACTCTCAATCTGCAACACAGAAGGAATACCATTTCTGTCAACTAAACTCAACAATACTTTTGGAACTTTGAGATAATCTTGTAGCTTGATGGGTTTTGGCATGCAGAAGATGGGCGGTGCTCATGATTAAGATGATAAAAGTCGAATTCTTTCACACGTTCTGTCTTAGCTTGGAACTCGACAAGAGCTCCATTGGAAGGATCCTTAGCCATGAAAGTGATGTAGAATTTCACATCAAGGTTTGCACCGCAGGTATTCAGCCTCCCCACATGGTCAAATTGCATCTCGGTTCTCTTGACAATACATACACAGGAGCATCATACACATGCAATCTATATAGTATGTAAATGCCATGCACTTACGAATTGCTCGTTGTACTTCTGCACACAGGCAGTTGACCTCTTCGACAAGTACTCGCGCGCAGTTAAGCTTGTTTCGAATTACTTTGCGTCCAGATTTGGAGCATGTGCGGATTGCCCCTATCAAATCAGACGAGATGTCGCTTGGGAGTCAAAACCCTAAAACCACACGAAACAACTAATTGCAGATTAAGAAGCTCTAAGCATTTTGAAATTGGAAAGATTCGATCTCACACGTGCGCCATTAAAAAAATAGGTCTATTAAACCATAACCCTTTTAAGCTCATCAATAAAAAGAATGCCCATTTCTGGTTATTATGAATTAATAATGTCGTCAAATTATAAATTCTTTTTCGGTAAAAGATTTTTGAGATCTCCAATACGTAACTAAATTGTAGTAGTGACTTGAAAAACTATATTCATATAACGATTTTATAAGTAAATACAATTCAACACATTTTAAGCGCATTAAATGTCTAAATTGTAGTATTGATGATGACACAACAATAAGTAAACTGTGCACTTTAGGGTTCGAGACCATAATTCGACTTTAGGTTTCGATTCCAAATAGTGTTTCTTGAAGCATTACATGATATGAATGTTTGTTGTACGCAATTGGAACAAGGTTGCTCTATGACCTTTTTTTTATTTAAAGAAAATGTCATGTAACTCGGACAAAAATGTAACGTTACATTATAAGAATAATGTTTATTGCCTCAAAATCCATTCAAAAACAACCACGTCATCAAAATAATTAAAAAAGAAAAATCAATCGGATTAAATTCCATCCCATAATTAAAAAAAAAATCAGATTAAAATCTCTGAATCGACTGCCAAATATAATTTGCAAAATATCAACGGGGAAGTGAAGACAGAATCCTTGCTGAGAAGAACAAGTCAAGGTCCCATGGGACAAATGATTTCTGAAGAGAGAACGAAAACAACTGACATAAAGTCCCAGACCCAAGTGAAAAGATCAAACTACATAAGTAAGATGATAAACTTGTCGTCTGCTGATTGTCGCAGATGTTGAATTCCTGACCCCTGCAACAAGAATACACACGATCATCACACACAAACTTCAATCAGTCACATACCTTAGGAATCTCTGCGACTTCTACCTCGTGCTGCTGGACCAAGAAAAGAGAATTACGGATCTGCCACTGGACAACAGGGTCTGAGCCCTCTTGAGGGGATGCGAGAAGCTCAGAAGGTTCGCCCTCTATCTCAGACCTGGAGGTCTAACCAACACGGGCCTGAGTTACATTGGGCAGTACAGCCCGAACGTGAGATGGATGCTACTGGGGTACCTGGTTAAGACGGATGAGGGTCTGTTGAAGAAAAAAGAAATATAAACAATGTAGGATTTGAAATATTAAGGGAAAAAAACTTGATTAGACTTTGTCAATCGAGGTTTTATTTTTTAAAAAAAATAAAGAGAATAAAAACATAATATGAAACCTTACCGTCAATAGAGTCGTCTTCTCTCAGGGAGGAAGAAGAACTTGGTAGAAAAGGAATGGTGAAATGCCGTTCGGGGTTTTACTTTTTGCAGTACCGTTATTTTTTTATTTATTTTATTTATTTTTTGTTTAATGTGTGGCTAATAATAAAATAAAACATGAAAAATACTTTTTTAAGTGATTATGAAAAAATATTGTGATATTAAAAGCTCAAATATAGAAAATTAGCAAGAAATAAACGAGGATAAAAACATTAATTCCACTCAAATCCCACTAATTTGTCAGTGGACTCTCAATCTGCAACACAGAAGGAATACCATTTCCGTCAACTAAACTCAACAATACTTTTGGAACTTTGAGATAACCATGTTGTTTGATGGGTTTTGGCCTACAGAAGATGGGCGGTGCTCATGATTAAGATGATAAAAGTCGAATTCTTTCACACGTTCTGTCTTACCTTGGAACTCGACAAGAGCTCCATTGGAAGGATCCTTAGCCATGAAAGTGATGTAGAATTTCACATCAAGGTTTGCACTGCGTGTATAAAGCCTCCCCACATGGTCGAATTGCATCTCGGTTCCCTTGACAATACATACACAGGAGCATCACACACATGCAATCTATATAGTATGTAAATGCCATGCACTTACGAATTGCTCGTTGTACTTCTGCAGACTGTTGGGTTTTCCTGGGATCTCAAGAGCGAATCTAATTCCTAAGAGATCAGTTCTAGGGTTTGCGCAGCGGATGTAAAACAAAAATTTTGGTGAAACCCTAAAACCTATCATGCATGATCTTGTAGAAACGATAGAACGCTTACCTCAATCGATCCGAGGCCTGTATCAATTGATGTGTTCGTCCGATCACTGTAGACAGGAAGAATACCTTGCCCTCTACACGTATCCACACGGCGGAAAGGATTCCAACGGTTGGAACTTGTCTGCTAGGACTGAAGAACGCTTTCTTCTTTGCGCAAGGGTTTCAGGGATCTTTCTCTTAGCTTTCTCACTCTCCAAATCTCTCCCTAGGGTCTGAAAATCGTGCTGAGAGTGTTGGGTGGCGTTTTTCAAAGTTAATTCCCCTTAAAACCCTAATTAGAGCGAGTTTTGTAAATCCCGACGTCTGGATCGATCGGTCTGGAGCAATTTTTGGACCGAGTGACTCTCACACATTACCTCTGGACCGACCGGTCTACGTCTAGACTGATCGGTCTGGGCTAGCTGGACCGGTCGGTCTAGTCTCCGCTCCACCGGGATTTTCTCGTCTCTTCTCGCGCATTCGTCCTTTCCTGTGTGTGTGACCCTGTAGGCTCATCCGATATAGCAGTATAACA
>NW_010960187.1:446808-449055 GCF_000463585.1 Tarenaya hassleriana | reverse complement strand
CTTTGGATCGTTTATGGGATCTGGGTTCTTTCGCTTGTGCGATTGCTCCATTGTTGTCACAATACAGAGCAATGGGGCTATCAGCACTAGGAATCACACCCAAGTCACCAACAAACTTCCTAATCCAAACAGCTTCCTTTGCCGCGTCCGACGCTGCAATATACTCAGCTTCTGTAGTAGAATCTGCAACGGTCGCCTGCTTGGAGTACAAAGCATGGCATACATGATGGATCCAATTGCCGAAGCATATGGAATTCGATCCATGCGTTCTTGCTCATCAGGTGTCGTAGGACACTGACTCTTGCAGAGAACTGTGCCACTGCTCATCGGTAAGGTTCCTTTCTTGGAATCTTGCATCTTGAACCGTTTCAAGACCTTATCGATGTAAGTACTCTGACACAATCCTAGAAGACGCCTCGATCTATCTCTATAGATCTTGATGCCTAAAATATAAGCCGCTTCTCCTAGGTCTTTCATAGAAAACTGTGTTCCTAACCAAGACTTAACGTCTTGCAAGGTAGAAACATCATTCCCTATAAGGAGAATGTCATCCACGTACAGCACTAGAAATACAACTGTGCTCCCACTGACCTTCTTGTAAACACATGGCTCGTCCTCGTTCTGTGAGAAACCAAACTTTTTGATTGTCTCATCAAAGCGAAGGTTCCAGCTCCTTGAAGCCTGCTTCAGTTCATAAATGGACCTCTGAAGCTTGCACACCATCCTCGGGTTCCTTGGATCGACAAAACCTTCGGGTTATGTCATATACACATCCTCGGTCAAGTTCCCGTTAAGGAACGCGGTCTTGACATCCATTTGTCATATCTCATAGTCGTAATATGCGGCTATGGTAAGTAGGATCCTGATGGACTTCAGCATAACTACGGGCGAAAAGGTCTCATCATAGTCAATACCATGAATTTGACGGAATCCTTTCACCACAAGTCGTGCATTATATGTATGCACGTTGCCATCCATGTCGGTCTTCTTCTTGAAGATCCACTTGAATCCGATGGGTTTTATCCCTTCAGATGCATCAACCAGAGTCCATACTTGGTTGTCAGACATGGATTGCATCTCGGACTTCATAGCCTCGCGCCATTTCTCGGAATCGGGACTCGCCATAGCCTCTGGGTATGTGGTAGGCTCGTCATGTTCTAATAACATGAGTTCCTCATTCCCAGTCACAAGAAATCCATATCTCGTTGGCTCTTGGCGAACCCTGCTTGATCTCCGAGGTTCACTCGTCAAAGGATGAGTCACAACCGGCAGTGAAACAGGTTGAACTTCTTCAACTTGTTCACTCAGCTCAGCATCTACTTGCTGCTCTCGAACTTCCTCAAGTTCGATCCTACTCCCACTGACTCTTCTGGAGACGAACTCTCGCTCCATAAAAGTCGCATTCCTAGCAATGAACACTTTGTTCTATGCCGGAATATAGAAGTAGTAACCCTTAGTTTTCTTAGAGTAGCCTACAAATAAACACTTATCAGATTTGGAGGATAACTTATCAGTCATCTGACGCTTCACGTAAGCGTCGCAACCCCAAATTCTGACAAACGATAACGCGGGACACTTCCCCGTCCATATCTCATATGGTGTCGTTTCAGCCGACTTCGTTGGACTCCTGTTCAGTAGGTATGCAGCGGTCTCTAAAGCATAGCCCCAAAAGGACTTTGGAAGATCTGTCTGACTCATCATAGACCGAACCATGTCTAACAGTGTTCGGTTCCTCCGTTCAGACACGCCGTTCCATTGTGGCGTTCCAGGAGGAGTTAATTGTGATACAATACCACAATCAACCAGATAGTCAGTGAACTCTTGGCTCATATACTCACCACCACGATCGGATCGAAGTGTCTTGATCGTCTTGCCAAGCTGGTTCTACACTTCGTTTCTGAAAGCCTTGAACATTTCAAGTGTTTCAGACTTATGTCTCATCAAATAGACATAATCGTATCGACTGAAATCATCAGTGAACGTAACGAAGTACAGATAACCTCCTCTAGCTGGACAGCTCATTGGTCCACATACATCACTATGTATCAGATCCAATAACTCTGTCGCTCTATGTCCTTTCCCCTTGAAAGGATGCTTCGTCATCTTGCCCATCAAACAAGACTCGCAAGATTCAAGACTCAAAGTCAAATGAATCCAGAAGACCTTCAGAATGAAGCTTCTGTATGCGTTTCTCATTTATATGGCCTAGACGACAATGCCAGAGGAAAGTCGGGTTTAAGTCGTTCG
>NW_010960187.1:442133-444068 GCF_000463585.1 Tarenaya hassleriana | reverse complement strand
GAAGATCTGTCTGACTCATCATTGACCGAACCATGTGTAACAGTGTTCGGTTCCTCCGTTCAGACACGCCATTCCACTGTGGCGTTCCGGAAGAGTTAATTGTGATACAATACCACAATCAACCAGATAATCAGTGAACTCTTGGCTCATATACTCGCCACCACGATCGGATCGAAGTGTCTTGATCGTCTTGCCAAGCTAGTTCTGCACTTCGTTTTCTGAAAGCCTTGAACATTTCAAGTGTTTCAGACTTATGTCTCATCAAATAGACATAACCGTATCGACTGAAATCATTAGTGATCGTAACAAAATACAGATAACCTCCTCTAGCTGGACAACTCATTGGCCTGCACACATCACTATGTATCAGATCCAATAACTCTGTCGCTCTCTGTCCTTTCCCCTTGAAAGGATGCTTTGTCATCTTGCCCATCAAACAAGACTCGCAAGATTCAAGAGACTCAAAGTCAAATGAATCTAGAAGACCTTCAGAATGAAGCTTCTGTATGTGCATCTCGTTTATATGGCCTAGACGACAATGCTAGAGGAAGGTTGGGTTTAAGACGTTCGGCTTAAACCTCTTAGTACTCACGCTATAAATGGATGATGTTGAGTTTGAAGGCTGATCATTCAAGACATATAAACCATTAACTAGATAACCATTACCATAGTAAATATCGTCTCGATAAATCATCAAACTCTTGTTCTCAATCACAAATCGAAAACCATCCAAATGCAGACAAGAAATAGAAATAATATTTCTGCTAATTGCAGGAACATAGTAACAATTACTAAGCTCTAAAACAAATCTAGAAGGAAGATGCAAATCGTAAACGCCAACACACAATGCAACAACTCTTGCTCCATTTCCGACGCGTAGATCCGCTTCTCCCTTAGCTAGCATCCTACTTCTTCTTAGTCCCTGCACATTTCCACAAATGTGTGAGGCACTTCCGGTATCCAATACCCACGAAGATATAGTACAGATGTTAGCCTCTATAACGTGGATACCTGAGGCAGGAGCTTCACCAAGCTTCTTGTCCTTCAGATCCTCCAAGTAAAGGTGACAATTACGCTTCCAGTGTCCAGACACTCCGCAGTAATGACAGTCACCCTTATCGGGCTTAGGCTTGGGCGTAGAGGCAACTTTTGCCTTTTTCACCGTCTTCTTTTTGGCTTTACCCCGCCGCTTCTTACTGGAGTTGTTCTCAATAGCAAGCACAGTCTTGGGCACCACGATATCCTCTCGGCCGATTTCAGCATCCCATGCAGTTCGGCTAACCTCTTAGTCATCCCGTACATATGGTACTGCATCACGAACTGGTTATAGTCCTCGGGTAATGACATCAGGATCAAGTCTGCAACCAAGTCACCATCGAAGTTCACTCCCATACGCTCAAGTTCCTCAACATGAGCTCGCATGTTGAGGACGTGGGTGTTGACAGAGCTGTCTCTCGGCATATCCGTCTTCAGTAGAGCTTTTAGCGTCTTGTACTTTTCAGTACGCGCTAGCTCCTGAAACATGATCTTGAGCTGTTCGATCATATCAAACACGCTATTCCCCTCAAACTGCTTTTGCAGATTCGGGGCCATGCTTCCCAACATGAGACAGGAGATCTCATTGTCGTCAGTCTGATGCTTCAACCAATCATCCTTGACGGCTCTTGTGGCATTTGTTGCAAGCTCTGGTGGTAGAGCCCCTTCCAGGACGTAAGACTTCTTATCGTGCTTGAGAAAAATTCTCAAGTTCCGATACCAGTCTAAGAAGTTCATCCCGGTCAGCTTATCCTTCTCAAGGATAGATCGCATCGTCAAACTCGGTACGCTACCGGTTGACGCCATGTCCTACAAAAGAGACAAAACAGAACGAACAAAAACAAATGCAGATTCTATTAATGATCAACTACCAGCTAGCCCATCATCAATCAGTGTCTA
>NW_010960187.1:441233-442083 GCF_000463585.1 Tarenaya hassleriana | reverse complement strand
TTCCCATAAAGAAAAATAACCCTACAATAAATTTCTATATGGGACTAAGATCTGTATTTCACATAAGAATGGACTGTTACACCCATCTTTATGCTATATAAGTAGACATCTAATTCAATCACATCCAATGTGACTCTCAGATCCTTTTATGAGACTATGATATCGAATATCATTGCATACTTGTCTCATCTATACCGTTAAGTCTCAAGTCAAACTCGACAACTTAACCTAAGGTAAACCATATTCAAGCTGTAATAACCCTATAATAATTTTCTATATGGGACTAAGATCCATATTTCGCATAAGAATGGACTGTTACACCCATCTTTATGCTATTTAGGTAGACAACTAATGTCAATCACATCCAATATGACTCTCAGATCCTTTTATGAGATTATGATATCAAATATCATTGCATACTCGTCTCATCTGTACCATTAAGTCTCAAGTCGAAACTTGACAACTTAACCTAAGGTAAACCATGTTCAAGTTGTGGGAACCACGATTTCTCACCCTGCCTCACAAAGATAATCCGACACGCTCAGCTTTGGCATGACCCGTGTTACGGACGATCGATACCTTGACAGGCGCTCTAATAATGGGAGGTACACGCTTAGCATTACATAAATAAGGGATTTTCGAAACCACATTCAGATCAAGCATCTACTTTCAAGCTATGAGAACCACCATTTCTCCATCTTGCCTCATCAAGATAGCATGGCACACCCAGCTTTGGCATGGTCCATGACACGTACAATCGAGGCCTTGACAAGTGCTTTACTCGTAGAGCTTCTAGATCTAATCGGTTTCTGTGCAACGATTGTTCATAATCGGAATGGACAATCCAATC
>NW_010960187.1:419445-441079 GCF_000463585.1 Tarenaya hassleriana | reverse complement strand
TGCTCAAACCAGATCCCGAAACGCAAAATCATGTTTTGGTGAAGCGTCGGGTCCTAGACCGATCGGTCCAGGCGGTTCGGTCTTCAGGTATGTGTCGGTCCAGACCTTTCGGTCCTAAATGGTCCAGACCGATCGGTCTTGGTCCAGACCGATCGGTCTACGCATGCAGACCATTCAGTCCGGACCTATCAGTCCAACCGACTTGTGAAACCCTAGACCGATCGGTCCACAGGACCAGACCGATCGGTCCAGGCAAAAACGTGATCAGATCTCGTTTTCGTCGTTTTCGCCCCGTTTCAGATCCGAATTCGATCCCGTTTTCGCTTGCGAACTCAGAATTCGAAGCTCTTGCAACTATGTAACAATGAACAGAAAATCTACTCTAGATCCACAATCAAATCATGCATAGCATCAAAGCAAACACGGATTCAAACAATTCAAATCCTATAACGTGCGTGATCGGGTTCTAACAAAAATCATGCAGAGTAACCAGGCTCTGATACCACTGTTGGGTTTTCCTGGGATCTCAAGAGTGAATCTAATTCCTAAGAGATTAGTTCTAGGGTTTGCGCAGCGGATGTAAAACAAAAATTTTGATGAAACCCTAAAACCTATCATGCATGATCTTGTAGAAACGTTAGAACGCTTACCCTCAATCGATCCGGGGCTTGTATCAATTGATGTGTTCGTCCGATCACTGTAGGCAGGAAGAATACCTTGCCCTCTACACGTATCCACACGGCAGAAAGGATTCCAACGGTTGGAACTTGTCTGATAGGACTGAAGAACGCTTTCTTCTTTGCGCAAGGGTTTCAGGGATATTTCTCTTAGCTTTCTCACTCTCCAAACCTCTCCCTAGGGTCTGAAAATCGTGCTGAGAGTGTTGGGTGGCGTTTTTCAAAGTTAATTCCCCTTAAAACCCTAATTAGAGCGAGTTTTGTAAATCCCGACGTCTGGACAGATCGGTCTGGAGCTTTTAAATGTCTGGACCGATCGGTCCATGTCTGGACCGATCGGTCTGGAACAATTTCTGGACCGAGTGACTCTCACACGTTACCTCTAGGCCGATCGGTCTACGTCTAGACCGATCGGTCTGGGCTAGCTGGACCGATCGGTCCAGACCTTCTGGACCGGTCGGTCTAGCCTCCGCTCCACCGGGATTTTCTCGTCTCTTCTCGCGCATTCGTCCTTTCCTATGTGTGTGACCCTGAGGCTCATCCGATATAGCAGTATAACACGAAATCTCTTATTTCGGTTACACAAGTCATAGACGGTCTCTAGTAAGACACAATGACTACCTATCTCGAATAGAGTTTGTTCGTGATCCTACGAACGCAAGTGATGATTCCGTTTGATGATCCTTTTGTATCACGATATCATATGTCGAATATAAGGCATGGATAAGCCACCTTATCTGATTCGACTACTTTCTCGTTTACTGAGTTTGACTGTCTGAAATAGACGACGTTCGTCTATAGTGCGGCCACACATTTCTATAGTCTCGCTCACACGAGGGGCCCAGCGATATCTCTCTCTTTTACGAGAGGTACAAGTCCCATCTTGACTATCTACAATCCAGTACATGATTCGTTTCGTACCTGATACACGCCTTTATAGTCCTCCTGTTACGCAGGACGTTTGACGTAATCAAAGTACGCAACTCCTCATGTTGGATTCCATAGATATCTCAGGTCTTAGGATCTAATCATGGAACCGTCATATGAGATTCAAGTCATGACGCTAGTCCATGTGACAATCTCATACGGGTCATTCCAGTATTCCGTTCTCCAACGAATACCTATGATTGTGATCGTATCCAATACCTATGATCATCTATGTGATCATCAATCACACATCATACTAGTCTTATTATGTCGTTATTCCCATAACGACGCAAGACTAGGGAGTTTAATATCATTCATAATGATACATGGATTTCATAACACATCTAGTATGCAATAACATGTAATGAATCAAATACTCTCATAAACCATAGAAAGTATCAGTACATCAAATGCATCCCAATAAAGCTCATAAACAGTACATTATAGAGCACTAGACCAACACAGACAGGCAGTTGACCTCTCCGACAAGTATTCGCGCGCAGTTAAGCTTGTTTCGCAGTACTTTGCGTCCAGATTTGGAGCATGTGCGAATTGCCCCTATCAAATCAGACGAGATGTCGCTTGAGACGTCAAAACCCTAAAACCACACGAAACAACTAATTGCAGATTTAGAAGCTCTAAATATTGTGAAATTGGAAAGATTCGATCTAACACGTGCGCCATTAAAAAAATAGGTCTATTAAACCATAACCCTTTTAAGCCCATCAATAAAAAGAAGGCCGATTAAACCATAACCCTTTTAAGCCCATCAATAAAAAGAAGGCCGATTTCTGGTTATTATGAATTCATAATGTCGTCAAATTATAAATTCTTTTTCGGTAAAAGATTTTTGAGATCTCCATTACGTAACTAAATTGTAGTAGTGACTTGAAAAACTATATTCATATAACGATTTTATAAGTAAACACAATTCAACACATTTTAAGCGCATTCAATGTCTAAATTGTAGTATTGATGATGGTACAACCATAAGTAAACTGTGCACTTTAGGGTTTGAGACCAGAGTTCGACTTTAGGTTTCAATTCCAATTAGTGTTTCTTGAAGCATTACATGATATGAATGTTTGTTGTACGCAATTGGAACAAGGTTGCTCTATGACCTTTTTTTTATTTAAAGAAAATGTCATGTAACTCGGACAAAAATGTAACGTTACATTATAAGAATAATGTTTATTGCCTCGTGATCCATTCAAAAACAACCACGTCATCAAAATAATTAAAAAAGAAAAATCAATCGGATTAAATTCCATCCCATAATTAAAAAAAAATAGTCAGATTAAAATCTCTAAATCGACTGCCAAATATAATTTGCAAAATATCAACGGGGAAGTGAAGACAGAATCCTTGCTGAGAAGAACAAGTCAGGGTCACATGGGACAAATGATTTCTGAAGAGAGAACGAAAATAACTGACATAAAGTCCCAGACCCAAGTGAAAAGATCAAACTACATAAGTAAGATGATAAACTTGTCGTCTGCTGATTGTGCAGATGTTGAATTCCTGACCCCTACAACAAGAATACACACGATCATCACACACAAACTTCAATCAGTCACATACCTTAGGAATCTCCGCGACTTCTGCCTCGTGTTGCTGGACCGAGAAAAGAGAATTACGGATCTGCCACTGGACAACGAGGTCTGAGCCCTCTTGAGGGGATGCGAGAAGCTCAGAAGGTTCGCCCTCTATCTCAGACCTGGAGGTCTAACCAACACGGGCCTGAGTTACATTGGGCAGTACAGCCCGAACGTGAGATGGATGCTACTGGGTACCTGGCTGAGACGGATGAGGGTCTGTTGAAGAAAAAAGAAATATAAACAATGTAGGATTTGAAATATTAAGGGAAAAAAGCTTGATTAGACTTTGTCAATGGAGGTTTTATTTAAAAAAAATAAAGAGAATAAAAACAGAATATGAAACCTTACCGTCAATGGAGTCGTCTTCTCTCAGGGAGGAAGAAGAACTTGGTAGAAAAGGAATGGTGAAATGCCGTTCGTGGTTTTACTTTTTGCAGTACCGTCATTTTTTTATTTATTTTATTTATTTTTTGTTTAATGTGTGGCTAATAATAAAATGAAACATAAAAAATATTTTTTTAAGTGATTATGAAAAAATATTGTGATCTTAAAAGGTCAAATATAGAAAATTAGGAAGAAATAAACGAGGATAAAAACATTAATTTCACCCATATCCCACTAATTTGTAAGTGGACTCTCAATATGCAACACAGAAGGAATACCATTTCTGTCAACTAATTTCAACAATACTTTTGGAACTTTGAGATAACCTTATTGCTTGATGGGTTTTGGCCTGCAGAAGATGGGCCGATGCTCATGATTAAGATGATAAAAGTCGAATTCTTTCACACGTTCTGTCTTAGCTTGGAACTCGACAAGAGCTCCATTGGAAAGATCCTTAGCCATGAAAGTGATGTACAATTTCACATCAAGGTTTGCACCGCGTGTATTCAGCCTTCCCACATGGTCGAATTGTATCTCGGTTCCCTTGACAATACATACACAGGAGCATCACACACATGCAATCTATATAGTATGTAAATACCATGCACTTACGAATTGTTCGTTGTAATTCTGCAGACATGCAGTTGACCTCTCCGACAAGTACTCGCGCGCAGTTAAGCTTTTTTCGCAGTACTTTGTGTCCAGATTTGGAGCATGTGCGGATTGCCCCTATCAAATCAGAAGAGATGTCGCTTGGGACGTCAAAACCCTAAAACCACACGAAACAACTAATTGCAGATTAAGAAGCTCTAAGCATTGTGAAATTGGAAAGATTCGATCTAACACGTGCGCCATTAACAAAATAGGTCTATTAAACCATAACCCTTTTAAGCTCATCAATAAAAAGAATGCTCATTTCTGGTTATTATGAATTAATAATGTCGTCAAATTATAAATTCTTTTTCGGTAAAAGATTTTCGAGATCTCCAATACGTAACTAAATTGTAGTAGTGACTTGAAAAACTATATTCATATAACGATTTTATAAGTAAACACAATTCAACACATTTTAAGTGCATTCAATGTCTAAATTGTAGTATTGATGATGGCACAACCACAAGTAACTGTGCACTTTAGGGTTCGAGACCATAATTCGACTTTAGGATTCGATTCCAAATAGTGTTTCTTGAAACATTACATGATATGAATGTTTGTTGTACGCAATTGGAACAAGGTTGCTCTATGACCTTTTTTTTATTTAAAGAAAATGTCATGTAACTCGGACAAAAATGTAACGTTACATTATAAGAATAATGTTTATTGCCTCAAAATCCATTCAAAAATAACCACGTCATCAAAATAATTAAAAAAGAAAAATCAATCGGATTAAATTTCATCCCATAATTAAAAAAAAAGTCAGATTAAAATCTCTGAATCGACTGCAAAATATAATTTGCAAAATATCAACGGAGAAGTGAAGACAGAATCCTTGCTGAGAAGAACAAGTCAAGGTCCCATGGGACAAATGATTTCTGAAGAGAGAACGAAAACAACTGACATAAAGTCCCAGACCCAAGTGAAAAGATCAAACTACATAAGTAAGATGATAAACTTGTCGTCTGCTGATTGTCGCAGATGTTGAATTCCTGACCCCTTCAACAAGAATACACACGATCATCTCACACAAACTTCAATCAATCACATACCTTAGGAATCTCCGCGACTTCTACCTCGTGCTGCTGGACCAAGAAAAAAGAATTACGGATCTGCCACTGGACAACGGGGTCTGAGCCCTCTTGAGGGGATGCGAGAAGCTCAGAAGGTTCGCCCTCTATCTCAGACTTGGAGGTCTAACCAACACGGGCCTGAGTTACATTGGGCAGTACAGCCCGAACGTGAGATGGATGCTACTAGGATACCTGGCTGAGACGGATGAGGGTCTGTTGAAGAAAAAAGAAATATAAACAATGTAGGATTTGAAATATTAAGGGAAAAAAGCTTGATTAGACTTTGTCAATGGAGGTTTTATTTTAAAAAAAATAAAGAGAATAAAAACAGAATATGAAACCTTACCGTCAATGGAGTCGTCTTCTCTCGCGGAGGAAGAAGAACTTGGTAGAAAAGGAATGGTGAAATGCCGTTCGGGGTTTTACTTTTTGCAGTACCGTTATTTTTTTATTTTTTTTATTTATTTTTTGTTTAATGTGTGGTCAATAATAAAATGAAACATGAAAAATATTTTTTTAAGTGATTATGAAAAAAATATTGTGATCTTAAAAGCTCAAATATAGAAAACTAGGAAGACATAAACGAGGATAAAAACATTAATTCCACCCAAATTCCACTAATTTGTCAGTGGACTTTCAATCTACAACACAGAAGAAATACCATTTCCGTCAAATAAACTTAACAATACTTTTGAAACTTTGAGATAACCTTGTTGCTTGATGGGTTTTGGCCTACAGAAGATGGGCGGTGCTCATGATTAAGATGAAAAAGTCGAATTCTTTCACACGTTCTGTCTTAGCTTGGAACTCGACAAGAGCTCCATTGGAAGGATCCTTAGCCATGAAAGTGATGTAGAATTTCACATCAAGGTTTGCGTCGCATGTATTCAGCCTCCCCACATGGTCGAATTGCATCTCGGTTCCCTTAACAATACATACACAGGAGGATCACACACATGCAATATCTATAGTATGTAAATGCCATGCACTTACGAATTGCTCATTATACTTCTGCAGACAGGCGGTTGACCTCTACGACAAGTACTCGCGCACAGTTAAGCTTGTTTCGCAGTACTTTGTGTCCAGATTTGGAGCATGTGCGGATTGCCCCTATCAAATCAGAAGAGATGTCGCTTGGGACGTCAAAACTCTAAAACCACACGAAACAACTAATTGCAGATTAAGAAGCTCTAAGCATTTTGAAATTGGAAAGATTCGATCTAACACGTGCGTCATTAACAAAATAGGTCTATTAAACCATAACCATTTTAAGCTCATCAATAAAAAGAAGGCTCATTTCTGGTTATTATGAATTAATAATGTCGTCAAATTATAAATTCTTTTTCGGTAAAAGATTTTTGAGATCTCCATTACGTAACTAAATTGTAGTAGTGACTTGAAAAACTATATTCATATAACGATTTTATAAGTAAACACAATTCAACACATTTTAAGCGCATTCAATGTCTAAATTGTAGTATTGATGATGGCACAACCATAAGTAAACTGTGCACTTTAGGGTTCGAGACCATAATTCGACTTTAGGTTTCGATTCCAAATAGTGTTTCTTGAAGCATTACATGATATGAATGTTTGTTGTACGCAATTGGAACAAGGTTGCTCTATGACCTTTTTTTTATTTAAAGAAAATGTCATGTAACTCGGACAAAAATGTAACGTTACATTATAAGAATAATGTTTATTGCCTCGAAATCCATTCAAAAACAACCACGTCATCAAAATAATTAAAAAAGAAAAATCAATCGGATTAAATTCCATCCCATAATTAAAAAAAAAATCAGATTAAAATCTCTGAATCGACTGCCAAATATAATTTGCAAAATATCAACGGGGAAGTGAAGACAGAATCCTTGCTGAGAAGAACAAGTCAAGGTCCCATGGGACAAATGATTTCTGAAGAGAGAACGAAAACAACTGACATAAAGTCCCAGACCCAAGTGAAAAGATCAAACTACATAAGTAAGATGATAAACTTGTCGTCTGCTGATTGTCGCAGATGTTGAATTCCTGACCCCTGCAACAAGAATACACACGATCATCACACACAAACTTCAATCAGTCACATACCTTAGGAATCTCTGCGACTTCTACCTCGTGCTGCTGGACCAAGAAAAGAGAATTACGGATCTGCCACTGGACAACGGGGTCTGAGCCCTCTTGAGGGGATGCGAGAAGCTCAGAAGGTTCGCCCTCTATCTCAGACCTGGAGGTCTAACCAACACGGGCCTGAGTTACATTGGGCAGTACAGCCCGAACGTGAGATGGATGCTACTGGGGTACCTGGCTAAGACGGATGAGGGTCTGTTGAAGAAAAATAAAATATAAACAATGTAGGATTTAAAATATTAAGGGAAAAAAGTTTGATTAGACTTTGTCAATGGAGGTTTTATTTTAAAAATAAATAAAGAGAATAAAAACAGAATATGAAACCTTACCGTCAATGGAGTCGTCTTCTCTTAGGGAGGAAGAAGAACTTGGTAGAAAAGGAATGGTGAAATGCCGTTCGGGGTTTTACTTTTTGCAGTACCGTCATTCTTTTATTTATTTTATTTATTTTTTGTTTAATGTGTAGCTAATAATGAAATGAAACATGAAAAATATTTTTTAAGTGATTATGAAAAAATATTGTGATCTTAAAAGCTCAAATATAGAAAACTAGGAAGAAATAAGCGAGGATAACAACATTAATTCCACCCAAATCCCACTAATTTGTCAGTGGACTCTCAATCTGCAACACAGAAGGAATACCATTTCCGTCAATTAAACTTAACAATACTTTTGAAACTTTGAGATAACCTTGTTGCTTGATGGGTTTTGGCCTACAGAAGATGGGCGGTGCTCATGATTAAGATGAAAAAAGTCGAATTCTTTCACACGTTCTGTCTTAGCTTGGAACTCGACAAGAGCTCCATTGGAAGGATCCTTAGCCATGAAAGTGATGTAGAATTTCACATCAAGGTTTGGCCGCATGTATTCAGCCTCTCCACATGGTCGAATTGCATCTCGGTTCCCTTAACAATACATACACAGGAGGATAACACACATGCAATATCTATAGTATGTAAATTCTATGCACTTACGAATTGCTCATTGTACTTCTGCAGACAGGCGGTTGATCTCTCCGACAAGTACTCGCGCGCAGATAGGTTTGTTCGGCGGTACTTTCCGTCCAGATTTGGGGCATGCGGATTGTCCCTATCAAATCAGACGGGATGTCGCTTGGGACGTCAAACCCTAAAACCACACGAAACAACTAATTGCAGATTAAGAGACTCCAAACATTGTGAAATTGGAAAGATTCGAATCGTAGAAGAGACCTGGCTCTCGTAGCACTGCCTCACGTATCGAAGGTATTTCTGGTTGGTTTCCTCGTCGGAAAACTCGTCCGATGAGAAATCAGGATACGCCCTACCCTCGTAGTTGTCGTACCCCCAGTAATGTGGATATGACGAAGCTTCCACTTTCTCGGTGTCACCCGAATCTTTCAGGTTTTCGACCTCCGCCTTGCGCTTTCCCAGAGACGATCTCCCAGCCTTTGCCATATCGTGCTCCATGGGAGCAGTCGCCATCGTCGATAGATCTGAGAATTGGAAAACCCTAGCAGAAATTCCCAACTCGGGATGCTAGAAGAGAAAATATATTCACACCCTCCACTTTATGGGCCATTCGATCTAACACATACGCCATTAAAAAAATAGGTCTATTAAACCATAACCCTTTTAAGCCCATCAATAAAAAGAAGGCCCATTTCTGGTTATTATGAATTCATAATGTCGTCAAATTATAAATTCTTTTTCGTTAGAAGATTTTCGAGATCTCCAATACGTAACTAAATTGTAGTAGTGACAGAATCCTTGATGAGAAGAACAAGTCAGGGTCCCATGGGACAAATGATTTCTGAAGAGAGAACAAAAACAACTGACATAAAGTCCCAAATCCAAGTGAAATGATCAAACTACATAAGTAAGATGATAAACTTGTCGTCTGCTGATTGTCGTAGATGTTGAATTCCTGACCCCTGCAACAAGAATACACACGATCATCACACACAAACTTCAATCAGTCACATACCTTAGGAATCTCCGCGACTTCTGCCTCGTGCTGCTAGACCGAGAAAAGAGAATTACGGATCTGCCACTGGACAACGGGGTCTGAGCCCTCTTGAGGGGATGCGAGAAGCTCAGAAGGTTCGCCCTCTATCTCAGACTTGGAGGTCTAACCAACACGGGCCTGAGTTACATTGGGCAGTACAGCCCGAACGTGAGATGGATGCTACTAGGATACCTGGCTGAGACGGATGAGGGTCTGTTGAAGAAAAAAGAAATATAAACAATGTAGGATTTGAAATATTAAGGGAAAAAAGCTTGATTAGACTTTGTCAATGGAGGTTTTATTTTAAAAAAATAAAGAGAATAAAAACAGAATATGAAACCTTACCGTCAATGGAGTCGTCTTCTCTCGCGGAGGAAGAAGAACTTGGTAGAAAAGGAATGGTGAAATGTCGTTTGGGGTTTTACTTTTTGCAGTACCGTTATTTTTTTATTTTTTTTATTTATTTTTTGTTTAATGTGTGGTCAATAATAAAATGAAACATGAAAAATATTTTTTTAAGTGATTATGAAAAAAATATTGTGATCTTAAAAGCTCAAATATAGAAAACTAGGAAGACATAAACGAGGATAAAAACATTAATTCCACCCAAATCTCACCCTAGCGGAAATTCCCAACTCGGGATGCTAGAAGAGGAAATATATTCACGCCCTCCACTTTATGGGTCATTCGATCTAACACGTGCGCCACTAAAAAAAAAAGCCTATTAAACCATAATCCTTTTAAGCTCATCAATAAAAAGAAGGCCCATTTCTGGTTATTATGAATTCATAATGTCGTCAAATTATAAATTCTTTTTCGGTAAAAGAATTTCGAGATCTCCAATACGTAACTAAATTGTAGTATTGACTTTAAAAACTATATTCATATAACGATTTTATAAGTAAACACAATTCAACACATTTTAAACGCATTAAATGTCTAAATTGTAGTATTGATGATAGCACAATCATAACTAAACTGTGCACTTTAGGGTTTGAGATTAGAGTTCGACTTTAGATTTCGATTCCAAATAATGTTTCTTGAAACATTACATGATATGAATGTTTACTATACACAATTGAAACAAGGTTGTTTGTTCTATGACATTTTTTTTATTTAAAGAAAATGTCATGTAACTCGAACAAAAATGTAACGTTACATTACAAGAACGACCACGTCATCAAAATAATTAAAAAGAAAAAATCAATCGGATTAAATTCTATCCCATAATATAAAAAAAAAAGTCGGATTAAAATCTCTGAATCGACTGTCAAATATAATTTGCAAAACATAAACGGGGGAAGTGAAGACAAAATCCTTGCTGAGAAAAACAAGTCAGGGTTCCATGGGACAAATGATTTCTGAAGAGAGAACGAAAACAACTGACATAAAGTTCCAGACCCAAGTGAAAAGATCAAACTACATAAGTAAGATGATAAACTTGTAGCCTGCTAATTGTCGCAGATGTTGAATTCCTGACTCCTGCAACAAGAATACACACGATCATCACACACAAACTTCAATCAATCACAGTTTCCTCTTCTGGAATTCGAAACAAAAAATCTTTAAACCCTGAACCCAAACCCATTAATATGACCGTTGAGAATCTAATCTTACTATTTTTTGACCAACAAGGGTAGTAAATGTTGATTTCCACAAGGAAAACACATTTTACCTCATATGTTGCTTGGGTACATGAAGACGCGGACTCTAGCTCCCTGCAATCAAACCAAGCAGAAAAAGATTTGAGATCGTACAGCAAAAGGCCAAAAGAAATCTAATTCGTTAGGGCATGTTGAGAAGAGATGAAATACCATTGATTTCGGAGGAAGGTTCGACTTGAACTTGGCTCGGACAACACCGCTGTTACCATGAGGCCTAGTGACCTTCCCCCATATGCAACGATAGTGCGATCCATTCTGCTTGGTCTTTGCTTTGTAGATGTAAGCCATTCTCTTCCCCAAGTACCATGAGACTTCTTCTTGTGTGTTCACGCCCTCGATCTGGACTAGAGATGTGTTTGGGTATTGGTTCGATTTCGACCTGAACAAGCACTAGAGGTCAGATATGTCTTTCACAAACAAAATTCCAAAAACCTAGAGGTCAGATATGTAAAGGGTCAAGACACGAAATGGAGCGGCTTTTTTCTATTACATCCTTAGTTTCTGAAACATTTGACATCAGATATCAATGACTGAAGCCGAATCAAACACAGAACTAACTTAAACAAACTGCGATGAATCTGGATGCAGTTTTATTCCCTTCAGGATTCAGATTTCAGACAAGTAGTGTAGAGCACAAACAGACAAATGGTCCGAAAACAGGAATTCAATGGAGTCGTCTCTGCGAACGAATGGCCTTGACCGAAATCTAAGCTAAGAGCTCAAACATGCGAAAGCGAACTGCGATCCGACCAACCAAATCTAAATTCCAAATAGCATAAACCTTAAACAATGTAAAGCAACTGGGAAACCATTACAGTACCTCTTGTATCCGAGGACTGTTCCCCTTACGTACAATCTGTCGAGAAACAAAAACACAGAATCTTGTCAGAAAACCAAGAGCTTCCCCAAAATTCAACAGATCGCAGACGGAAATTCCGCAGAGGATTGGAAGGAGGAAGCGATGTTCATATCGACGATTCCATTACCTGACTCTCTCTCCCTGGCGACCCTTCACCATTTTCAAATCCACGATAATCTGCTACGGCGAAGAAACCCAGTGATAAAAAAACCCTTAGCGATTGAGCTCGAGTAGGTTAAATATATATATATATATATATATATATATATATATATATATATATAAATGTCCCAAATCCACAAAACCCTAATTTTATTGAACCTGGCATGTGAACCCAAATAAGAATCTTGGCCCATAAACCCAATTTCGTATGGTTTGACCCAAAATCATATTTCTATGGTTATGAAAAAACATTGTAACATAAATATATATATTCATGAAAAAAAAATCACGCACACACACACAAAAAAAAAAATCTATGACCCAAAATCATATTTCTAATTTGTACATGTAGACAGCCAAAGGGAGGATATGGGTAATAAAATACAAAACCAAATTATTTGAATCCGAACAAAACACAAAACACCGTTCACATCATCCACAAAGTTATTTTTTTCTGAATTGGATTCAGTATTGTTTTATATATATATATATATATCCAACCATTAAAAAGGTAAAAGAAATTGTTTTGTAATGGAAAATGGAATGAAACTTTCTACTATTTAGGCCACACTACTTACAAAAAACAAAAAGAACCTTAATGAGAATTACAATGGCGACAAAGAAGATTAACACAAGTACAAAAAAAACAGCAAGTTCTTAAACGTCTGCAAAAACATGGAAGTTCTTGGAGTCAACAGCGATGAGCCTGAGAGCTGCAATGGCGGCTGCAACAGACATAAACCCGAAAAAGCAAACGTTGAGCCAATGCCATAGCCTCTGCACCGAACCCAACTTGCTCTTCTTAGCCATAAGGTACATGTGGTTGGCCAGGATGAACGTGAGAGGGAATGTGCTGAGAGCTCCGGTCAAGCTCATGAAATCCCCGAGGAACGGCAAAAGGGCCGAGAGGAGAGTGCTGACTGCGATGTACCCGCCTCGGGCTAGCATTCTGAACCCGAGGTTCTTCGCTGCCAGCGGGCTTCCTTTGATCCCGTACTTTGTGTCCATGTATTCGTACGTCGGGCTAGCGAAAATCTGCGTATAAATAACGTTCATAACCCGGTATTTAGCTGTTGATGAACACCCTTTGGACCACTCATCTGGATTAGGAATACTGATTCATAGACTCAGAATACTTTCTGGTTTAGCGGGTTTCGTTTTATCGCGGGTCGGACCACAACCTTAATGTAAAGTTTGGATCTTTAACATAAAAACTGATCAAGGTCAGTGATAAACGGATCTAAATCTCGGAATCCCATTTTACTAAACGATTTCCTAGCATTTGAGATGCTTAAGAAGAGAAAACTCACGTGCAAGGAGATCACAGATTGCAGGAAAGCGGATATATTAGCGAGGACCTTCAGCCAGGTCGGGCCGTTGACGCTGTTCAGCAGATAGGTCGATGTGGATGCGCCGTAAGCCCAATACCCGATGAATGTAACAGCGTACATCGGTAAGACCCCCGCAGTGAATTGAAAGTAGAGAGCTTTCATCATGTTCTTGACAACGGGTTGCCTCACCGTCGCCTAGCGTTTGCAAGAAGGGCGTTTCAATAAAGAGAGAATCTTGATAGTTCCCCCAAAAGGAAAGAAAGACGGCATGAATGAATGGAAAAAAAACTTAGGTAACATTCAGGACTGACTTGTATTTCTGGAAGCATCCCTGTGTTGAATGCAAAAACCAGATTGGCGGCTGCTCCTGTTATCGTAAAGATCTTGTCCACCGACGAGCCCTGTATGTTATAATCTCTGGCAGGTGCTTTTACTCCTACGCAAAGGCGAAGAACCCGGTTGATCAAGTTATAGTTTCTTCACCTATAGATAATCGGGATATAGACAAGGTAGATTACCGTCTCTAACTGACAAAACTATCGAAACGACGATATAGATGAGACTGAGAACAGTTGAAACACCGAGCCAGATCCCCAGAGCTGATAAATGGGGGATCCCGATCGCGAAAAGGGCACACATGAGACCCGCAATGGCAATGAAGTGAGGCAGTTTCACGGCATGGTCCTCCCTGAAAAGCACATAAACGGCCTGCGGAAGCAGAAAAGCGCCCCCGAAAGATTCAAGCTTTCAGACAACAGAAGAACTAACTCAGTAAAAGAATCATTAAGCTTTTCCTCTCGGCGATGTCTTTACCTTCAAGGCGGAACCGGCCAGTATGATGTAGCCACAGTTGATCATGAACAGATTGACATACTGCAATCCCCATGTAAGACGATAAGCCTTTCGACCTGAAAAAACCGAAAGGAAACGCAGACAAGCCTTCTTATGGGATCAAGAAAACAAAGATCAACAGAGAGACGGGGAGAGAGAGGGAGAGGGTCTTTACCGTATATGAAACCGGCGAGATCTCTGTACCGGATATGCCTTTTCCCCCCAAGCTCATGAAGCTTGGCAATAAGAGAATTTGCGTAGAGAGATATTGCAGTTGCAAGAAGAAGACCAACCACACCACCGATCCAACCCAAAGGAACCATGATTGTGCCGGAATACCCCAACACATAAGCGCTGTTTATTCCGGTTGTCAGAACAAATGCCACTTGAAACCATGAATCTGCATAACCCAGATACCATCCAAAAGCAACGTTGATCAAATCCCAAATGCAGAATCAGAGGTAATTCAAGAGCAGCAGATTCCTCAAAACTTACATCCACTGTTATATATATATATATATATGACTAGAGGGAACAGATCAATGAACTTGAATGATCAAAGACAAGAACTTTACGAAAAGGGTACTGCCAAAATCTACTCTTTCACATCCAAAACCATAATCGAGAACCTCTCATACTCTGGAATGATCAAAGACAGGGATTTTACAAAAGGGCATTGCCAAAATCGACTCTTTCACATCCAAAACCATAATCTAGAATCTCTCATACTCTAGAATGATCAAAGACAGGAGTTTTGCAAAAGGGCGTTGCCAAAATCTGCTCTTTCACATCCAAGACCATAAAAAGAAACAAAAAAAAGGTTGCAGAAAACGCATATTCATACATATCATGCATACGTATGTACACGCGCGGCATTATGCACCTCTCAAGAGCAAGACGAAGCTATCAATCCTATGATTTTTCTTTGTTCATACCTTTTTCCCCCTCGAGAAAAACGTGCATCAATCCCCAGATAATGGAAATACAAAAAAGGTTTCTCTCATATGCAACCAAATTTTCCTCGAAAAAGTTAGATATCATTACAATAAAGGCCAAATCCACCACACACACACACACACAAACAAACAAAAAAGGGGGGAAAAAAGACCGAACCGCTGCTAATCTGATGAGCAGTTTCAGGGATTTCAATGGAGAACTGTTCCTCGGCATTAACTTTGTGGCTCCTGGATTCACTTCCTTCCATGTTTCCGAGGTTGGTCTCCTCTCTCTCTCTCTCTCTCTCTCTCTCTCTCTCTCTCTCAAAGAGCCGTACAGCTTCTTCCTCTATCACGTTAACATATTGCACAAAAGCCAGCTTCTTTTATACCCGTTGATTCTTTTTTTTTCCGTATTTACCGGCAAATGCAATTTAGTCCCCCGAAAATTAGTTTGCTGGAAAGAAAACCGAGAATCTAGCACGAATCGCAACCGAAACTTTATTCCAAGAAAAGGGTCTACAAAAAAAGCTGGATTTTTTTTTTTTAATCTGGGTGCTCAATTTTCCTCCCTCCACTATACGAATTTATCGGGTTCCTTTATATAAAAATCCGATCTTTGTTGTTGTCGGGTACGAGCGTTGGCTAAGTTTCTGTGTCGGAAATCGATCCCTATTAAATGGGGCAAAGTTTAGAGGCATAACTCGGCCCCTGATCTCGTGTCTCTCAATCGTTGTGGATCATTTCATATAGTTTTAGTTGATGGTTAATTGTATATTTTTCTCTTCTCTTCTTGATTATTTTTATTTTGTTCTTGTTCTCGTTAATTTAATGAATTTATCATTTCAAGGAAAAATAAATTCGTACCGTGTTGTGTTGTGTCTCCTCTCTTTCCTTCTGTCTAGTGAGAGATCTCTCTATTCATCAAATGTTTTATCCCTACTCACTCTTTTTACAATTTGTTGTGAAATAGTTTTCGTGTTATTAAAATGAATATTTCTATCAAACTATACAAATACAAATTAAATTACGATAATTTTAGGCATTAACCCGCACACGAATAGAAAAGTCGTCCATAGTGACGGAAGGAAATATCTAAAAGACCAAAAACTGTTCACACCGTCTCTCAACAAGAACAAAGATAAAGATGCATTAACTAGTGCATACGTAACATCATGACCAATTGATATGAATGCTGTATATATCTATTTCATTTACTTATCTGTGTATTTTTTTTAAAAAAAATCGTTTTAATTTTGTTTTTTTTTCGAAATTTGGGCATTCAATTTCGAAACAGACATTAAATATTCTTTTTCCCCTATTGAAATATCCAAATTTTGTCAATTCTCTCCAATTTAATATATATATATATATATATATATATATATATATATATATGATAATTCATGCAAAATTCAACCTACTCATGTTCCTTTCAACCATGGCACCCTTTTCTGAATAATTCAACCACGACTATAGAGCTCTGTTTTTATTAGTCTCAACTTTAGCTTTAATAGTATTATATTATATTATTATTTGGTTATTTTCTTTTTCCAATTGATATTTCTAATTCTGATAAACCTTTAGAATCTAAAAAAAATTAATTCTCAGAGAAATAAATATCTAAAATCATTAAAAAAAAAAACTACTATTTTCTTGGTTTATTACAATTATTTGACATTCGCTATTTTATTCTGCTCAAGGATATTATTGTCTTTCCATAGGATATGGCAATTTCCTTTGAATAAGAGTCTTCTTCAAACGAAATAATTTCTCATATAATATGAAATCCTCAACTACCAACACAGAGACAACTGTTGTTCTCTTTCACACTAAAGATATGGTTTAACGGTTTTAATTCCTATTTTCTTGTATGTTTATAATTTTAAAAATTAAAAATATACGTGGCCATTTGAAGACGGGTAGTAAATTCTATTGGCATGCACATATTTGGTGCATAATTCTTCTTTGTAAGTTTTGATCAGAATATATAAAAATAAAATAAGCAACCGCCTATCTAAAATAAATTTAACGAAAAATTTAACTCGATATAATTGCATTTTAAAGTAAGCTGATTAAATATATTTTAAAATCTAAACCGAATAAAATAACAGAAAAATAGAATAAAACAATTTAAATATTTTAATAAAAATATAACCCCAATATAAAATCTAAAACCGATATTAAACGATACTAAACAAATATATATATATATATATATATATATATACAAAATTTTAAAATAAATCCGAAATAATTGAATCAAAATATATACATGATTCAAAATATACAATTTGAAGATAAATATTCATCAATATAAATTTTCAGTTTTGTTCCATGTAATTAAATATCGGAAATGACCAAATATATGAAATGTTAACTCTTAATATAGCATGGTTACCTACGCCGGCACAATCATTCTTATTTACCGTCCAAATTAGTTGTATTATTTTTTATAAAGTTATTTTCTATTAAATTTCATATTATATATATGTGTATATATATATATAATCTCATACTAAACAATATATGATTACCTATGTTTTAGTTAGAGGAACATACGAATTCAAATTACATAGATGATAGATATAATATACTCCAAATCCTTTGTAGATTTTTGTTTAAATAAACTTGGCTTGAATTCAAATAAGACGCGAGTCATGAATATATATCATATATATACCTTACCTTGTTCGATATAAACATTAGTTAGAAGAGTCATAATATATATATATATATATATGATAATTCATACAGGTGTAATTTTTTACCCAATACCCAAAGGTTTTGGATATCATATCTCGTGGGTATTCGAATTTCATTATTTATGAGATAATGAGATCGGTACTAAGTTTTATGAGATGAAAAACCTGAATTTCATATTCGGATACCGACTAATATGATTTTCGTATGAAATGTTTGTAAATTCGATTATACAGTATCTATTTCAATTTTATGATTTAGTATTCACGGATTCGGATTCTACAGATACCCGATTTTGTGTCGTGAGTACATGAGATTCGAGTATCCGGAACTCACAAAACTAAGACCGGGACATCCCTCTACAATAATCCGACTGCCCTCCCCTCGACCAGAGACCTATTGGAGGATGGATTGATCATTGAATTCGGCGTGTTAGATTTCGAGTTTTAGGATGCATTATACAATCAATCATGGAATCCTCTTGGCTACCATACTGTGACGAGGATATCAATTCAAAAAGAGAAGAAAAAAACGTACTTTTAGTGCAAAGAGAAAGAGACAACAAAGTGAACTCGAATGACCAAACCGCTACCGCTAATTTTCGCATAAATGACAACCAGATTCTAATATGCCCACTAATTAAAAAGATAAATTGGTCGTTGAACGGTGCACTTACATTACATGATCGCCCCTTTGTATTAGTGAAGTATGCTTTTCTCTAAAGGAAATAAAATTCGGGATTTCTTTTGTCTCCTTAGTGGTTTTTTTTTCAGATCATTCACAATAAAGAAGACATAAGAGTCTGCATGTAAAGAAAAAGCTTCAAACTTTTTTAATGGAAAAAAAAAATCAGAGTTTTTAAAGAATTATATTCATTCGGTTTATTCGTTTTTCTTTTAATTGAATTTCATTTCGTTTTGAAATTTGTTTGGCTTGCTTCAGTTTTGAAAAAAAGAATAGTCAATCTTTTCATTTGGTTTTTTTTAAATTCAATTAATTCAAATCCTATTCGGATTCGATTTTAAAAAATTATATGCAGTAAATTTTTAACTCAGATTTAATTCGAATACAGTTTATACTAGAGGTGACTATTTCGGATTTCGGTTCGGTTATACTCAGGTTTGGTTATTTCTTTTATAGAAAAACTATAACAATTCGTTTTTATATAAACTTCGGTTTGGATTTGGTTTTAGGTTATAAAAAATATATTTTTTAAAAAAAAATTGGATTTTTCCAGTTATTTTTTAATAGATTCGGTTTTTATGTCATATGCAGTTCGATTCGACCATTCTGTTATATCCGGTTTCAATTCGTTTTTTCATATCTCTAAGCGAAATACCCTGCATAGGACAATACCCTGCACTGTATATGCTTTTTTGAAATGCCAAATAATGGAGCAAAAGGAGTTTTAATTTATTTATTTTTTGGTGAAAAAGGAGTTTTAATTTGTTAAAAAAGAAGAAATAATGTCGTGGACGAAATTTATTTTAGGTCACTTCACATTTGTGTTACTATATGCTACATGCAACTTTGAAAATGCTTTTTTTTTTTATAAAAAAAGGAAAAAAAAGGGGAGGGGAATTACAAAGTCTAATTTTTAGAAATTACACCATCTTTTTTTTTTTTTTTTTTGAGGAACGTGACATATGATCATTTGCTTGGACAGTGATGCGAGAAACAATTGTAAGTACTAAGTACTTATTCTGTAATTCGATGATATTTTTATTTGAGTTTGGTTTTTGGTTCGTTTTAAACTAAATAATTTTTATTGTGTTTTTAATAGAGAATTTTTTTAATTTCATCTCGTGTATAGAATCCCATGCACATGTAATTTAGTGGTTTTATACAAAAGAGTGATCGAATTGTGGCGGAAAGAATAGAATATAAAAAAGTGAGAGCATTAAATGAAATATATATATATATATATATAATTCAATGATTGTATATAAATTATACAAAAATCTTTTTCTTATGACAGCAGAGTAAGAATTGATGGTCACTCAAACTTAAATTAAATATGTATTTTTCCTTGCAATTATTTATTTTAAATGTCATGTGGATTTATTCTGCACGATAAAGCGTTCCTAGAGAAAAGCCCAATTAAGGCCTATGTTGAAATTACATTGTGGGCCTTGACAAAAATTCCGACAGGAGATGGCCTTTACAGATTATATATATATAAAAAAAAAACATTTTTATTTTTATTTTTATTTGGGTTTGAGAGCAAAATCGATAATTAGCAGCCAAATGCTCGTTGGTGTTTACCTAAATACGAAGTCGATTAAGAATACATTATATTATAAGACAAATATATAAAAGTTGATATATAACTGAAGTTATTGCGTGGAAGTAATATATATATACACACATGATTTGTCGAACAGATTCGCATTTTTAGAAAGAGATTAGATATTCTTTTTCAAATAATCTTAATAGGTAAATATGATAAGATCAGATATATGGTGTTTGAATATTCAAATATGATTTTAAGGAAAAGACCGAGGAATCACGTTTATGTTTTGTCGTTTAATAGGCGATGATCGATGGATGTTAGAGCTTATATTATTTTTCCCTCTCCCGCGGTCCATAACCTGAGAGGGCTTTCCTAGAGTCATATTTTGTTAAAGCAAGGAAATAGCATATTCAGCATCTAGAAGAATAAAATCAACAAATGGAAGTATGGAGTTGAATTTGGAAAGCACAAAAGGAAAGAAGCAACAAAAGGAAAGAAGACATTCACATCAATCAAGAAAAGGCAAGGCATATATTCGGATGATATTGAGAGAATCACTTTGAGAAATCTATATATACCGAAGACCCCATTACAGAAGGGTTGTCGAGATTATTGCTATTGAGAAGCAGAGTCTGTGACCCGGGTGAGAGTCACATGTACGGGAAACACTGGTGAGAGATATCTGAGAGAACGTGAGGTAGATCTGAGGGGGAGCCTTAAGTAACAGGCGAACTGCTCACTGGCCTAGACGAGGTCTAGGGTAACACGTGGTGTGCGCTGCACACAAAGTGTTTGTGGCTGATAGAATTTCTTGTGATACTGGGGTTTTACTCAGGGGGAGTGAAACTGGGTGGGTTGAGTGCTACTTGGAAAGGATTGAAGTGTACTTGACACGTATCAAAGAAATAGAATCAGTTTGGGAATTTTTTTTGATTTGCAATATCGTGTGAGAGTGCTTTTTCAATTGGTATCAGAGCAGGTCACTGATCGTAGGAATATTTCCTCTCATATCGGTGTAAGATTCAGATTCACACGATGGAAGGTTTCAAGAAGTTTCAATCGCTCGGGAACACTACTATGCTCGACTCAACCAACTATGGACATTGGAAAGTCAAGATCAGTTCTTATATTCGTGGGCTTGATGAAGATACTTGGAGTGCAGTTACGGACGGATGGACTCGACCGACTGATATTATCGATGGAATTGCCAAAGTGAAACCAAAGAGTCAATGGACAAATCAAGAAAAGCGGGATTCTGTCTTGAACCAGAAAGCGCTATCTATCATTTTCAGCAGTGTTTGTCATGAAGAGTTTGAACAAATTCAAGGATGTGAAACCGCCAAGGATGCATGGGATACTTTGGAGCTTATACATGAAGGAACATCCAAAGTGAAAAGAAACAGATTGGATATGATAGATCTCCAATTTGAGCGTCTGAGAATGGAAGATGATGAGAGTGTTAAAGAGTTCTGTGGGAAGTTGAGTGCCTT
>NW_010960187.1:409129-419104 GCF_000463585.1 Tarenaya hassleriana | reverse complement strand
CTTCTGTCATTAAGAAGTTCAACAAGTTCTTCAAGGGAAAGAATAAATTTGGACAGCAAAGTAACAAAGATTCAGGAAAATGCTTGGAATGTAGGGGTGCAGGACACTGGAAGGCTGAATGTCCGAGCATTGCAAGGATGGAAAGCGTGCTGAAAAATCTCAAGGAAACTCAATGCTTTGAATGCAGGGGTTTTGGTGACACAAAGAGGGAATGCATAAAACAGAAAGGAAAATCCTTGATTACTCACGAAGATGACTCTTCAGATGAAGAAAGTGAGAGTGATGAGGATAATCTATCTAACTTTGTGGCATTCCTCGGGGTTATCGAAGAAGAAAATGACGAAGTGATGAATAGTGATGATGAAGAAGTCACTGAGGAGGAATTGTTTGAAGAGATGAACAAATTGGTGAAAATGAATAAACAGCTGATCAGTGAAAAACAACAGTTGGAGAAGGATCTCAGTCGAGTTCAGATGCAACTGACAGACACTCAACAGAAGTTAGCTCAAAAAGAAGAAGCTTCACTTATGAAATGTCAGTTGGAAGGCACTAAGAAGAATCTGCACCTTCTCGGAAATGGAACTGGAAAGTTGGATCACTTACTGGGATTAGGTCGAAACTCTGGAGATCACTCTGGCCTTGGATATCAAGGTAAATCACATTCTGATCTAAAATTTGTGTCTGGGGGAAATTTGAGTCAAGAGCCACCTGCAACCAAACGAAGTAGTACTCACCCACGAGAGTTTGTGAGAAAGACTAATTGGAGAGGTCGAGAAAATAGGAGTTGTTATCACTGTGGCAAAGAAGGACATCTCAGATGTAACTGTTTCTATTTGTGGAGAAACAAAGGAATTTCCAGGTATCCACCACCATCCTATGATTATCCTCCTTGGAATCTCAGGTGGGTTCGTAAATCAGATTTAGCGTGCAATGTGGCATACACTACTGAGCAGAACAACGATACTGGAATGTGGTACTTTGACAGTGGATGTTCCAAGCATATGACTGGTAATCAAGCACTGTTGAAAGGGTTCATTGAAACACCAAGTGGAGGGAGTGTTACATTTGGTGATGGGAAACTGATCACACGGGTTTTTCACCGATTTTATAACGTCGTGCATCACAATTCTTCTCACATTCTAGGCATTATAGGACGTTAGATAGCCATGGGTAGGTTGTTTTGCTTGTTTTTCCTTGCAGGAAGACTCCACGATGAACCCTCACGAAGCGGGCACGGAAGAACAAGAATTCGAGAATGCTCGGGAGCTCAGCCAAAACGAGCGACCCGCCCATTTTATGGGCGGTCGCCCGTTTAATGAGCGGTCGCTCACTTTTTCGCGTATCAGAGAAAACTAAATCTACGCAACATGCGGTTGAGCGGATCAGTAAGTATGTGAAGGAAACTCTGGAATTTGGATTGCACTACACAAAGGACTCTAGCTGCGAGTTGGTGGGATTCTGTAATGCGGACTTGGGAGATCATGCTGATGATCGACGAAGTACTTCTGCTGAAGCAGAATACATTGTCTTGGGAAGCTGTTGCACTCAACTTCTGTGGATGCGTCAGATGCTATTCGATTACGGTATCAACTTACCCTCTTTTACTGCACGTTGTGATGATATGAGTGGCATTAATATCTCAAAGAATTTTGTGCAACATCATTTACTATGGGAACAAGTTGAGAAGAAAACCATGATGATTGAGTATGTTCCTACTGAGAAATAATTGGTTGACATATTCACTAAACCTCTAAATATGAATAGGTTTGTTTGTTTACAAAAATCCCTTAGTGTGGGGGAGCTCTAATTTTTTTCTCAACGTTTTAGAAGAAAAATGTGCAGGAAAGAGTACAGGTCAGGAGATGTGAAAGTCAATGAGATGAAAATGAAGGTCAGAAGGGCTTCACTATTTCTCAGGTATATCTCACTGATATAGTAGATTCAATACAGGTTCTGATACTCCGCTGTCATGAAAAAAAAAGGGGAAAGAAATGAAAAAGAACATAACAGAAAGGGATATCTATACAAAGTTCATGACATGAGTAAACAAATGAGCTGCTCGGGTCTAAGTTGTGAGACGAGATTCTATACGATGGTCTAAGGGCTGAAGAACAAAAAAAAAAAGGAGGTTCTGAATACTCCGCTGTAGATGGCAGAAAAATTGCATCTATAAGAGTATATCTTTAAAAGAGATAGTCTGGATCTAAATGGTGGGAAGTCCTTGTTGATACAACGTCCTAGAAGTTCAGAACCTGAATACTAAAGAGTATGAAAAATTGTTCAACACTATGTATGGTTTGAGAAGTGCCTGAGAATGTGTGAAGTGCAACTGACCGAAAGGATCATTTCAGAGACTTGATTATCTTCATGACAGGTATCTCTAACCTAATCGTTTGATTCTCTTTTTATTGCTGTGTGATTTGTTTAAAAAAAATGACCTGTGATTATTTAGACGCTTTAGTAATATGAACATGTTAAATTGTGACGAGGCGGGAACTGAAAAATCACTAGTGTTTTCGAAAAACTTAAAATTTCCCGTTTAAATGAGTGGTTTTCAAACTTGTCTGGATATTGAGCTTAAATGTTTTTTGAGCTTCTGCTTAAACACACAGGGGGAGAAAATGGAAATTAAGGTTCGATCAGTTTCAGATGCTAAGATCAACATTCCGCTGCGACTAAGTCTGATCAGGAAGAGTAAACTGAGTGTGAACAGTAGTTCAAAATTACTGAAATAGACTTCACTTAATTCTGTGTTCTGAATGCTACGTGTGTTTGTTGTCTGAATTTGTCTAGTGATATGACTTTGGTTATGTGTGTTATGTTGAACCAAATGTATAGACATATCTTGGTTGCTATGAATTGCGATTATGTGTTCTGTGAGTTTGAGTGTGTCTAAGCAGAAAGTCAAAAAGGGGGAGATTGTTAAAGCAAGGAAATAGCATATTCAGCATCTAGAAGAATAAAATCAACAAATGGAAGTATGGAGTTGAATTTGGAAAGCACAAAAGGAAAGAAGCAACAAAAGGAAAGAAGACATTCACATCAATCAAGAAAAGGCAAGGCATATATTCGGATGATATTGAGAGAATCACTTTGAGAAGTCTATATATACCGAAGACCCCATTACAGAAGGGTTGTCGAGATTATTGCTATTGAGAAGCAGAGTCTGTGACCCGGGTGAGAGTCACATGTACGGGAAACACTGGTGAGAGATATCTAAGAGAACGTGAGGTAGATCTGAAGGAGAGCCTTAAGTAACAGGCGAACTGCTCACTGGCCTAGACGAGGTCTAGGGTAACACGTGGTGTGCGCTGCACACAAAGTGTTTGTGGCTGATAGAATTTCTTGTGATATTGGGGTTTTACTCAGGGGGAGTGAAACTGGGTGGGTTGAGTGCTACTTGGAAAGGATTGAAGTGTACTTGACACGTATCAAAGAAATAGAATCAGTTTGGGAATTTTTTTTGATTTGCAATATCGTGTGAGAGTGCTTTTTCATATTTATTGAAGCTACCATTAGGGTTAGATTCACGTTAGGGCCCGGTACTCGAAAATTTTGGGTATTCAATTATAAATCCTATCAGTTCTGGGTTTTTGGATTCAAAGTTAGATTCTAAATCCAAATATATTATATTCAAACTCAATATTCTATATTCAGATTTGAGAGTTTATAACATGACGAAACAAAATTGATCGATAACTCGTATATCCAATTTCCTTATGGATGGATACCCTAAAATTGAGGATATCTTCTTTTTCTTTTTATTTATACATGATCATATGATTCATATCAACGTAAAATATGCGGACAGTCAATCAGAATCTAATGAATTCAAACTCTAAATAACGGGTTTGCACTAGTACAAAGCTAAGACGATTTCAATAGACGTATAAAAAATTTAAGATTGGGTGACTCAACTAGTAAGGAATGGAGTAAAATTTATTCACAACCCAAATTCGAGTCTTCGTTTGGGGAAAATCATTCACATGGACTTTATCGTTCTTTTAGAAGATATAGTTCAGTTAAAGACATGATAAATTTTAGAGTTATAAAAAAACGTGTTATAATAAAAATCTTAATAATTTGTAGATAGGAAAAATATCAACATGAAAACTTAAGTGTATATGTCTCTCTATATATATAGATAGATAGATTCCATGAACAAGACATGTCCGAGGATGGTTGAGGAAGCATTGCTTCACTAGAAAACAAGAGAAAATATTATGGATACGTAAAAAGCAAGTGTAGGCCAAGAAGGAGACAATGGAACTACAAATTTCCCATATGAAAGATCCTCCTCATACATTAACCTTTTTCTTTTCTTTCTTTATTTTTTTCTTCTTATAGTGTACCAACGCAAATCCAATTTTAATTCCATTGCCAATTATTATTTTTTATTTTAACAAATTAATTATTACTTTTGTTCTTCCTCCTCTCCTTATATGTTCTTTCTAAAACAGTTTATCAAATTTCAATAATGCCATAAATATGAGGTTATCAAGACTATAGGGAAACACATACAACAACACCTTAATCTCAAGTTAACATATGTAAGAAAAAAATTAAGAACGGGAAAAAAAATCTAACATAAAAGGAAAATTTAACCTCAAGACTATATAGCATGTAAGAAAGAAAAAAACTAAAAAGAGAAGAAAAATAAATCTAACATAATCGAATAGCAGGAAATAGACTTATAGGGTTTGGGGTGCTTAATAATACTAGGATATTACTTGTGAATTGGAAACTTAATTAAGAGAAATCAAATAATTATAAGATATATCTGAAATAAATATTAACTAAAAATGGATTGGATGATTTTTTTTTAAAATCAAATTATCTGAATCCTTATCAAATCCAAATGCAATGCGAAAATAAACTAAAAAATTGAAGGAAGACGAATTTTTCAGTACAAAATGAATATTTTTTCTTTATACAAATCAAATCCAAAGTGAATGTTATTCACTGCCTAAAATGAATGGAAAATCAATATAACATCCGAGTGGATATATTTTCATAAAACAAATTCTTAATTATTTTGGCATCAAGTTACAAGAAAACTTGGAGGATCTAAAAACGGTTGACTTCTCTCTACTCGCGGTTATCCAAAATCATGTATGAATATATATATATATATTGTAAAATTAGTTAAAGAAATTGTGAAGATGAATGTTATCCATAGTATATGGTGTGTTAATTTATGTCATTTAGCTTTTCGTTTTAGAAATTGATGATATATGTAACAATATTTTGCCCATCAATCCATGCATTAATAAAATATCTTATTCCCTTCTTTTATAATGAAAATTAATATTTTTTTCTTGAAAGATGAGGTTATCAAGACCATAGTGTAACATTCGGGAAAAAAATAAGAAGAGAAAAAAAAAACACATCTAACATAAAGGGACAACAGAAAATATCTTGTATGAATTTAATAAAACTAGGATATTATTTATAAATTGAAAACTTAATCAAAATTATAACGATTTTATAACCTAAAATAGATGAAAAATCGATATATAAATCGAGTGGACATATTTTTTTATAAGAAAATACCAAAACTAAACTAATCGGACCCAAACATAATTAAAATCTAAAATTGAATTTTGTATATATAAGTATATAACAATAGAATTCCACCAAACTAGAGTGAGTTAGAGATATTTTCCATTTTCTAAAATTCCATTTTCTAATATCTAAAAACGATTAGGGAAAAAAAAATTTGCAGTAAGTTCATAGAAATCAGCACCAGAAGTATAAAAGACGCTTTATTTGCATATAAAACGTTATGCACATCAACGTCTCTAATTTAATTTGGTAAAATCAATCAGCACTATCTATACACATACCCGTAATGGTTATATATATCTATATATGTATGTATATATAACATAAACAATAACATTGTTTTCAAGGTTCAAAAACTCATCACATGTTTATGACACCTTTACCTTTGGGATACTCAATGTGATGTTTGGTCTTGAAAGGAAAGGAAACACGTTAAGATCTACCACAAGCTTTAATTATTATTTAATCTTTTGTATTATTTTTCATCTAATTACTATATCTTTACGTGTATGTTTCGTTATATTTATGTCGGGTGGAATTTTAGATATTTATGAAATTAAGGTATATAAGTTTATACTTTTTCTGTCCAAATTTCATTATATTTTTTCTATTAAAGAATTAAAATTAAAAAATCTAACCTTTAATATATAGAATATTTTTTTAGGAGTGACCATTTTGATTATTAACTCAACAGTCGAACCGAACCAAATAAGATATAACCATAACCCAATCGAATCTGATATAAAAACCGAACGGTTATAATTTCTTAAACCCAAAAAAGTCGAAAACGAACCGAACCGATTAAAAAATAACCGAAAAAACTATAATTTCTTTGAAAAATGAGATTAAAAAAAAAACAAATCTAAATCGAATCGAAATGAAAAATAATCGTATCGAATCGAACCGAAATTTATATAAAAACCGAATGGTTATAGTTTTTTATAACCGAAATAAGCGAATGCGAACATAACCAAATACCGAAACCCGAAATGACCACTCCTATTTTTTATTTTAGCGCATATTTTTGTTTAATATATATATTTAGGTTCTTACACAATTTTCTTAGTACATGTATAAATTTGTCCAACATATATCGCACCTAAAAAATAATTATTAGGAAAGAGCCAATAGATTGTAAGGTCTTCATTTCTTGGATTCTCTTTAAAGCCGGTAAGCGATTTGGCTACTCTTTGACCGATTTCATTGGGAATAATTGGGGTTTGTTTACTATAATTTAATAATATTACTGCATCTAGTTTCGTTAATGGCATGTGCTAAAAAAAATAATAGAAGAGTTTGACCACGGTAAAAGCAAATCCGAGTAAATAAATATAATAAGGAAAATATAAATTTCGAGAGAGAAAAAAAAAACGAAGTAAATAAAGGTTGACCAACGGGGAAAATCATTACCAATTTTCTGTATAAAAAAATCAACGTTTCTATAAAATAAATCTAATTCTAAAAAAATATTTGTATAATAATATTTTTAAGAAAACCAAAAGGTTTTCTTCAAATTACTTGCTTTATTAAGCAACAAATCTATTTTTTTTCTCTTGAAATAATAATTTGGAAAAGTAGGCAGTTTAGTTAATATTGATTAATCCAACTAATCATCCCTTGAACGATATTGATTAACACAACTAATTAACCAAATTAATCACCCGATTTGTGATCGTGTCTGCTTTTTTTTTTAATTTCGATACAAGTGTAAAAAAAGAGAGTATGAATTCCCTTATGTAACGAGAGATCCAACGTTTTTGAAAATCGGGACCTTGATTGTTTTATATAAATCTATGTATAAAAACTAATTTTCCTAAAGTACATCTGAAAATTGTTTTCGCCAAAATCCGTGTATGTGTGTATGTATGTATGTATGTATGTATGTATGTATGTATGTATGTATGTATGTATGTATGTATGTATGTATGTATGTATGTATGTATGTATGTATGTATGTGTGTGTATGTATGTATGTATGTATGTATGTATGTATGTATGTATGTATGTATGTATGTATGTATGTATGTATGTATGTATGTATGTATGTATGTATGTATGTATGAGTACACAGATATTACTATGACTACAAAATCATAATTCTAAGATGCTGCATAACAAATCAACACCTAAAATTTTGATCATTTTAAGGAACGAATCAATACAAAAATTACACAAGCATATGTGTATGCATGATTATATATATATATACACACTTTAAAATACCCAAATATTCTGTAAATTATACGCATAAGAAGCAGAAATAATGAGAAAGGTGTTTGCCTTAATGGCCTTAAATCTGGAAAACTTACTTGGAAGCAACGAAGCTGATATTGCATTATCAAAAGTCACCGGGAAATTCATGCCGGCGAGATCTCCGATCTATTGAAGGACAGGAGAAGCTACCGGAGGATGGGTCCAAAGGGATAGCATGATCCAAAATCAAAGCAAACCGATGTTTCTTGATCTAAACTTTGATGTGAATACATAAACCATATGAATGAATTCACCTTAATTAGGATCAATGCGATCCCTTTGGACCCTTCCTCTGGTTGCTCGAAGATCTCTCTCTCTCTCTCTCTCTCTCTCTCTCTCTCTCTCTCTCTCTAATGGTGGAAACAATGGGAGGTTTTATGGAGCGTCTTCGGTGTAAGAGACGGCCAAGTTCCTCTTATAGTTAAAAACTTAATTTCTTTTACTTTTTTTTTCTCTCTTTTAATTTTCACTTCTAACATGTTTCCTATTTTTAGGGTTCCTTTATATATTGGTTTCAAAGAGTGAACGCGAAGTCTCTACTTCATACGAATTTAAAAAAAATATACTTTTTATTAATAAGCACCAATAATCTCATCACGGCTTTTTTTCCCCCAAAAAACAATTCATCTTGCCCATATTTACGGTACCTACACTTTGATATGCTCTATAATCATTCCATTTAAATTCCGTTTACGTTTAATTTAGATGTTTTTTGTTACTCTGGGATGAAAAATTTTGGATGGAATAAAATTAAATCGTAAATATTATATTATATCCATCAATATTGCTTTTTTAATTCTATATTATTAGTCTAGAGATTGATCGTTAGTGTGATAATTAGAGTTCGAATCCTATCAACATTATAAATCGAGAGTTGATTTTGGATTTAACTTAATTTAATGTATATTCACTTATATATCTATTTCTAATTCAGGTTCTTCTATTAAAATGTGTAAAAAAACTTGAAACCTATAAACCTAAATTTGGGACAAAACATTTCTGTTTCGTATCATTCTCATTCCATTATGATCAGCTTAGGTTTTCATCCAAACTATGAAACAATTGATTCGGACCGCAAAGCTAAGTGAAAAATAAACCATATAATACAAAGTTTTATTTATTTATTCCACCATTTTCAAATTGATTAGATTTTGCTTGATTTTCTTATAGAATAGAATTAATTTGCCCATTATATATATATATATATATATATATATATATATATCATCAATTTTAAAAATTATTTCTCCACCAACTCAAAATAATGAAATATCCTTGTATTCACCATGGAAGATTCTATTTATGATGACAATTTGCATTCTCTTTAAAATATATTTTAGAAAAGGGAATTTATTAATTTTTTATTTAAAAAAAAAACAGACGCTATCCCATCTTAGATTTCCCCACTAGTTGGGTGGCGCTATTAATTATATTCTTATTTTATTTTATTTTTATTGTTTAAGCAAAGGTTTTTTTTTCTTGTGGTCCATCCCATGTTCCCTTTATCTCATTTTCTCCCTTTTGCCACCAAACCCTTCGTATAGACTCATCAAATTAGTTGTGTAGGTACTAATATATACATATATACACACACATATACAGACACTGCATATGCATCAATAGTTATGTCTTTTATATTGAATAATTTGAAGCATGAATTATTTCTGCATTGTGTTAAGATACATGCAATCATATGACAAGATTCAGGTCAAAGATATGGTCATATGATTGACCACAAAAATACAACGGATCCAATGCATCTGAACGTATCAATATACTTAATTTCATTACTTGAGAGAGAGAGAGAGAGAGAGATGCCTATGCATATACAGGTATTATATATATATATATATATATATATATGGAACGCCTAAATGATTTAGCTAATATACACATCACATGCAATCCAAGCTACGTATTATTTTCTTGAAACCTTTTGTTATTTTGTCTAATGAAAATCGAAAGGTCGAGAATTTATGTGCTGACTGACTATATATAATGCTGGACCATGATAGCGTATGATTTCAACATATTAGACAATCGGTCGTTCACCCACAATTATATATACACACACACACACACACAAGATTCCAAAATGTGAATGGTCTTAAAACATGCAGCCTTGGGTTTGGCTAGGAGAAGAAAAAGGAAAGGGAA
>NW_010960187.1:384919-409083 GCF_000463585.1 Tarenaya hassleriana | reverse complement strand
GGGAAAGAGGATGACCATGTGATCTAATGCCTTTCCTCTGATGATAAACCATATAAAATTTTACCCAAAATATAATTAAAATATAAAATCAATATCTTGTCAAATATATATATGTATGTATATGAAGGTAGGGAAACAAAGAATCTTCAATAAATCAGTGCACATGTAGCGTCCATGCTAAATATGTAGGGGAGTGGCATTCAATTTCATACCAGACAAACGCAATCTTGGCCTCTACACCTTGTCCGAACATGACTCAAGTTACATCTTATATAATTTTCTTTTTTTTTTAATTAAATATTCTTTTTGCTTTACAGAAAAGAACTAGCTAGCACATTAAAATGTTGGTAAATATTTTCTCTTTTAATTACTGTATTCTTTTCTTTTCTTTTCTTTTTTACATTATGGAAATTTTGATAATGTTGCAAATATAACAATCATAGTTATTTTTGTGGGATTTCGATTGTACTGTGTGAATGTGTTGGGTCAATTAAACGATATAATTGTAAAACCTCACCGATGCTAACTTATGGATTTCATTAAATAAAAAAATACTAATTCATGGGCCATCTGAAAATAATGATTTTAATTTGTACACATTTTCAGAAATTTCTACTTTTACAATTTAATTATTATTAGGTTATAAAAGATGTATTATTTTTTTTATTGAATTGAAAGTCAAAGTAAAAGAAAATTTTATATCTTTATTTTACTTTCTTCTTAAAAGTATATTATTTTCTTATTACATTAAAACCGTAAAAATTATAATTAATCAATAAAGAGTTTCAGGGTTTTGATTGAGGACCGAGAAAACGTAGAAAAAAAGTCTCCATGTCGAAAGGGAAAAATTCATATAAATAAATTAATTTATTAAAATATCGTTAACATACATTAATAATATATCAATTTTCTAACGATTGATAATTTTTTACATAAATATTGACCGCGTTAATCGTGTGATTGTTTCAGAATCAAAATTAGCACGTGTCAACGTCATGTCAAAACTATATATCATAAAAATTTGTCACTGTCGTAAAAATATATCACGCCATTAAGAGAAAGAAAAACACATATATACATATTTATACGCATATATATATATATATATATATATATATATATACTTATGCACATATCGTATAAAAAGTACTCCCAATACTCATATACATACACACGTTTACGTGTGTGTGTGTATATATATATATGCTTGTGATATGTGTTTAGAGAAATGTTAAATGTTTATATGGTATTGTGTGCATGTATGTACATAAGTGTGTATAAGTGTATAGATGTGTATATATATGTGTGTGTATATGTATATAAACGTGCATATGTTTCATATATATATATATATGTATGAGAGTGCATGAAAGTATATTTATACACACATGTCATGTATATATTTGTATAATTATGTATATTCTGCACATATATACACAAACATATATGCACGTACATGTGTGTGTGTATTTTTTTGTTTTTTTATGACGTGACACAATTTTTATGACGTTAAATTTTTTATGACATGACATTGATGTAATTTTGATTCTCCGACCAACCGGTACTGTCACCGGATTTACTTCGTTAGTGTTGGACCGTTGGTGTAGAACATTGATAGTTTTTGGGCTGATGTATTTTTTTAGTACTTTGTAATTAACTCATATTTTTTTGAATAATATTTGAACAAATTGACATATTTATAAAAAAAAAACTCTAATTTTAGTGGTGACAAGTATATATATGAGAGTTATAGTTTTTATATTTACAAATTTTTATGTATATAAAAGTTTACCAAAATTTGAGGACTTAATTTTGATATTATTTCACAATGAAACGAAACGTGTGATGGTTTATATAGATCGGTTACAATAACATTGAAATCTGATATAAAAATTAATTAAATATATTTTTGAGTCTGATTATTAGTCAAATATAAAAATATGAAAAAAAGGTGAAAGAGCGTGATTTTTTTTAAAATAATTTTTAAATCAAAATTAACTGAAAATCAAAATCCATGTAAAAGATTGAATCCGTCGAATTTTTTAACATAAAAAATAATCTAATATACCAGTGAAAATAAAATCTAACTTTATACCAGTTGCCTTCCAATTAAAATAAAATGACATAATTTTATTACAGATTTTTCTAAATTTATAAAGATGCATGATTGATCCAAATCAATCACACACCTACACATAAGATTGAACCAAAATTTACTATCAATTTCATCATCATCATCATCATCATCATCATCATCATCATTTCCTTTGAACGTCTATAAAAAGATTGACCGATCAAACATATGAGTTTTCAAAAAAAGAACTTGTAATTAGTGCACTAATTTTCTGCTTTCATGCATGCGCCATTAGCCCAACAATTAGTGCAGTAATTAATACTCTCCAAGCGTGCTTGATTTGGCAATAGCCTCTTCAATATATATATATATAATAACAATAATATAATCCTTTTTTTTATTCTCTTTCTACTGTTAACATTTTCTGGTTATGTTTTTTAAAACGTTAGTCTTATATATAGATATTAAACAATTATTTAATTAAAGAAAAAATCCAGTCAAAATTTATAGTTCAATATGACATAATGTTTATGGATAGAAACATACAATTTCATGATATAATATTCGTAATCAAAATTATAATAATTATTAATCTTACACATGATTGAAATAAAAGATATAACAGAAAACCTGAAAATGCAAAAGCAAATACAGCAGAGAACGACACTAAGAGGAGTTCGTGAGATAAAGCCATTCTAGAGTTCATCACACAACTACAACTACAACTACAACTACATATACATATACATATACATATACATATACATATACATATACATATACATATATAGGATTAATGTTTCAAGTTGAAAGAGCCATGATGTCGATTGTTTTTTCTTTTATTTCTCAATAATGGTGAACAAAGGGTGTTGGACACTGGCGAAGCACTCGTTCCATCGCAGATGTCGTGTACGTGTGTCAGTCAATACACACACACACACACACAAAGAGTGTGTATATATATAATATATATGTATATGTGTACGCATAGAATATACGGTAATGAATAGAGACGACAGGAGAAGTTGGAGGGCATAATGCAATAAAAAAAAAGGACAAGGTATTGTTGTACCATTCAACTCTTATGGCGTTAACGAGAGGGGTCCGACTTTGCTTTTCTTTGCACCAATGCTTACAGCTTTCACTTCTCTATCCAATCACGGTTTTATTTTTTTCTTTATAAGAAATGTAATAATAATAATAATAAAGAGTTATTTCTTTGTTCCCTCCTAATTAGATAACATTCATTGTCTTGTTTTCTTTTGTCGGGTGCTATCAATATGTTCATATTTCCTTTCCTCGTAATGTATCCCTAGTGGGTTTGCTTAGGTAACCATGCATATCTATACGTTCATGTTTGTGAGCGTGACTACGTCTATGTACGTACGTGATTGTATACACATAATCATATTAGACGGAACACTCTCGCTAATTTGGAGGGTTACAGTTTCGTGCGGCGGTGTAAGGAAATAGAAGCAGGAAATAGAAGATGATTGACCCAAACGTCGGTGGCTGACTGGTGGGTAAAGGGTGCAAAGCGTTTACTTCACTCTGGGTTCGAGTCTCCACTTTGGAGAGGGTATTCACATTTCCTTGGCTCGAGACAGAGAGATGTAGTGAGCCAAAAGATTCATTAACTCACGCTGATAAATAAAAAATAAAAATTGATTGAGAGCATTCTCTGCATTTTTTGGTTGAAATAGTGCAAGATTGACCGTGTGATTCTTTCTCTCGTTCTTGTTGAGCCCGAACACATTAAAGTCTGCGCAAATAGACGAAACTGAACTTTATCATTATTAGTGTTTAATTAAGGTTCGACGAAGTATTATGAAATTTGTTGGTTTGGAATGGGAATTGGTAATGTTTTCAATAGTAGGAATACAGAACACGTTACATGAAAGGTTATAGAGACTCTTACAACCAAATAGCAATCTTCCCATAATGACAAATGGACTAGATCACAATATAACAATTTTTTACATAGATGGTATAGGATCCAGAAAATATTTCAAACCGCTTCATATAAAATCATTCAAACAACTTAAGATATATATATATATATATATATATATATATATCATTCTTAGATGTTGAATTCATTCAAATGTTAGTAGTGTTTCTTGTATCACGCGTCTCTATACATTTGGGGGGGGGGGGTTTATTCCAATGGGCTTTTTAATCCTACATTTGAAAAAAAATCCATAATAATACTACATTTGAAAAAAAATGCCTAAATGGGCTTTGAATGGGCCTAGTTACCAATGCAGCTCCATAAAATGGGCTCAAGATGAGAGGGACAAAGTGGTAATAACTCTTCCTTTAATTATTGTATCCAATAAAACCCCACTGACCTAACAATATAACAGAAATTGTGAAAATTACCAATAGACCCCCCAACGGCGATTTAACTGCGCGAGCAGATTTCGTCACGAGCTTCGCACGCTTCCCCATCCACTCGAAGGGCAAAACTGTCGAAACAGTTTTGCTCATGGAACAATATGATAAATAATAATACATCATAAATATGGCGTAGGAATATGAGTCTGAATATTTTTGAAATTTTGATTGATTATAAAGAAATCATTATAAAATTTTATAAAAAGTTTTTAAAATAGAGAAATGATTAACACAATCAATTAAAAATAATAAAATATAATTATTTTAATGAAATTTATTGTTATTATTTAAATGAGAATTATTGATTTATAAAATATAATAACGAAGAAATTATAATAAAACATGAAAATGAAATTTTATGTTATAAAAAAATTAATAAAAGGTGTATTTTTCTTTTCTTCAAACAAACAATCTGTATAATTTTTTATTAAGTTTATATTAACAAATATTACAATAAGATAGTCAATATAAACCTAATATTTTTTTTAAAAAAATCAATTAAAGTTTTCATAACCTTCACAAGTTAGAAAATTTTAATGAGGGGAAGAAGAAGAAGAGGAGAGAGGGAGGGGTAGTTAAGCTACTGTGAATAACGGAAGGGGTATTTCGGTAAATATTAGGGAAGTAGAGGGTAAAATGGAAGTTTCTAAAGAAACGAACCCGAAACATCAGGCCCCTTGTTAAACCCCACTCGAGAGCGTTGCAGTTACGGAGGCAGAAGTCTGCATAAACTCCAAACACCTTCTAGAGAGAGAATACCCACCAAACCTCACAAAAAAAAAAAGTTTGATTTTTCTTCCATGGAAGGACAGATTCCTCCGCCGTACGCCATCGCTGACTCCGACGAAGGTTTGAGCGGCGCAATTGAGGCGGAGATCGCCGCGTTGGGAGGAGGAGCAGGTGAGTCCAACGGCGGCGGCGGCGGCGGGAGCAAGGTGAAGGGGCCGTGGTCTCCGGAGGAGGACGAGGTGTTGACGAGGCTGGTGAGCAAGTTCGGGCCGAGGAACTGGAGCCTGATCGCTCGTGGAATCCCTGGTCGCTCCGGGAAATCGTGCCGATTGCGGTGGTGCAATCAGCTTGATCCTTGCCTTAAGCGCAAGCCTTTCACTGGTAAACACCCTTCCCCACCTTATTTTTGCTTCTTCTTTTACTGCTCTTGCTTTGATTTCTGGGTTTATTTCTTCTTTCTATTTGATGGGTACTTTCGATTCTCTGGCAAATCTGGGCTGTATGAGCGATGATGATCTTTGTTTGATTCTGTATCAGTCCTTTTGCGAAAAAGCTAATCTCAGACTGAATTCTCACACTGGTTCGTACGAGTCGTAGTCGATTTCTTCTTTGTTTCTATAGATCGTAGTGCTGGGCAGATGATGCTGAATTCTTGATCTTGGAGTTGGTGAAAGTTAATTTGAGACGTAATGGCAATTGTACGAGTTATAGTCGATTTCACATTGGCTAACATGTGCTGCAGATGAGGAGGACCGAATCATAATTACAGCTCACGCGATCAACGGAAACAAATGGGCTGCAATCGCGAAACTTTTGCCCGGGAGAACAGACAATGCCATCAAGAACCACTGGAATTCAACGCTTCGACGTAAATACGCAGATCTATGGAAGAACGGTCAATGGAAGTTCAATCCGGCAGTTACTGCCGTCAAGGAAGAAGAAAAGCTTGAGATTATACCAAAAGCATCCCCGGAAGAACAGTTGCCTCCAGGAGAATCTGATACATCTAAGCCTCCCGAGCTAGACGATGTTGTGATGGATAATGGCTCCAATGAAGCTCAGGAACAAGCTACTGAAGAAGGAAACTCTAAACATAGTGTTTGTCGCCCAGCGGCTCATGTCAGCGCATTCACTGCCTATAAGCCAGGTAGCCCGATGACTGGATACACAGAGCTACATATAGTTCCATGTGCAGGACCTCTAGTTCAGGCATCAGGTCCCAACTCGTTTGGCGGTATATTTCTTCAGTCCCTTTACGAAGAACCTAACGTTCCCACGAGATGTGGTCATGGCTGTGGTGACTGCCCAACCAAAAACCTGTCTCCCCGTACCTCCTTGTTGGGGCCTGAGTTTGTGGATTGTGAGGAGCCTTCTGCTCTTTTGGACCAAGAATTGATCTCCATCGCCACCGACCTGAATAATATGGCGTGGATAAAGAGCGGCCTTGACAACAGCCTTTTGAGAGAAGCATGGTAGAGTTTAAAGACAGATAATTTTCACTTTGGGGACGCATGAGCAAAGTTTACTGGAATGATGAACAATGGTATATCGAATCAGATCTCGAGACAAGATTTTTCTATGCGAGCTGAGCTCGATGGCTTGAGCTAGAAGAAAATGGCATCTATCTTCTCTTTTGGTACATCAGATTTTCGACAGATCTTACAAGCTCGATGCAAAGAGATATCCAACGCCTAACTGGGAATGTTCTTGAAGAACATTACCAGATTTCGGCCGGCATGTAGATAAGTATCAGATTCCTCTGTTTGATATTTTGAATTGAAATGGATCAAAGAGATTCTTTTGCATGAACCCTTGAGATCATCATCTCCATAAACACAAAGCAGAGCCTTTGATAAGCTTTAGATTATCACAATAGTATAATTTTATGATTGCGCAATTGATAGTGAAGAAGGGAAAAGGCTTTGCTTTTATGTTCTACAAGCACTTCTTCTCTCCTTGTGCATAAATATTTACACATGTACAAAAACCGAATCTTATCAACACTCTCATAGGCGGCCATAATCGTCAATGGCAGCCACATTCGATAAACCATTTCCAGCCTTCAATGGAAGCATAGGGACAGAGAATCCGACACCGTCTTCTTTAGGATGAAACGTTCTTATCCATTTACTGTCTTCTCGCCAACACAAACAACTTGGCCGTGGTATGGATTCGTTATCTTTGTTTCGAATGAATCATGGACCGATCCTAGAAAATATCGGAAAGATATTCACCTGAAGGAACCTTCTGAGATGCCCAGAATGTCCATTAGTGAGGTGAGAATGGGGTCTGCCTACAATCTCTCCTACATTACCATTGATGTTTCTTCTTCTTCTTCGTCCTCCTCCTCCCTATGTTGCTTGCTCTGTCATGCCCGTCTTCACCTTTCCCATGGCGTACATGTTCTCCACTGCGCCATGGCTGCTTCCTGTATATCGAGGACCGAGTTATGTCGGTGACTTGTTGCTCAAGCAACACCACAGTATCTACTAAAATGAATGCAAGCAGACCTGCACTTTGTAATGTCAGAAAATCAGGAAATGTCTCACTGCGTTCAAATGGGTATTTTTGGAATCTGAGAATCTACATGACCATATATATATATGTGTGTGTGTGTGATGAACAGGTTCTTAATCAAGAAAATGAATTAAGAGGAGACAAATCAATAAACTTAATAAAGTTAAAAAATTTTATGCATATATATATATATATATATTGTTTATTTAGTCTTGAATAATTGACCTACGAAAATTTAGAGTAGAGAGTGAATTTAAATTTCAAGGGTCGCATTCATGATATGGCGCCGTGTGAAGTGCTCTAAAGATGTTCAAATTGTTTTACATTCTCTCAATAAGATATATATATATATATATATATGTATATTCATTAGGAGACTAATCAAAATTTTAATAATCTTAATCAGTGAAACTAAGAGTAACTTCAAGAGAACGGATTCTAATTCACAAGCCAGTTACAGTTAGTGTTGTTACCCACGGTTCCATGAACATTGATAAGATTAATATATATCCCTTGACTTCAAGATATGTATTCAAAAAGAGCTCAACCAGATCAATTAAAATTGTTTTTTGTATTATTTAATTTGTTCATATAAATTCAAAAAAACTTATATCCAAAATTTTGGGAATACTCTAACCCGAATCTGAATTCAAAATTTTCATAATATATTATTTTAACTTGAATCTGTGATATGTTCGAATATTCAAGATAATTTTGGATATCACGGATACCCGAATCCAAAATTTTAAAACAAAAACATAATATATATTTATATATAAACAATAGTTAAGATATACATAAAATTGTAATATGTTTATAAATATAAAATATTTATAATGTAATAGATAGAAACAAATAAAAAAAACTCATATATTGAAAATTATAATAAGTTAGTTTTAGATTTTTATGTAACATAATTAAAACCTAGGTATAAAATTTGAAATTTATGACTCTTTGGATATTGGTGGATAATTAGGGACACTATCAAACAAAACCCATAAAAATTGGGTTCTGTATTTTGAAAATTAATATATATATATATATATATAGGGATGTCAAGTGAAGATTTTCGGATCAACCAGGCCTTACGAGCCTTTGTAAGGGGTTGAGTTTGGGTCGGATTCAGGCTTTAACATTGAAAAAAAAATCGAACGAATCAGTATAAATCCAACATAACCAAAATACAAAAAAATTTAGCACATATTCGAGATAATCATAAAACAAAAGTTCGATAATAGAATTCAATAGTATATCAGAGAAATTAAAATTCGATTTAAAAAAATGAAATCTATAAGTATATGTGTATGGTATGGCAATCAGAGCATGTGATTGCAGGCATTTGCTTCTTTATGATTCACTATAATAATGAAATGGAAAAAATAATAAAAATAAATTATACACACACACACTTAGAAAACATTATCTTCCTAACCATCTTTACGCATCAAAGTAAATCTCCATGTTTCTCTTGTATTTGTTAACAATCATTCCAATAATTTTAAAAAGGGAAAAATATAAAAAAATATATTAAATTTTAATTTAATTGACATGATAATATTGAACTTTTTCAAATTTCTAAAATAAAAAAAAAATATGAATTCATCAATTTTAACAATAAAAATATTGAACTTTTAAATTTTTAACAAAAATAATCATCGACATTGTTTAATGGATAACATTGATTTTTTAATCAAATCTCTTAGATAAAAATTAAATAAAAATAATTATAAAAAAGCATTATTAACAATTGAGGCCAAAAAAATAATAATAACTATTTTTTATTTCCACCCCATAAATACCAAAAAAAGAGATAAGATCGGCAGTAGTAACACAAATACCCCATCGCAATCTAGTGAAATATCCACCCAAGGGCGGATAAAAAAATTATATTACAGTGCTTATGCCTTAATTATTACGACATATAGGGCATTTTATTACAAGGAATGGTAATACCAAATTATCAAACAACTAATTATTCAAATAACTATCATTATTAGCAGTAAACCATAACAATATCACACACTATCCTAACACTGAAGACAATCTGCTTTTGTGGAAGAAGCCTTTCTTAGTTCAAACATCCTCCGTGAACTGGCGGCCTAAGACGACCTCCTTGTCGGATTAACGAATCACTTCTTCTCGCCATTAAAGACTCTGCGAAATCTCAACAGTTAACAGGACATGCACGGGTTACTATGGGCTCAAGTGGTGCGTCTTCAGACAAAATTGTAACATACGGGTTCGAGGTTCAAGTACCGTGATCGAGCTGGGTGTGTCCGGACATGAGACAAGGTCGTGAATTGGGTTGGTACAGGTCATTGAATAAGTCAAAGGTCTGGTTTTGTGGATGAACAACCTTTGACGGGAAAGCAACACTTGAACCACCTGCAAGAAAACGAGCATAGCGCCAAATTAAAGATTTGAATCAGCTCAGAAACACAATTTCAGCCAAATTTTCTCAAAACCCATGAAGAAAAAAACAAGAATCGTGTACCTAATTTCTTGGGTGAATCACATGGGTCTGTGTACCTCCGAGGAAGAAACACACCGGTTCCCGCACTAGAACGTTTCGGGGCGGATCCGACCGGAAGCACGCTCCTCACGGCGGAGGACGTTTGCCGCTGTAGCCGCTGCCACGTGGCCGGCCTAACGCAGCGCCCGTTTTCGCAGCCAATGACGCCGGAAGCTCTCCTCTGAGCCTGTTGCTCTGATGACTCGAATGTCAAGTGAGACCCATAGCACGAGCCCTTTGGATGCCACGGCCAGTTTGCATAACGCCATATCCCAGCGGATTCTTCAGAGAAGTCGTCTACCTGAGCAGACTGGTTTGAGTGGCTGTAAAACTGCTGGAACCCTATGTCCGAGCTAAATGCAGCGTTGAGATTAGGGTTAGGGTTTGGGCGGCTGAGTAACGGTTCTCGGCAGTCACCCATTTTCAGTCTCGCCACTTGCCCTGCTGCCGCAGAAATCACATCCCAAGTGTCGTCCTTGCGAAATGGAGTCGCCGGCGGCGAAGGAACATGCGATAGCGGTCCATTTGGGCTGCCGTTCCCCGAGGCAGACCAGCTTCCGAGTCCACTCAGCGTTGAAAGCGGCGAAGTCGAAACGACTCGGCGCTTCTCCTGAAGATCAATACACTAAAATCGTTAGTCCCCTGACAAGTACGAGCTAAAAAGATAGAGAGAGAGGGGAAGAAGAAGAAGGGTTCTTGCCTCTGCTTTTTCGCTGGAGAAGGAGTGAGGAAGGCGCTGAGTTGACAGGGCGAGTCGACGAGTCAGCCCGGCAAGGAAGTCTTCCTCGTCGTCGCTGCTCTCGTCCTCGGTCTCAGTGGAGTCGCCTGGGGAGGGGAAAGCGGAAGAGAATGTGGGAGAGTTAAACTCGAACGGGAACTCGGTGGGGAAACCTAGTAGACTCGGGGTGAACTCGGGGCAGAGGGTTTTCTCCGCGGGAAGCTTGTCGACGGCGACACTCGCCGGAAGCACATCACCGGCGAGCGGCTCAGCCATAGAGAGAGAGAGAGAGAGAGAGAGAGAGTAGAGAGAGAAGTTTGAATTTGAAAGTGTTTAGGAAGCAGAAAATGTTGAAGACAGAAGTGCCTTTATTAAGGATTCAGGGTTTCTAAGAGACAGCTCAAAAGCATATATTATTTTAATTAACCGTAATTCATGGCAGAGGGAGAGATCATAAACATAAACATAATAAAATAATAATAATAATAATAATAAATATTATCTCATATTTTAAAATTTTGGGTTTTGAATTAAATTATTGCAAGATAGGTAACAACCATATGGGTGTACAACCTCCTCTAACAAATCTCATATGTATGAATTATACTTGATATAGTTACCCATCAATTCAAAATACTAAATATGAACACTAATGATTCCAAATTACTTGTAAAGAGAAACTAAAGTCAAATTAAAACCAATCCTTTATTTGGATGCGAATAACAGATTTTTTTAGAGAAAAAAATGTAATGCTGCAAGCAAAAAAGGTGGCCACATATCAGAGGAAAATATTTTGGATTATTTATATAAATGAAATCAAATTAAATAATATATAATTTTTGGTATCGTTTTTTGACTAAATTGATTAAATCCAACTAATTTTTAAAAAAACCTTAAATAAAAAAAGGAATATATGTAATTTTTATAAAAATAGAAAAAAAAAATCAAGCTTTAAAACAACCCAACAATACGGAACCACCGGAATTCAAATCGTTGAAAAGCTGTCTGGTGGCCAAGGAACGATTGCCTCTTCCTATATCCAATAAATTTTTCTTAATTTTATAATTTGAAATTTAATTTATTTTGTTTCATTTTTGTCGTCTGAGCGTGAAATAAATAATACAAGTATATTTTAAATTGACAAAAAAATGCTCTGTGTGTGTGTATATATATATATATTATGTAATTTAATTTGTATGGCGAATGAAACCATCCGACATATCATCATTACGCATTCCCATCTTGCAAATCCCATCTCGTCATTTGATCTCACAATTTTCTGTATTAATAATCATATTACCATTTCATTTTTAATGAAAATATCACACATCAATACATCATTGGCCAAATTAAACTATACACTTGTCGTAATTTAATATCTCTAATAATAGATTAAGAATTATTTGTCCACCAAATAAAATAGCACCAATAATATAAAAACAAAATGCGAGTAAATGTATCCCATGGAAAACAACTGAAAAGGACTTTCAAATTTTGTAATTTCGAATTTCCCGCCGAAAGCCCACAGAAAATTATAAACATATTATTGTCTTAGTATTTTTTTTTTTTTTTTTGGTCAAAGGTTGGTATTGCATTTACTTTCAAAACTGTAAATTTATTGTCTAGTAAATTTTGTTTTGTTGTATTGTGATTTTTATTTTACGATTTAATAGCCTACTTGTGTGTTTTTCAGTAACTATTTGAAATTGAAGCAGAACCGTCAGATGTCTTTATTCCAAATTCAAAATCAACGGTCAGATTTGAAATAAACTCAAAGGCAAAAATTCAAACGAGGGAGGGAGCCAAAACATGAGATTGACTAATATTAAGATCGATGATAATCTGTCCGACTAATCAATTAAATTATGAGTTTTGTTTAAAAATGATCAATCCATGTTTATGTTCTCTAAGCAAAAACAACAAATCTTACTCTATCTCTTGTTCAGGTTTGAGAACAAAAAAATGTTATTACAATATTTTCGATTTTCAGTTTGATTCTCGTATATTTAATTTCGAAATAAAATCACAATATTTCTGTTTGATTTGATTTTATACTTCAATAATTTTGAACCATTTTGCTTTTACTAAAAACAATATTTGTTCAATTCAAGTATATTTGTAGTTCATTTGATAAAATTCCAACTAAATACAACTGAGATAGATTTTGGGCTGAATTTTATACACACACACATAAAAAAAAAAGCCAATTGAATGTAAACCAAATAAAATATATGTAAACTGAAAAATGAAAAACCGAAGAGATCTAGTTTGGAACCAAAACGTACTCTCCTAGTAACATATACTTTCGGTTACTTGGCTTATTAACCAAATAATCAAATTGAATCGAATAATATTGGATCGGTTCGGTTTGGTTACTTGGAAAATAATTGATCGGTTGGAAAAGATCGAATAATCGTTTGGATTTATTCGGTCTGGTTCGATTAATAACCGAACAACTGCAATTGACAAAACGATTATTGATTTGGTTTTTGTTTTAATTTTAACACATATATTATGTTTTTAATCCATTTTTCGTCCATTTCTCTCTTTCTCTATTACTCTGTTACGGATATTATAATTTGTTAGTTTGAAATGATTAATAACGTGGTATTTGGTATTATAATATAAGTGTTGACAAGTAATGAGTTCGAGACAGAGATTCTATTTCATAAAAATTTTATAAACCTATACAGTATATTTTCTTTTATAAAATCTTTGGTACTATTAGTTGATACTTCATATGATTTTCAAAAGTATATAACAATCACTCTCAAAGTTCGTAACAATTATATCTCTTTTATTTTCCTTATTATGTAAAATTCTGTTTTCATTTGGATTAGTTTTGTATTCCGTTTTTTTTATTAAAAAAACTAATTTTCTAAAATATTAGTTTTGGTTTTATTTTTATATTAATGCTATTAAATTCGTATTTGATTAATTTGATTTAAATAAAATGATATCCAATCCATTATCATGAAAAATAATATTTGTTTATCTCTTTAATATATTCACCAGTTTTAGAAAATAATAGTTATTGCATTTGCAAATTGCAACAGTAATGAAGGCATGATTACAAAAATAATGATAATTAAGGGCTGAAAATAAGAGAAAAGAATTATCTGACAAAAATGGAGCTACTATGTTGCAGTGGTCCAACCATTTCTTTAATAAGCCCTTGTGGTTCCTCTCGTTCGTTTCTTTCATGTTCGGTATATATATATATATATATACATATAATATGTTCAAATCAAATCTCATTATGATATTTTAACCTTTCTTGCATCAAAATTTGAATTTGAAGTGATTCGTAGTCGTAGAGAGATGCAAGAGGTGATAAAATCTACAAGTAGAGATAGGAACATGCAATGCCTTCTGTATATATATTTAAGGAAAGTTAGATTGGACATTTCTTCTTTTATAAAATTATTTAAACTATATATTTTAGTTATAAATATAAAATCGAATCAAAATACATGATATATAATTGCGTCTAAAAAAACGATTTAAAAAAAAGATTGAATATAATTTTTGTAAAAACAAATTAATCAAATCTAAATCAAATATCAAAATAATCGAAAAATAAAACTCTTTATTAAAAAATATTTTTTATACTGAAAATTAAATTGGGATCCAACCAAAATAAAAATTGATATAAAAACCAAATAAATATAGAAATGAAATATAATAACCTAACCAAGTAGACATGGCTTCATTCCTGCACCATCGAGATCTGAGACTTTCTTAGGATCGCATAAAAGCAAGCCGCTCAAGTCCGACGTGGCAGAGGTAACGGTTATATACGGAATAATATTTTTATTTTAATTTATAAACCATAGGGATCATATTGGTCATTATAATTTGTAAACCTACTCCGCGAATTAAAAAAAAGAGGGCCAAAAGTCGCAGAGAGACGTTAAGATTCTGCATGTGACCCCCCTCTTTGTCCTTTTGCATCTGCAACTTCAAAACTTGAATGTCCAAAAACTGTTTTTTTTTCCTCCTTGTATGGAGAATAATCAGAAAGAGCCGTTCCTCGATTTCATGACCCACCAATTCCATTCTTATTCTCTATGATCTCTCTTTCATCTTCTGGGTATCGGGAAAAATTCTTACTTTTCGCGTGAAGGACATGGAAAAGATGGTGAATAGCTGTGTTGGGTTCGAGAGAGGAAGACCACGGCTCGACGACGGTAAAAGGATTTCTGGTTCGGTGGACTCGGTGACTGAGTTCACAACCGAGTCGAGCTCGAGCAGCTCGAGTGGGGTTGGATCGAGCTGCGGGAGCTTCGCCGAGGGAAGAAATTCGACGGCGGCGGAGGCGGAGGAGGAGGGGCCTGTCTCCTCGCCGATGCCATCGCCGCCGCCGCCGCCGTCGAAGCTTCTAGGTTGGCCGTTGGGGAAAGCTTCGTGGCGGAAGAGGTCTGGGAAGAAGAAGAAGCCGACGATGACCAATGCCGACAATTTTGGGTTCAAGAGATTGGGTGCAGAGATTTCAGGTTTGTGGGTCCATAGAAATTGCAGAAAAAGGACTGAACTTTAGAAGGATTTTGATTGATCGTGAATGATTTTCCTTCTGGATTTCATTTCTGGGAAGAAGAAGAAGCCGACGATGACCAATGCCGACAATTTTGGGTTCAAGAGATTGGGTGCAGAGATTTCAGGTTTGTGGGTCCATAGAAATTGCAGAAAAAGGACTGAACTTTAGAAGGATTTTGATTGATCGTGAATGATTTTCCTTCTGGATTTCATGTAGAAGTCGAGTTGGTGAAGGAGAGAATGGCAAAGTTGTTGCTTGGTGAAGACATGTCAGGCTCTGGTGAAGGTGTTTGCTCAGCTCTAGCAATCTCTAATGCCATCACCAATCTTTCTGGTAATCTAATTTCTTCATCTATACATATATATACACACACACACACACATTTGCCGATGTTTACAAGATTGTTACTGTAGCTTCGATTCTGGGGCAGCTATGGAGGTTAGAGCCACTGCCTACTGAGAAAAAATCCATGTGGAAAAGAGAAATGGAAGTTCTTCTGTGTGTCAGTGATCACATTGTTGAATTGGTGCCTTCCTTCCAGAGTTTCCCCAATGGAAGCAAGGTTGAGGTAATTCAAATGCAACCTCTAGTTTCATATCCTCTGTTCGTCATTACATAATCTCGAGGATCTGATCTTGATTAGTTTCAGACATCTTTGAATCACACAGTATGGTTGTGAATGATGTTTCTTGTCTCTGTTTCAATATCGTTCTTCTTCTTCTTTTGGCAATGAAGGTGATGACCTGCAGAACGAGATCCGATCTCTCGACTTGCCTTCCGGCTCTTCGTAAGCTAGACAATATGCTTCTTGTAAGATCTCATCTTTCTAAGTGTTACTCACCATTGTTGAAAGCTTCACACTTAAGTGGCCAATGTGATTTCCTAAGATCTCATTTCAATGTCTCAGGAAATATTGGACGGTTTCGGAGAGACCGAGTTCTGGTACGTAGATCAAGATGTCGTAACTCCGGTATCCAATGGCTCGGCTTCTTTCCGGGAACAAATTTGTAGCAGACAAGATGAAGACAAGTGGTGGCTGCCACTGCCTCGTGTGCCGCCCGGGGGCCTCCGCGAAAACTCGAGGAAAAGATTGAATCACACTCGTGAATTCACTAACCAAATCTTGAAAGCCTGTTTGGCGATAAACAGCATCGCCTTGGCTGAGATGGAGGTTCCCCGGTCATACCTAGATGCTCTTCCAAAGGTAATCGGGTTTTAGCAATGCCCATCATTGATCACATTTTTCATAGCAAGAAAAAACGATTAGTAGGTTAAATTCCCGGGCGATTTCGATATGCAGAACGGGAGATCCTGTCTAGGCGAATTCCTGTACAGAAACATCACTTCTGATAACTTCTCTGCCGAATTCTTGCTCGAATCCATAGACCTGTCATCTGAGCACGACGTTGTAGAAATGGCAAACCGGGTTGAAGCGTCTATATACATTTGGCGTAGAAGAGCTCACTTGAAGCTTTCGATCTCTCCGTACCGAGCAGCTGCAAGATCATCATGGGGAATGATGGTGAAGGACAACGACAAAAGAGAAATGCTCTCGGGGAGAGCGGAAAGCTTGTTGCTCTGCTTGAAACAGCGTTTCCCGGGTCTACGACAAACCGCCTTAGACATCAGCAAGATACAATGCAACAAGGTCTAGTCACCAAACCATTCTTTCTCCTTTCAAATCTACCAACGTTGTCACATACTGAATGTAAAAGCCGGGTTGCTTTTTTCCTTTTTGGTCTCGCAGGACATAGGGAAGTCGATTCTCGAGAGCTACTCGAGGGTTCTCGAGAGCTTGGCGTACAGTATAGTGGTACGGATAGAGGAGCTTTTGTACGTGGACGACATAACAAAGGATTCAGACAACAAGTTAAGACTGGTTTCATCAAAAGCTGGTTCGGGTTCTCAGAGAAGACTGTCGGCTCCATTTTCTTCAGTGTCATTCTCAGGCACACCGTACAGAACAGGGTCGTTTTCGACGCCGAGTTATTCTCCGATGCCATTGGTAAGTCCCATGAGAACAGAGAGAACTCCATTTCTCTCTAGCAGGGATGGACGTGGTGGGTTCGGAGTTAGAAAAGCCTTGGCCCATTATCTTCGCAGTTGAAATCAACTAGGGTCGGTTTGGATTTCGGTCCAAGATACCCGGTTCCCGAAAAAACTAGGGTTAGGGTTTTGTTATGTGTAACTTGTTGAGTGAATTTGTGTATTTCACACATTCTTTCACATTCTGGGTGTTGTGTTGTGTGTGTGTGTATATATATATACATACATACCTGGATCAGAGATTCAGAACAGAGCAAATCACAGACAAGTCCCGTGTCCGAGATAGCAGTTGAACACCTGATTCATAACAATTTCTTTCTCGGGATTTGTAAAAATCTGATGCATTACTCGCTCCAATGTTAATGTGTCAAAAAGAGGCAACTCTCCATAAGCATAATTTACAATAATAATTGAATACAGAAGAAGATCGTCTACAGAACACTTGTCAGCCCATAAATTAAGGTGAAATCAAATCATAATTATCAGTGAAAGCAAAAATTTCAATGAGAAACAGAAATCGAACTTTTTGGATAGAGCTATTGATTGAGATCACGCAAGAGCTGTTGAAGGGCTTCAGGGGCAAGAGGTATATAAAGACAGTCTTGTCCATCAGAGTTCCTTCTAATCTTGATTAGTTCATGGTCTTTGAACTCCGTCAAGTGTGAATTCAGTGTCACTTGGCTGCTCACATAGAACCGTTCCCGAGCCATCGTGTAAAGATTTTCCGTCGCCATGCCTGCCAAAATCCACGGGAAAACGTTACCGTTAAAGGGTTAATATCATTCCCTGAACTGAAAAACGGAGAGAGAGAACCATTTGAAAACATTACTAGACTCTTTCTTTTACGGTTTTTATACCAAAATCGGCTAACTTTACTGTTTTACTCACCATCTTCATCTGGGTGTGAAAGCTGATGCTCTGCAAGAATCTTGAAGACATTCTGAGCATTGGGTGTCAAACTCTGCAAGACTATGGCGGCCGTTTTGGCAGTCTGAGCCGAGCTTCCTTGTGCAAGAATAAATGGGACAAAGATTCCTTCGACCTTGTATGGTGCAAATGTCGGAACATGGTGCCACAACCAGTTGAACTGTGTGTGAACCATTTTCTTGTCCCACACTGCAAATGTGCACACACAATAGGCCATATAAAAGTCCAAGAACTCGATAAAAAGAATCTTCAACATGTAAAGATAACCTTGGGAAATGGAAATAAACTTATATGACGAGAAATCAAGCGACAGGAACTAAAAGTATAATTCTTACATAATGGTGAATTGACATGGTCAATGGAGGCAATGACGCGTACATGTGAACAGGAAGCAAGCCGGGCAAGGGTTTGCTGTGATTCGGAGTCTCTTAGAGAAGGTCCGTCAATGTTATGAATGACAACACATACAAAGCAGTCTTTGTCATCTGACTGAGGGCCATGTAGAAAAGAGAGAAGACCGTCTATCGAACGAGAAGAAAACGTTTCCTGACATTTACTCAAGCTCGCAGAAGAACTCTTTCTTTTAGATTTCAGCTGATCAGATAGTAGTTCAGCTAAGGTTGCCAAAACCTGAATATGCAAACAAGAGGAGCTATTGCTATTCATTTCATACCAAGCACTTTAAAAGTAAAGGACCATATTGGCATTGTGAAATAAATGTGTTAAAATAGGCAGAGGATTGATTACCTGTTTCAGGTTTACAGAAGGGAGATAGCCATTGATAACCAGTAACCACGACTGAAAACTCAGTCAAAGAAGAAGATGCGAAATCCTCAATTAGAGCCTTTTTAGATCCGAATCCATACATTAAAAGGCCAAAGCCACACCTATAGACCACACAAAAGTCTAGGCAACACATGCTTCAAATGGCATAACACATTGATTTTGTCAAATAGACTCGACAAGGAGAGAGAGCAACAGATGGATTCTTGTGAATAATTCATATTGGTAATTACATTTTTTTCAGTGTCATCTTTCACGATACAGAAACACCAAAAATAATGATAAATCATGTTAAATATTCTAAAACATGTTCGATTATAGGTGAAAAGTGAGGTTCTAACATAAATGCTTGATAAGAAAGAAACAAGAATACAACAATCTCACCGCAGCTCAAAGACCCACTTAGGGTACATAGTCTTGTATTCATCCATCAGTGCAGCAATCTCTTTCTCATGCTTCATTTCGATGTTAGATGCCGCTGCTCTAAGCTCCTGAAAAACAGAATGCATATTCATCAAGCTGTAATGGAGAGCATTGATTGGTGATCAATATATCATAAGAGGGAAATGTGCAGGCACCTGCTCATCAACGACATTGATATCAGAGAGTTTACGGGCAGATTTCTTGCTTGTTCCACCCAATTCTTTCGCGAGAAAGTAATTTCTCGAGAACCCAAATTCATCTTCTTCGATATTCTCAATGTCCTCCATAACAGAACTCTAACCAAAGGAAATGAAAAAGAGTGGCGATCTTCAACTGCACTGCAATGCAGGAAAGAATTTTCTATGACAGCAAAAACAGTAACAAAATCACCAAATCTTGCCACCACATGTTCATTCGAAATTTATAGAGTTTACGTTTAGATTCCGAATTCATACTCGAAGTCGTTGGCTTTAGTGTTTTTCCAGTCTTAAATATTGCAGAATTTTAATTCAGAATAAGCTACGAGTGCACGATGAATTCCGACAGGAATTTCGTCGAACACCTTCAATGCAACAGCACTACGTCTAAAGATTATCTCAATAACGCTATCAAAACACTGACCTTCTAAACTTAACATTGATTTCTAAACATCTATAAACCTAGATTCCCAGACTACAACAAAAACATCAATAGGAAAAAAAAATAGCTGAAATGGAAACATGAAAACAAAAAACAATGATGACCTCGAATGACCCAAAAGCCAAAACCTGCGAAATACTGGAGCTCAGCGGCGGCGAAATCCCCGAAAGAGGCGATAAAATCTCAGCTCGCGATCGATGGAGAGACTAACACAAGGAACCCTAAACCCTAAATTCAGGAGCAATTTACCCGCAGTGTATTGAAGACACCGGCACTAATTGTTTTCGGACAAAAAAGAAAAACGGTCAGTGATGACTCATGAGTGATGTGAGAGCGGTGAGCATCCCCCGGAACGCCATTTGGTTTTTTTCTTTCTTTCTAAAACAAGTCAAATGGTACAATTGTTATTTTTAATATCTATAAGGGCATTTGTGTAATATACAGAGAGTATCAATAGGTATTTGAATGTTGATTAGGAAAACTTGATTTAGTACTCAACTTTGTGGATATTAGAGTAAAACTGTTAGAATCCCAATTATTCAGATATTCGATTTATGGATTAAATATAAAAAAATTGAATTAATTTTATCGTACCTAAAAGAAGTTGAATAAATATTTTTAAAGATTATGAAGATTGTTTTAATTTCAATTGTACCAATTTATTCGTTTCAATGTCGTGCCTTACATTTTACAAATAAAAAATAGAAAAAGAGGATGCTCTTTTCCTTTTGGGAAGCGAAATGCTTTGGGAGAGAATGGGAGTTGGCGTTGGGTCATGGCCCTTCAATTTTCGGCTGCATATCTATTTCATATTTTCAACGAGTTATCAAAAATTTCTCATTAAATGCTATTTAACAAATTTATACAATATATTTTTCTAATAATGTTGTTCGAATTGATGATGAACACATAGTTTGAATCACTAGACTATAGATTTTTTTTGTATATTAGATTTTTATAATAGTTACTTTTCACATTTAAAATAGTTATCATATAATATATTAAGATTGAATGCGTAATGTTGTGTATCTTTTTATTAGGTAAAATTACATATTAATATACATACAGGCTTTAAAAAAAAAATTAAACCCCTATGAAATTATAAACTCTAAACTTTTAAAAGAATCCCAAAAAAACATTTTAAAGTTAATCTTTCAATGTAAAAGTTGAGAAGAATTCCTATGATTTTTAAAAATTTTAAGCGTGTATGTATTTGGGATTTTTTTTTATGATGTTTGTGTATTTATTAATATGTGACTTTTTATTATTAGATGAATATATAATTAGAGTGGGCATATTTTTTTAGCCTAATCTATAATATATTTATATATGTGTATATCAATAATATAATGATATTATCTGGTTGATGAATGGTCCTCCCTCGCATCATGATCTACTCCAATCTTGGGCGTTGACATTTGCTTTGTGTTTTAGTTCTGATTCGTGAAATCCAATTACCTTTTGTTTTGTCTTGGCGAAATGCTATACAAACTCTTTTTTTTTTTGTTATCTATGAAATTTTACCATTACCAAAAAAAATGATATAATGATATAATAATATTTAAACTTCTAATGTCTTAGAATACATTTTGTGGTTAAATTAATTTCATTCATCGCATAATATCAATTATCGATCTACCACTTTTTAGATTTATGGCTTGGGGTAACTATAGAATACATGCAATTTTTGTATCTAGTTTAAGTTTTATTTTCGATTATTTTAAATTGTGACATTAATTAATATTAAAAATAGAGAATATAGATATAACTTTAAAAACTATATTTGAGCCAATACAATTTAATATCATTTAATTCAATAAAAATGTAGATATTTGACGTGGAGATCAATGGCAAACAAACATGTATGGTGGTGGCTGAAGAACTAATCTTGTAAAAATATCATTTAACTCAAATCTCAAGGTGGCTGAAGAACTAATCTTGTAAAAAAGCCCGAAAAAGAAAAAAAGAAAGATCCGATGCCCCGAAAAATTAAATAATGAAATGAAAACCCCAAAAGCCATTTGGTGACACACCATAGAGAGAGAAAGAAAACAACTCGAAAGGCATTTTTAGGGTTTGCTTTTGCACTGTACAATTTGGCTGTTTGATTCCCCTGATGAAGCAAAGCCTTCTTCACCTTTGCCGCCACGTCACCAGCCACCTCCTCTATGATATACACATACGTGTATGCGTACGTATATATATAATTTGATATAATAAGATTTTATAAGAATCAAGCCTCATTGGTTCTGTAAAAGTCAAGTTTATGATAAATGTCGTCGTAATGGTGGGAGGAGGAGGGTCCAGAAGCTGTAAAGCTCATCTTTATCGTATTTTTATCCGACTGTTACATGCAATATAATTAAATATTTATTCGTTTTCAGAAAGCTTTTTACTTTTAACTTGTTAACCCAAAAATAAAGTGTTTGCTTTTTTTGTTTAATTAAAAAATAAATAGAATGTATATATATATACACACTTTACGTTTATGATGTAAAAATATATAATCTTGAACATTTTAGACATCAGAAGAAAAATTTAAAGTATATAGATCTCATGTTTTGTTTTCACAAAGTTTTTACGTTCTTTGAACTTGTTAACCCAAAAATAAAGTGTCTACTTTTAATTTTTTTAAAAAGAAACAAACTGTATCCACTTTATAACGTAAAAAACATATCATCTTGAATATTTTAGACATTATAAGAAAAAATTAAAGTGTGTATATATATAGGTCATGTTTTGTTTTCACACAGTTTTTACGTTCTTTGAACTTGATAACACCCAAATGTTTTTTTAAATAAAAAGGAAAACAATATATATATATATCTACTTTAAAAATGCATTGTTTCGAGTTAGATACCCATAAAATAAAAGAAGTAGTGTTTTTCTAATTTTTTGTCACATATCATAATGGTTGACATTAATTAATTTTTAAATATCCATCTGATCGATATATATAATAAAGTAATTCATTGAATTAGTATGTTGAATATATAGATATTAAAATACTAATATTTATGGTTGAGAATTGTATGAGAAGAGGGGAAAGAAGAGATTGACAACATGTGGAATGATCCACAGTTCATATGCACGACATTAATCCATTTTTCATAAACATCAATCTACATACATCCAAATTAAGTGCATAACTAGGTGTGGGATATATATAAAAAACCGAATATTATATAATTAATGATATTCAAATAAATATTATCACTACAAAAAAAATGGTCATTTCCAACGGACAAATCCGTTGGAAATGACCAAATTTCCGTTGGAAATTAACGTTTCCAACGGATTTCCAACGGATAAATCCGTTGGAATTTTATCGTTAGAAAACGGTGTCCGTTGGAAAACTGTTGGAATTTTCAACGGAACTTCAACGAATTTTTCCGTTGGAATTTTCCAACGGATTTCCAACCGCAATCCGTTGGAATTTTCCAACGGATTTCCAACGGATTTATCGGTTGGAATTTTCCAACCGAATTTCCAACCGATATCCGTTGGAATTTTCCAACGGAAATTCCAACCGCAATCTGTTGGAACATTCCAACAAAAAATTCAAAATATATTCTCGATCCCGACCCCCGGCACCGATCCCGACCCCCGGCTCCGATCCCGATCCCCCAGCCCCGACCCCGACCCCAACTCCGACATCTATCCCGATCCCGATCCCGCAACTCACTTCCCAGTAGGTCACCCATCCTTCCACTGCTCCAGCTCAATCCTCCTTAACCCTGGAGTTCCAATTGACAATCATCCAACTGCTCCAAGTTAAACTTCTGATATTACATAACATTAATATATATACATATATAAATGTTTATACATATAAATATTTATATACATACATACATATATA
>NW_010960187.1:381633-384284 GCF_000463585.1 Tarenaya hassleriana | reverse complement strand
AAGGCAGCCGAATCAGATAAGGTGGCTTGTGCATGCCTTATATTCAAATCCAAATTTCTAACCGTTATCCGTTGGAATTCCGTTGGAATTTTTTTTTTAAAATTTCCAAAAAAATTTCCAACCGACATCCGTTGGAATTTTTTTTTTAAATTTCCAAAAAAAATTTCAACGGACATCCGTTGGAATTCCGTTGGAATTGTTTTTTTAAATCTCTAAAAAAATTTCCAACCGACATCCGTTGGAATTCCGTTGGAATGTTTTTTTAAAATTTCCAAAAAAAATTTCAACTGACATCCGTTGGAATTCCGTTGGAATTTTTTTTTTAAATTTCCAAAAAAAAATTCCAACGGATATCCGTTGGAAATACCGTTGGAAAATTTCAACCCTAATTTTTTCAATTGAATACGTTGAAAATTCCGTTAAAAATTTCCAACGAGCGATTCCAACGGATATCCGTTGGAAATTTTCAACGGATTTTTAACGGAAATCACCGTTGAAATGCCGTTGAAAACCGTTGAAAATTCGTTGGAATTTGCTGATTTTTTTGTAGTGTATGAATTATGATTTTAAAAATGAATATAATTAAAATTAAACTAAGAATGAATAAAAATGAAAATATATTCGAACAAAACTTTATTTAAAAAAGTACTGAAGACATATCTAAAAAATTAAACAATCAAACTAGAAATAATAAAATCCAAAATCCGAATTATACACGGTAGGCCCCTTAAAATTAAATCAACAAATTTCAACAACCCAAAAACAAATTAATAATAATAGTAATAATAATAATAATAATAATAATAATAATAATAATAATAATAATAATAATAATAATAATAAAATAAAAAAAAAAATCTCGAGGGTGGCACTATCGTAATTAACAGAGAAAACCCTAGGTATTTTTCAACACGTTTGATCCGGGGGCAGAACTTCCCACCTTCAGATCGACACGAGCGATTGAAAACAACAGCGAACGAAACCAAACGCAAAAAGGGATATTATATTTTTCCCATTCTTTATTTTTATAGGGTTTTATGTTAATCCGGACTACAACCAAGCTAGACCAACCTTTGTATATGGATCATTTTGATCCAAAAAAATATATCTCTTCCCACTAGTAGAATTGAACCCAATAGATCTTGAAATTGATTTTGTCTCTCTCACCACCAACTATATTGTGTTATTGTTGACATGTTAAGTTATTATTGTAAATACATCCACAATTATTTAATGATAAATAATATAATAGTAATAAGAGAATGAGACCTTTAAACGATGTGAGATTCCCTCCCCTCCCCACACCGTTCCTTGAGGGATTCTCCCTCTCAGCAAATATTCTCTCTTTTGTTTTTCTTTTTTTTCCCCCTTTTTCCTTTCGTCGTCTGCAAACAGCTGCTTCATCGGTTCCTTTCCTTTCTCAAGCTAAGCATCTCTCTCTCTCTCTTCTCTGCCTTTTTTCTTGATCGCTTCTGTGAGATTCCTTCTCTTTTCAAATGCCCACTTCTTCTTCTTCTTCTTCAATTTATGTTCTTTTTTTTTAACGACGCATATAGCTTCTCCTCTTCCTCTCTCTCTCTCTCTCTCTCTCTCTCTCTCTCTCTCTCTGATTTTTGCTCTTCTGTCTTTCTTTGTATCCGTTGAATTGTCCCTTTTCCTCGCTCTCTCTCTCTAGGCGTCGTTTTCCCTTGGCTCTGACGTTTGCCGCGCCTGGTTTTGGGAGATATATATATATAAACGAGGGCCTTATCGATTTTCATGGCTTCTTCTTCTTCTTCTTCTTCTTCTTCAGGGAGTGGAGATGGTATAGACCACATCACCAACCCTTGTATCTTCGGTACGTATTCTTTTGCTTCTTCTCCTGTGTTCTAAATCTTCATGTCTCAAGTTTATGTCATTTGGTTTCTTGCAGTACAAGTTACATGTACATGTTGTTTTTCAACAGTTTAATACCCAAAAAAAAGGTTTCCTGGCTAAATTCTTGCTTAATGGGAGCAATAAAGTTCTCTCTCTCTCTCTTTATATCTATATATATATGTATGTATGTATGTATGTATGTATGTATGTATGTATGTATGTATGTATGTATGTATGTATGTAGTTTCCACGCTATTAACAAATATATATATAATTAGCCAATGCACTTGTGAAGAAGTTACTATATTTGCATAGATTTCCCCCAAAAAAATATTTAGATAGAATTATATATATATATATATATATTAAGCAATTAGGTAGGCATTAATGATACAAATGGGTGGTGATTCTTTATCAACTTGTGTTTCTGGTGCTCTGCCAAGTGAACAGTATACCAGGGGCATCTAAAGCGCAAAAAGAAGGGCGGTGGAAGTTTTAGAATAATTATATAGTTTATTTATTTAATTATCTAAGCTTATGATATTTTGGTTGATATCCCCATAAAAAAGATACTCCATCCCTTTCAATATAAATATCGCTTTAGAGATTTTTTTTTTAAATAGTTGTCATGATTTTTTAATAAAAATTTTCAATTTTATCCTTAATTAAAATATCAAAAGTTGAATAGAGTGTTAATGTGGATACCATTTAATAAGGGTATATATGAATTTTTTTTTAAAGTTACTTAAAAACTGTGAAAAAAATTAAAAGTAACGTTTATATTGAAAGGGAAA
>NW_010960187.1:379362-381536 GCF_000463585.1 Tarenaya hassleriana | reverse complement strand
GGAAAGAGTAAATTGTTTATTCTTGTGCTTCCACTAAACAAATTTTTTAGATCGGTCTATAAAAGGGGATGGATGTGTTGAATTATTTTATAAAAATACGTCAATTAAGGACACGAATAATAATGACAAAAAAAGCAGGGGATGTTGGGTCGTCGTCATCATCATCATCATCATCATCATCACATACGGAGAAGAAATGGGGGTTGATGAAATGGATAAGTAAAATGTTCGACAGCAATGGCGGCTCATCGTCGAGCCGAGGGGGACGAGGAGCCTCAGATACGAACAGCCATCTTCCCCAGTTCCAAGAAGACGAGAACATGGTCTTCCCTCTCCCTCCTCGATCTTTGGTAATAATCTCCTTTACAACATTATATTTTCTATAAGAAAAACAAACTTATATATATATAGATGTGGTTAATTAATATGCTTCTTTTTTTTTAGGAAAATTGCAAAAACGTAATGAATTGTTTTGTGGAAATTATTCAATTAATAACTCCGTTCTTTGGAGAGTATCTGTCCATAAATATATTATATGTTTCAAAATAATTATATATATTTTCTTATATCCTTTATTTATCTTTTTCACCAATTTCACCCTTTTGACGTTTCTCTCTATTTTTTATTTTTTATAGGCAGTATAAAACTTGAGATTAATAATCAATGGCGATTAAGTTAAATTTATGCTTCATATATGTTCCCAATGTATAGTGGAACACGCATGGGATGTTTTTATATATATATATATACATACACACACACATATATGCTATTTAATCTAGTTTGGTTTGGTTATAAATATCGAAATTGAGACGTTAGTTATTTTCCAAATTAAATTTCTTTTAATGTTCATAATTAGGATGATCGATCAAGAGCTGCAAGAGAAAAAGAGGAACTCGACCGAGCAATTGCACGATCCCAAGACGATGACATGAAACGACGACCACATGGTATATATTTTCACCGTCTCTTTTTGTTACACCTCGTAATATATATATACACAGGATATGGTTGGCAAAGGGATCAAGATTATCAAGATTTCCCGAGGTCGTTTCGGGGTGGCGGTTTGAATCCTCCGTTCGTCCCACCTTATGAATCTTCGTATCAATATAGACGAAGACATAGGTACTATATATATATATAAATATTATTACATCCTCTAATTATAGTATATGGAGGACTTAATTATTATAATGTATGATCAGAATATGTGGCGGATGTCATCGGGATATCGGGCATGGGAACTATCTAGGCTGCATGGGAACGTTCTTTCATCCAGAATGCTTCCGTTGTCATTCTTGTGGTTACCCCATCACCGAGCATGAGGTGCTTATATATATACATACTATACATATATGTATATGTATATGTATATGTATACGTACATAACTGAGATTCTGTTCTTTTTTCCTCTGTCTATATATATATCCAAGTTCTCTCTATCAGGAACGAAGCCTTATCACAAGCTTTGTTTCAAAAAGTTGACACATCCCAAATGTGAAGTCTGCCACCAATTTGTAAGCTTTTAATATTTCTTACATTCTAAACTCTGATCTTCCTTGACATTTTTCGGCGATTTTAACAACTTCTCGTCGGATTGTTTTACAGATTCCGACTAACGAAGCTGGCTTGATCGAGTATCGATGTCACCCGTTCTGGAACCAGAAGTATTGCCCTTCTCACGAATACGATAACACAGCCCGATGCTGCAGTTGTGAACGTTTGGAGGTATATATACATATATACACACACACCCATCTGGAAATTTTGAGTCTTTTCTTTTATGCTAATGCCCATTTGTGTTCTCTATTGTGTTTTGAAGTCACGGGATGTGAAATACTACGCCTTAGAAGACGGGAGAAGTTTGTGTCTCGAGTGCATGGAGACCGCCGTAATGGACACGGGCGATTGTCAGCCTCTTTACCACGCCATTAGAGACTATTACGAAGGAATGTATATGAAACTAGATCAGCAAATCCCTATGCTTCTTGTTCAAAGAGAGGCTCTCAATGAAGCTATAGTCGGGGAGAAGAATGTGAATAACACCACTCACAGATCTTGTTTTTTTTTCTGTTTTGGTTATGAGTTCTTGATCATACACTTATGAATGAGTTTCTTGTTTTCACAGGGATACCATCACATGCCCGAGACTCGGGGTCTGTGCCTTTCGGAAG
>NW_010960187.1:331970-379278 GCF_000463585.1 Tarenaya hassleriana | reverse complement strand
TGCCCGAGACTCGGGGTCAGTGCCTTTAGGAAGAGCAAACAGTGACAAGTGTAAGTGAATCAAACTCTATCAGAACCAACCACACATGCTTATACTGACAATTCCTGTAACAAAATCTCAGGTTCTTAGAAGGCCAAGACTTGGCGGCCACCGTCTTGTCGGGACAAGAACTCAGCCTCACAAGCTTACACGCAAGTGTGAAGTCACTGCGATTCTCGTTCTTTACGGCCTCCCGAGGTAGTTTTCATCATAAACTTCGTCGGGACAGCCACAAAAAACATCGGACTAATTAGATGAACTAATGATCTCTTGTTCTCGTTTTAAAAAAATATTCTTTGGTGGATAAAGGTTACTAACAGGTGCTATACTCGCCCATGAATTGATGCACGGTTGGCTACGTCTGAAAGGTAACGAGTTAAGTTAATCTTCGGTATTATCTTCCTTGAGATGATTTCCGAAATCTTGATTACTTGGCAAACAGGGTACCGGAACCTTAATCCCGAGGTAGAGGAAGGTATTTGCCAGGTTCTCTCTTACATGTGGCTTGAGTCTGAAGTTCTCTCAGACCCTTCTTCAAGGAACTTGCCATCCACATCATCATCATCACGGTCATCGTCGTATAAGAAAGGCGGAAAATCCAACGTGGAGAAAAAGCTGGGGGAGTTCTTTAAGCATCAGATAGCTCACGATGCGTCCCCTGCGTATGGAGGAGGCTTCAGAGCGGCTAAGGCTGCCGTATGTAAGTACGGGTTGCGTTGTACCCTCGATCATATCCGTCTCACCGGAACCTTCCCTTTGTGACAGCAGCTTCCACGTATTCCCTCCTAAGTTCACAGTCCTTTAATTAGTCTCTCGAGTTGCGTCGTTTTTATGTTGTATTGGATCATCATAGCATACGTTCCTTAACTTTTTTTTGATCCAAAAACTCACATCGGCCTTGCCCTCTTCGATTTTTTTTTTGGGAGAGGGTTTGAGTTTTGCGATTTCAATTCATCATAGTATTCAGATTTGGAACACAGACACGAACCATGTGTTGACACCATTGTCCTAAAGCTATTTTTTCCACCGCCTCCTCGTTGAATGCTTCTGAGATGGTTGGTTAGTTCTTGAATGTTACATTGATCCATCGTTATCTATGGGTGGTAACTGGTTTTTACTTCATATCATCTTAATTCATATTTTTTGGATAACCGAATATCATGAATCAAGATCCAAACTAATCTCGGGATCGAGAACCCGCCATGTGATTTGGATTATACATTCATTTTCTAAAGTTGAGGTTCAAATTCGCAACAAAACATACGCTTTGTATCTATGTTTTATCGGCTAAACTACCCAAATTTGGTCCATCGCATCTTACTTTCACGTATAAAACTGGTTTTTTTTTTAAACTGCATAAATGGTTTTGTTAATTTTTTTTTTCACTTTTGTATATGTAGACGCTACTAATTGATAATTTGTGAAGGGAAACCTAGAATATGATGATTTGCATCTTAGAAAAATATCGGAAAAACTCTCTTGAGAGCGGTTTTTGGCACTAATTAATATGGTTGGGTTTTGATAATAATAAAACTCATTTAAAATTTAACATAATAATAAATTTATTAAAAATAATTATATTTTATTATTTTTTTATCATTTCATTGTGGGTTTATCATTTCTCTATTTTTAAAATGTTCTGTTTAGTTTTTAAACCACCAATATTCGAATACTTATAACACTTGAATTTGAATACGAATTCATTGAAAATATCAATCCGAATACCATAATTTTGACGGGTCTGCGCTGCAGTGATTTACGATTTTACCCCTGTATTTTTAAGAAATTGCAACTAACCTAGGATTTATATTCTCGTTTTCTCACTTCTCGCTGGTGTCCCCTCCAGCATCATTTCTCTGCCTACACTCGCCGGCGCCGCTTCAGCGTCTCGCAATTGTAGTCGATCTTTTGGTTTATCGTCGAGTCTTCGCGCCTCGGTTCTCGCCGCCTCACTTCGGTCCTCTCCGTCTGTCGGTCCCTCGCATCGCTGGTCCCACTCTATCTCTGTCTCTTGGTTCGTTTTTAGGTTCTAGGATTGTCCTCTTTCTCTCTCTGTGTGTGTGTCTCTGTTCATACGTTTTTCATCTGGGTTTTTCTTTTCTTGTATTTGGTTGGAAGTTCGAGATGGTTTTTCGAATTTAAGGTTTAGGGTCGACCTTCACTTCAATATTGATCTGCTCTCGAGATTCTAGGGTGGGTCTATGGCGGTATCATTACTTGTTCTGTGTTAGCTTGAAATTAGTGTTGAGCTTATTTCTGCGTATCTTTTTTCTGGGAAATTGGTTACTGAGCTGAAAATTGAAATTTCTTACCGCTTGTCCTTTTAATTGTGGGCAGCCAGCTACAAATTGTTTATATTTTCCCTAAAAACGTAGTTCAAGTGCTCGTTGCTTCTTCAAGATGATATTTGAATTGACTCTTTGAGTCGTATTAATTCTGTTAAATGTGTGTCATTAGATAAATTTGTCAACTGCTCTATCAAATTTGTGGCGTGTTTCTGTTAATGGATTAAGTATATTCATAATTGCTTTGGTCTTTGTCACCTCAAAGCTTGCTGCATATTTGCGTCTTACATTTTGGGATGGAGTTGATGAAAGCTTTGAATTGAAAGTTCTTTGCTGCAGATTGTTTCTTGTCTCAATATTTTTTTCCAAGTGTTGAAGTTTGCCTCTGCATGCTAAGTGCAATACCGAACGCTGTTTATCGATTTGGTGATGATGCTATGCCACAATTGCTGACAGCATTATGACTTGCTTAGCGGAGTTAGCAATGAGACAAACAATCGTGAAAACAGGTTTCTCTTGTGGTTTTCTGGAATCTGTTTTGATGTGAAATGTTATTTTGCTATTTCTAATTGTATTTTGAAACTTTGTATTTTCTTCCAGATTTGTCATTTGTCTCAGAAGTATGATTTTTTTTTCTCAGATTTGTTTTCCAGAATTGTGTTTCAAAACTAATTTTGTGTTGTCACTGTGGGTTCGGGTACCTGACCAAACGAGTCTGAGATCGGGTAATGTCTCATGATACCCAAGATACTCAGATTCGGGTTCGGGTAGCCCGAAAATCTTGGGTACCCGATAGATAGTAAGTCTTCTTCATAATCTCTCCTTTTGGGAAATTAGGGTTTCCATGGTCCCACCTCTTGGATTTTTGTTTTGATCTTTAGGGGTTAGCTACTCTGTCAGTGGTTTCATTTACGTATCTAATTTTATTATGGGTTAATCCGATTAGTGTTTAAGAATTTCAATAGAGACAGATATCTCAATTCCAGAGTATTGGTATGCTTTGAATATATGTCTGTATTCACATATATGCTTCTTTGTGTGTATGTTTCCCCCTGTACATATACATATATACGGTGACCATGCAATTTCTCCTTTTTTAATCGTCTTATGAGTTTGATGCGTCTTATATGCAGGCCTTTAGTGCATTTCCGGGTTACTTTCATCATGGCGACTCGTAAGTTCCCAACGTTGCTTCTGTAGAGACTTGCTTGTACTGTTATCTCGTTCTTTCTTTGGTGTTGCATTTTTGTGTTTTGCCAAAAGGGTTTACTGGGTCTGATCATGTGCAGGTCTTCAGTTTGAAAACAACTGTGAAGTTGGTGTCTTTTCAAAACTCACCAATTCTTATTGCTTGGTTGCAATTGGAGGCTCGGAAAACTTCTACAGGTATGTATCCTTTTCTGAAGTCATGTTTGTTTCAGCTTTGCTTTGATGTCACTTCTAAGTGGGTCGTGGTTTCTTCTCTTGCTTTGCAGTGCTTTCGAAACGGAATTAGCAGATGTTATCCCGGTTGTTAAGACCTCAATTGGAGGCACACGAATTATTGGGCGTCTATGTGCTGGTGCATTTCCTTTATGATACCTTGTAATATCATCTTGTAATATTCTGAAAGTGATTCACTCGCTTATTGAACTCAACTTGATCATCTTCTCTTTTTTAGGAAATAAAAATGGACTTCTCGTGCCTCATACCACTACCGACCAAGGTAATATAACAACTTCCAAATTAGACTGTTTTCACAAAGGAAAGGAGGAATCTGCTATACAATCAATTCTTTGACTAGGGTGGCACAATTGAATTTTTAAGAACAACAGTGCTTGCTGAATATCTCTTTTGTGATTGAGGAAGTATCTGTATCCTCTCCCTGTTTATTGAAAATTTGAAGTTAAGTTCGCATGTTGCTTCTGACATATGATGCCTCATATTCAGGTTTTGAGTGGAAATTCCGAAGATGGTTCTTTTCTTTGATCATTGATTTTGGTTAAGGAATCTGTTACTTTGCATCGTAATTGAGTCTTCCTCCTCTTGTCCCCCATTTGAAGAATCTTGTAATAGGTATTTTAGAGGTTTGTACGAGTTACAATCTGCCAATGATCTGTTTTTTTTACTTGTAACTCTACAGAGCTTCAACACTTACGGAACAGTCTGCCCGATCAAGTGGTAGTCCAGCGAATCGAGGAACGTCTGTCAGCTCTTGGAAATTGCATAGCCTGCAACGATCATGTCGCACTTGCTCACACTGATCTTGACAGGGTAAACTACTTTCTCATTCAATCATTCGAGTGACAATAAAGTTTTATATATCCCAAGTAATTTTCTCATTCAATCATTCGGGTGTTCTATCTGCTGTATTCTCAAATGATGTTTGTTAAGATTCCTCAAGAACCGGTTAAGTGGATTGTTGTCTGAAAGTCCTCACTTCTCAGGAAGACACTGTCAACGTTTTGCCACTTATCCTTGACCCAAAACCGTCATATGTTCTTGTGCTCTTGCTACTTGCTGTTGGGATTGTTTCACTGTTCTACACACTAGCTTTTTTTACTGTATTCTTCTCAATGGATACCACAGGAGTTTTGCAACACTGGATGAACTATATGTTTTGATGTCTGGCTCTTGCATTGCTCTGTACCATTTTGACAGGAAACTGAAGAGATAATAGCCGATGTTCTTGGAGTGGAAGTTTTCCGGCAGACAATCGCGGGCAATATTCTTGTCGGTAGTTACTGTGCCTTCTCCAATAGAGGCGGATTGGTAAGAGAATACATTCTATTACTATGTTGTTCTTGAGCTTGAAACCAACGAAATATGCCTTGTTGAATCTCGGTTTATGGAATGTAACGACGAATGTTGAAAGCACAGGTTCATCCTCACACCTCGGTGGAAGACTTGGACGAGCTGTCGACTCTTCTCCAGGTCCCCCTGGTGGCAGGAACCATCAACCGTGGTAGCGAAGTGATAGCGGCGGGAATGACGGTGAACGACTGGACCGCCTTTTGCGGGTCAGACACGACGGCCACAGAGCTCTCCGTCATTGACAGCATCTTCAAGCTGAGGGAGGCTCAGCCCAGCTCTATCGTCGACGAGATGAGGAAATCTCTGATCGACACCTACGTGTGAGTTTTACTTTCTCGTCCATTTCTCTCTCTGGTCTGCGGGTGCACACGGTTACACACTCAAAGTGCCTTGTATCAAAGAGTTTCCAGACCGCTTTGGCCTTTCTGCTTTTTATAGTGCAAGAATTTGCTCTGTTTTTTTTTTTGTGGGTTGATGAAAATATTTTGAACTGGAAGTAGGCTATATATATATATCAACAGACAGAGGTATAAAACAAAGTGCAAATATGTAATAGAGAAAGATACAGGGAGTTACGAGGTTGTGTATAATCATAATGGAAGGGATGGACCGACCCATCTTGCCCGAGCCTGCATTCAATCCGAGGATTTTTTTTATTCATCGATCGAATTTTTTTTGGGCCTATAAAACCGAACCCAAAGTTTGGCCTTATAAGACTCATGTTCAGATCGGACCGACCCATTAGATTAGAGTTTTTTTTCGATTTGAATTATTTTTTTCATGACCTTTTTTTTAAAAAAAAAATGATATCTGAGCCGGTCCAAAAGCCCGATTTTTTTTTTTCAAATCTAGAAATTTTAACTCGAATCTAATGGTGGATAAATTGGATTTCGTGACAAAATTGATACCCTCAGTTGCAGTTGGTGAAGGTGAAGCATAAGGTAATGAAGAGTTGAAGACGGTCTCCATGCTAGGCTGGGGCCCAACTTGAAATTTTTGTGGAGGCCCATTTGATCTGTTTGTGACATTCGTGAGGCCACGGAGGACATGTGAATTGTTAGGCCCAGTCACGTGTGCCACGCCACGTGTTTAAAGTGAAAGGCGCGTGTCGCACTCGCGCGTGTATCTACTCTCCTCCTCTCTCGCTCTCTCTCTCTCTCTGCCATTTCTCGCTCGTTCGTACCTTTCGGCGTCGGCGTCTCTTAAACGTTTACTTCCACGACGGCGGAGGAGAAGAAAGGGGCCAATAAATCAGTCTCTCAGTTCCTGCACTTGGTGCAGAACCCTAAAAATCAGAGAGGAGAAATCTATCTTCGGATCTCATCGATTTTTGAAGGTGATAAGAACCTCAATTCGATCGCAGCCGCGGTTTGATCTCTCTTTCCAGGTCTTTCATCTGTCTCCATGGATGAGTCGTTCGCTAATCTGCCGACGAGCCATTTGCTTGGTTCAGTTCCTGTGAGTCTCCGATTCATCTGCTTACATGCGATTGTATCATGGAAATAGTTCCTCAGTTCGACTTATTAGCGTTCTTTTCGTATGTTCTCGAGACGATCATGCTTTCTGGAATTATCTTTTGTTTTCTTCGATTCTCGTGCTTGCGAAGGAAATTATAGGTCTTTTATGTCTATTTCTGTGTTATGTTTTGGTGTTAGGATTAGGATGTATACTTTTAGAAACGTTGAAACTCGAAAGTTCAGAAGTTTTTCTTGCATGTTGCTCTTGTTGTGTTTTCGTATGTGATACATTGCTGATTTGAATTCAAAACTCTCATTCTTGTAGACAACTTGAGACCAGTCCTCATAGTCCCTCCTCCCTTTTGGGCGAAATGGAATACTGCTTGAATTGGTTTCTCTTTCCAGCTTATCTGGGCGTCTCTTGTTTGTTTAGTCCCCATTTAGGGGCTTTCTATCTTGTCGAAGGATTCTTGGGTTTTGGCTTCAGCTTAAGTTTTGGCCACTCTGTGAAGAATTCTTGAGTTTCGTGTTGGGTTTGTGATAATGGGATTCCAGTTTCATATGGATTCGTGGTGGCTTGATTTTCGGATGGATTCACTAATACACACGCCTGAATGTATTATGTTGCTGCCTCCGAATATCACATATTATTAGTTATGATATAAGATCTCTATTTCTTTTGTGGTTAGGCCGTGATCGGTGATGACAAGCAAACCACAGCCTTACGTCAGGGTATGTGATATTTCTATGAGAGTTACCAAGCAATTGATTGTTTTGGTAATAAAAGCCGTAAGTGTTGTTTGTGAACTCTGTTTCAGGCCCTGATGCAAACATGCAAATATTCCCACCAAATAATGGAAGCAATGCAAGGGGCTATCAGACTCTTGAGACTCCAACAGGTATAGTCCCTTTTGACTTTGCTAGGATTATTTGCACCAATATGTTCATCCCATTTAAACTTTAAAGAACTACAAGATGAGCCAAGAAATGCTTGTATGTTATTGACCTGATTTATTTTGTCACGAACATATTGACCATCCTTTCAACTTTTCCATGGTGTCTTTTCCGATCATAAGTTGTGATATGTTGTATTTATCCTTGTAGAGGGATTTGAACAGCAGCCAGCAAACAACTGGAATGGGGTATTTAGTGTCTCATCATATGTCCAATATTTCAATGTGGACACAGATGTTGTCTTGAACAGATTGATGAGTTCATTCTATCCCACAAGTGGAGACTTTTTCAGCAAGATTGATGCAAACCCAGATCTGTAAGTGCTTCAATATGTTTCTACACACCTTTAAGGAGATTGCCCTGTGCTAATTGGGTGCTCGACCAATGTTTTTCTAGCACATTTTAAGTGTTATAGTTATATCCCTGCCTAAAGACCAGTTTGGTTGGGCCAGGGAAGTGAAATATGGGATTGCATTATAATTGAGTTAAAATGTTAGAAGACAAGGTTCGTTGGACTCTATTGTAACTGGTTCTTCCAATAGCAACATTTGAGTACCAGGTTCATAAGTTGAAAAGTGGGACGAGAATTATTGGAGGTAGATAAAGAGAGAGTGTGATGAATGTCTCTATGGGAGATTCTTGTGGGTTATCCTTTTATTTGTCTCTTCATGTTGCATGCTGCTTATTGCTTGGCCTTGGCTATTCGTGGCTAAGCTATTAATCACTAGCAAGTGTGTGTGCTGCTTATACATAATTGAATTTATGTGATTTGGATGTAGTTCAACTGCTTTGAGGGTGATATGTTGAATTTGGCGGTCATTTTTTGGTGTTAAATGTTATCTTCTTGAGTAGGCCCCTTTTAGGACTCCGAGAATAGGAGATATCTAACTACTTTGCTTCTTTCATCAAGTGCAAGTAGATGTTACATGCCATCGACCAATGGCTAGCAAAAACATGGTTTTATGGGCTGCCATCCCGTTTTGGGATTATAATGCATCTAACTTACGTAATTTCTCTGGTTAGATATGGACTTGTCTGGATCTCTACCACGCTAGTGTTTGTGCTTGCTTCTCTTGGAAACTGTGCCACATATCTCATGAACAAACGGACCGACAGCACTGTTCCTTGGACCTTCGATGTGAATTATGTAAATTTGGCAGCTTCGTCAATCTATGGCTACGTGATAATAGTTCCTCTGGCATTTTATTTCGCGCTGCATTATATGGGGTCCAAGTCTGATCTTCTGAGATTCTGGTGCCTGTGGGGATACTCTCTCTTCATTTTCATTCCGACGTCTGTAAGTATCTGTTTTTACTTCATTTTTTTTGCCTCTTGATGTGTCACGCTTTCCTTGTTGCATTGTCATCATTCTCTTTTTCTGTTAGCGAAATCGATTAAATATCATCAATAACCATTAAAATGATTTGTACGATGGATTTCTCACGGTTATGTTCTGGATCAGACAGTTTGAATCAGCGTACCAAACTATCAGTTATGACTACTTGAACTTATATTTTGCTCTCAATCTTAGATTTGACAAAGCTTCAATGCCATGCTTGGATTTCTATTTCGGTATACACCCGTGCGGATTAACGAGTAACACAGACAATATTTATATTTTTCTTTTGTTTTCAGTTTCCACTGCTTATCCCGGTGGAGTTTCTCAGATGGGTCATTACACTCCTGGCCGGTAGCGCTTCATCGTGCTTCGTCTCCCTGAATCTACGGTCATACCTCGAGGGAAACGATCTAACGGTGGTAATGGCGGCAGCATTTGCTCTACAAATGGCCATTTCCATCTTCATCAAGGTCTGGTTCTTTCCATAATTTCCCCCCATATTCCACACCACCTGACACAAAATGTTTATCTATAGCCCTTTTGAATTTTGCTCTGTTACTCACTTCTCGAGAGTATCAAAGATGTTATCTGGGTTGGTAGTTTCATGGTTGAATTGAATCACTGGGTTTGTGTTTCAGTGAGTTGAGTTGTGTAGGATTTGTGGTGTGATTTTTTCTTCAACTGATTGTGCTTGCCTTTCCAATCTTGTATTTTCTGTCCCCCTTTGGTTTTTTTCCTGTGGTAAATACTGTGACATATACATCAACATCATCTTAGTCCCAAGTTTATTTGGGGTCCACCGAATGGATTTTCGTTTCCACTCATTTCGGAAATACTTTGTGACATATATTATATAATATACATGAGAAAAACATTTCATGCAAATTGATCGTAACTGTACGGAATAAAATCTAAAGGTTAACTGTAACATTTGTAGGCATAAAATGATTAAAATCTCTTGACATTATCCCACGGTACAAAGAGCAAGCCCTTTCCGACAATGTAAAGAGTGAAGAATCCTATCTGTCGCATGGTTATTGAGCTTTTTACACGGACAACAAAATGAAGAAAAAAAAAAAGTCTCGCAACGGTTAATTGTCGATAAAGCAATGCTATATCTTTCTTTTTCTCAAAATATCTACTCTAATTTTTTTTAAACCCTACTCTAATTTTTTTTAATTCTAGATTTTGAATTCTTAACATCTAAATTTTAAACTCTAAACTTCTAATTCATAAGTCAATTCTAAAACTCAAGACCTTTAATTCTAAACCCTAAAATTTATAGTTTATGATCTATGGTTTCAAATTTAGAACAGGTTTAGAATTGAGGGTTCAGAGATTATGATTAAAGATTTAGGATTTAAAGTTTCGTGCACTAAATTAGAAATTAAAATGTGAAGAAAAGAAAAAAAAAAGGATAATTAATGTAACTGTCAAATGAACGAATGGGTTAATTAGGAAATAGTGAAGAGGAAACAGCATTATTCATTACAAATATATTATGTACATACTATAAATGTACGGTGTGACATGATTTATTTCTAGCTACTAAGACTTTTGCTCAAACCCTAACAAAAATTCGGGAGTGGAAAAAAAAGGGCGTCTGCGGTCAAGTAAATGGTTCGCTTAGAAGCAGAGTATGCCACCAACCACAAGAGATGTTCTTCGGGATGCAACCCTCGATCCTAACCTCAGATGGAACGTTGCGGTCTATCACGTCTCCTTGACCCAGCTGTTTCACAGACAACCTCATGATGTAAAAAAAAAAAAAGACTAGGAGCATGTCTTTTTCTTTTTTGTCTGAAACAATAATGGAATTAGGCGTTACCTGCCCATATTTGTTCCATCCCCAGCAAAATACTTTTCCATCCTCTGCAACCAGCAAATGATTTAGCAACTGAGTTTGAATTATTCATCCTCTATGCCCACGGAGATCGTTAAGACAGATTCAGTAGATACGCTACCGTCGAGAAGTAGTTCGAATTGCTTAATTTTATCGAACAAAATTGTTGAAGCCGAGAGGAAAGATATAGAGTCACAAAAAAAAACTCAAAAGGTGAACTGCCTTTGATATGCATAGTAAGAAAAGAAGTGTTGTTGGTTTAACGGATACCTGTAATTACAGCAGTGTGGCGAGCCCCGCAGGATAGAGTTTTCACATTCATGTTCTCCAAACTAGGAGCATCCAGTAGCCTCGGGAGAGTCTGAAAATAAGTAGATGAGTTCATCTTAAAACCTTTCCAAGCAATTGGATTATGATTATGGGATCTAACGACTAAGGGAACAAGATTTGGCTTTGAATGAAATATATGATCAGATAGGCGAGAGTGATTCATTCTTCGTATCTACCTCAGCCTGATCACCTCCAGTTCCTAGTTGCCCAAACTGGTTTCCTCCATATGAATAAACATCACCATCGGATGAAATGCAGACCGTGTGCCATAGACCGGCAGCCACTTCTTCTATCAGGATGCCCAACAACGACGACACACAAGTAGGACTTAGTTCATCATCTGTACTTCCCTGGCCACACTTTACAGAGCAAACAAGACATTTCATTGCCTCTACCAATCAAAAATAACAAATAAAATTAAAGATAAGTCCCTCGCAGACTGCTTGAAGCGATAATCTTGGATGTCTACCGTGGCAAACTTTCCTGCGTCGACAGTTTCAGTTGAGTAACTTGAGTTAACACATTTTCTTTTACAATCAAAGCAATAGTTTCCTTAAAGGGTTCGACTGATCCAATACATCAAAATTTCCTGAACAGTTATTTGTCAAACCCACGTAGGTAGGTTGAGTTAAAAAGAAAGAATCTCAACTCATTATAGTTTTAAGCTTATGTGATAGAGAAAACCAAGGAACTGTCAAACTCACCTGCCCATAAAGCCCCCAACCAAATGCAAGCATAGCTCCAGAATCTGCTAAATAGAAGTAGTCACAATTCATGCATACTATATATGCATGGACCATAAATGTTCTTTACCAAAAAAAAAAATCCTTAGATAGTTTGTCAAAGAAGGGCCGACTTGGCTCAGCGGTAAAACCATTTACCGTGGGGTCTGAGGTCGCGGGGTTCGAATCCATCTTTCTACATTTAAAATGTAGGGATAAGGTGGCCTAGTATATTCCCTTTCCCATCACCCCCACTAGATGTGGATATGAACTGGATTGGTCCTTTAGTGTGTCAAAATCACTCTCTTCCAGTTTTCTAGGAACTAATAGTTGATAAGTCCGTTCCTAATTTGATAGGGACACAAGATGTGTTTCATCAGCCATTGCGCAGAACAATATGATAAGAAGCATACCAGTGACCACAACACTATGCCGCCCTCCACATGCAATTCTCTTCACATAACTTCCGAGAACTCTGCTGCTCTGCCCTTCTGAACTCGTGCTTGCTCCAGCAATGGCCATGGACCTGCCTTTCCCATGAGAAATGGGCTCAATGCAAGGTATAGGATGAGGAGAGGAAACCAAGCGTATACGGGAGCCTAATCCAAGCTGTCCTTCTCCTCCATAACCCCAACCCCACACCTGTCCAATATCTGGACTTTAGACAAAATTAGGAAGGATCAAGTGCTTCAGCACACCCAGAAGCAATTCAGCTTAAGGAGACAACTCGTCAATATTCTGTAATCTGTACCAAATTGCCCTGTTTCGGGCATGGTGATTACTGTGAACTAGAAAATCTCACCTGACAAGACTAGAGTATGACGTCCACCTGCAGCGACACTAACAATTCTTACTCCCAGAGGCAATGATATAAGACAAGGCAATGCCGACAGATCGCTATCACCAGATGACGAGCCTTCAGCAGCATGCTTCGCCGGTGATACTCTCCTTTTCTTTGAAGGTGCTTCCCCACCTCTATTTTCCACAGGAGAAGAGGATCCACCACTTGACTTTGAGCCTCGGGAACGGGGGCTTACTACAACAAAAAGCCACTCTCTTCCACATTCATCCTCTGATCAAAACTATGACACACAAAAGAAGGCAGAAGTCGATTCACCTTGCTCTGCCGAGAATGAAATATGCCTTTGATACGTATCGCTCTCGACGCTTCCTCCCATAAATGATGGGTCGCCGAAGATCCTCCCTGTGGGTATGCATTCCTTCCATCCCCATGTATAAACTTCCTGGTTATCTGTTTCCATGGCAAGAATCTCTACGTAAGACAAATCAAGGACTAAAAACCATGGAAAAGGTTCGAATTTAACAATGGGGCTGCAAGTTGGCACTCAGAAACACGATGTACTTGTTACTGCAACACAATGAGCCCAACCGGCTTCAGCCTTTTGCACACAAACTTCTTGGGGAAGTGGAAACGGCTCTGGAGTTTCCTATAACAAGAAATTGGACTGAAAATCGTAACTGCAGTTCAATTCAGCAGATTTTAACCAGAGATTTCAGACAAAATTCAAATCAATACAATTCAGAAGAATGCAGACTACCCCGTGCTTCCCGGAAGTCACGTAGCTTTGACCTAGATCATCTGTCGATCCCCATGTCATAAGCTTCCCGGATTCTGATTAACAAAGCCAGAGAAACATTGAACTAAACCCAACCCATCATTTCGATCGGACACTTCATAGAACCATACACATTTTCAAAATCAGATGAATTCCAACACGAGCCATTGCAAACTCTTCAATGTCGTTTGAGGGAAAGTTGAAGCAAAATAAGTTGGGTAAAGCGAGGGATCACCTGCAATAGCCATGGCGAATCCGCAACCGCCGCCGCAAACGTCCTTCCACGAGCTTGCGGTAGCCGGCGGAATCTTCACCTCCACCGGCGACAACAGCGGAGACCGTTGCGGCGAAGCTCCAGGCAAGTAACCCCACATGTAAACCGCTCTCTTTCCCGCCATTTCCTCCGCCGCGGCGGCGATAGCTCCCTCCGATTTCCCGTCCTCATTCATTTCAGTTGAAATAGGAGAAAGTGTAACGCTAAAAACAATTGATCATTTCTCGGAGGCAAGTTTATAATATATATACAGACACGCGTTTAGATACACCTCTATGCGTATGTATATACAAGGAAGTTCATGTTCATGGTTTTACCCAAAAAAAAAAAGGTTCATGTTCATGGGCCTGAACAGAACCCTACTTTAAAACTGTTGCCAAAGGAAAAATTGCCAATTTTCTATATTACCCTCTATAATGTTGTTGAGTTACATATTATGCCGACATTTATTTTAGAATCAAAATGGTCCCCGCTTTTGTTCTGGAAAACGGTTATATCGAGTAGTATGATGATTTTGATGGTCATATATGATGATTTTGATATTTTTCATTTAAAATTCAGATATCATTTTTAAAGAAATTAAATGATGTAATCATAATAACTATTTAGGGCATTAGAAATGATTTTTTTTTTTTAAACTTGAAAAAAAAGTGTTGCTCTAGTGATATATATATATATATATATATATATATATATATTCTTATTTAATACACGTGGTTATTATTTTTATTATTTTTATGATAGATCGTATATAATGATTTTGATAGATTATGGATGATGATATTGATATCTTTCATTTGAAATTTATATACCATTTTTAAAGTAAATGATGTAATCATAATTATTATTATGGTATTAGAAATGAGATTTTGAAAGATCTTGAAAAAAAGTGTTAATATATATATATATATATACTTGTTAAACAGTCACGAGTGTTCTAGTAGTAGTTTACAAGTAAAACACAAATCATGCTTTGCATTTACAAATAAACAATGGAATGGAAAAGTATAATTCAAGAACAAATGATGATGGAACCATATAAAAACTATAATCTAATTTACGTTTTTTATAATTGCAATAAGAAATCATATATCATCACGTTAGTTTATTTTTTTTGTCAAAAAGGACATTTTTTACAAATTTGAAAGTGAAATACCACACTACCAATCTGGACAGTTTAACTCTAAAATAAAACTAGAGGTCAAATCTCAAAAATAGAAAAAACTGTAGGGATTGACATTAGAAACATCCCAAAAAGAGCGGACACGTTTTCATCACAAAGATGATGAGAGCAGCCGCGTAGGATTCATAGATTGTGACACGTGTCAAGATACAGACCGCTAGATAGCCTGAGGAATTATAGCCACCCACGAGTTGCCGAAGAAGTTTCTGGAAGGGTTCTCTGCGAGTGGGTCCCATTTCGTCTGATCCGTCCGAAAGTACACTGCCACGTCATCGTATGGATCCCACAATTTTCGAATTTTTTTTTCTAATTTATATATTTTGGTCGTTGCGTTTTCAATTCAACGCTCTATTATTCGCATAAGAAAAAAAATGGCATTTTAATGAAAGGTTTAATGTTTCTATCTATAACTCATTATCTTATCACAAGAAATATTGTGGGATTGTGACACCAAAATATTTGGAAATTTGCTAATTGTGGAACAATCAAAGTGATAATCATATGGGACATTGGGATCCTCCAAGATTTGTGTCAAAATGCAATCAATGCATATTATGCTATGTGACAGATGAAATCAATAATAAAAACAAAAATACGTATAATTTACACAAAGTTTTAAAATTATCATCCTTTGAATACACCAACGATGTGATGATATCATTGTTATTATTAATAATCTAAAAAAATATAATTTTTTTAATCCGATTTTTAACATGATAGAAAATTCAAAATAAATATAAAAATATTTTCATTTCAAACGGAAATATAACGATTTTGAAAATGATTATTCGTAATTAATGGGCCCACAAGCCCAGGCCCATATAAAAAAATCGAAGAGAGGAGGGGACATTGCCACGTATGTAGTGGCAGTTAAACATTTAACGAATTGAATGCAAATGGAACCTTCTTTGGGGCCTCACAATGACCGTAACCTATCATCGGAGAGCAGTTTTAATCAAGTAAAAAAAAAATCGGAATATTTACGTGCTTATAATTTCATATTATATGGTCCGTATCATTTCTTTTAATGATTTTCCATACATTTTAAAGGGATTCGAGAGTATTAAAGAGAAATTCTATTGGATATAATTTCCGTAATGAAAAAAAATGGAGTACATCTACAGATTGTACAAATGAATAAAAATAAAATATAAGTTTGTTTTGAAGATTATACGTAAATGGATCACTTTAAAACTCTAAATATGTTTACTCTATTTTATTGTCTCTATATTCACGACTTTCAGTTCCAAAATTGCCGTATTTTTCATTTATAGTTTTTGAATAAATAGTTTGATTTTCATAGAATGCAAGATTCTGCTTTTCAAATGTCATGATGTAATGACACATCAGATTATAATAAGGTTGTGATCGGTAATATTGGTTACAAAAACTTTGTACAATAATCCTTCAAGGTACCACAAAAAAAACATGTCACACCGTATATAATAAGAGTTAAGATTATTATTTCTCGTTGGGTTTTTTTTTTGTACCCATCAACACTCTCATGCATTTTTTTAAAGAATATTATTTATATTATGAAATATTTGGATACAGACTCTATGAACTGAACTCGATGTGGATATGTAATGTAACATACCGTATAAAGTATATGGTTAAACAATGAAACACGTGTTGTAAATCATAATCTTTCGTAATTATAACTCATTCATTCGTCACCTCTTCGACTTTTATATACAATTAACATATCTCAACGTAGATATTTTAAATCCCCATTTAATAGACAAATGGACTGTTGGTAATGTTGTTTTATATTTCTATTTAAAAAATGTATAATTCCGATAATAGAATAAAAAAAACATAACTTTTAAAACCGAAATTTTAAAAATAAATTTGAACACGATAAAATATGTCTTTTTAATGAAAATATTTCAACGAAATAGTAATACTTCAAATTTCGGTACCAACTTAAAGTGAAAATTATACTTCCGTACTTTTAGGAGACATAAGGAATATAAAAGATATTATAAAAATTAATAGGAAAAAATAGACAAATTTAGTGATTATGGAGAATAATGATATACACATTTAATTGATGGAGAAAATGGATGACGATTAAAGACTTTCTTTTAAAAGAAACCCAATTATAATTGGGAGGGAAAAAAGTGAAAAAGTTTTGTTACAGATCAATTCCTCGATAACGTGACAGATGAAGAGAGGAGCTCAATGATTGGCCATAGTTGGTGACCGTCCTCTAATATTTTTTTTACAGATTTTTGTGGTTATAATCGGACACACAATGATTGCATGGGTTTTGTCTTTTATATATATATATATATATATATATATATTAATTCGCATAATTTTGTAAAAAAAAAAAAAGCTGTAAAGAAAATTTTGCATTGGTAAGTTTCGGAGCACTTCATTGCTCGTGTGACGTGGTTCCGTCGGTTCCATAAATCGGAAAACTGTGCAGAAAATTGGATTTTGGTGTAACAAGTAGACCCCATGGTCTTATAAATATTTTTTGGACGTTTATGAACCTACAACTCTTCATAGCGTATATATATATATCCATTGTGTATCCATTGTAATACACAAGACGTTTTTGGAATACAATATAATACACCGAATATTTCGGAATACATTTTTTCTCTTAGATTTGTAATACCCAACCCCTCTATTTATGGATGGATCCATATAAAGATGAATGGACACAATCACACATCTCTTTAATCATTTGATTAAAAAAATTATTATTTTTTTTATAAATTTATAAATTTTTAAATTAAATCGTTATATCATTTGATTATTTTTTTTTAATTTCTTTATAAAATTTTAAACTAAATCGTTATATCAACCTATAGAAAGATTAAATTTCCAACCAAAAAATATTAAATTTATGCCTATTATATATTCTTTCCACTAACTCCGCTAACAAATATCCGGTATCCGGTATGAAGACTATATATTAACCATCAATGTAACTCTCAAATTTCATTACAATTTACACCTTGCACCTTGCTATTATTAACAACAGTGAAGAGATAATCGTAATCATGGTTTTAGTAAACCTTGAGCTGAGCTGGAAAAACAGATGTGCAATAAAGAAGACACTCGGGTTCTATCGGAGATTTTGAAGGTCATCAGACGATGTCGATTTGCATCAGCTGTGAGTAACGACTATAAGGGTAATCTAGTAACTTCGTGTGGAGGTTGGTTCATCGTCGTTATAAGGTTCTGGAATTGCAGAAGCGAAGATATCTTGTTCTGGAAATTCTCCTGAAAGTTCTTGTATCGTTTGTAACCCTAGAATTTGCAGAAGCGAAGAAAATAATGCAAAGTTCAAGATATCTTGTTCTAGCAATGGCGGCAACAGGTTTGACAAAGGAGAAATAGGGAGTTCGATTCAACTGGGGAAGGAGACAACGACAACATGGAGTCCGAGTCAAACAGATGGCGAAGGAGACAACGACAACAAGTTTGAGACGACAACAAGTTTGAGAGTAGACGATTAGCGGCAACAGACAAGGCAGAGCTTGAGGGAGAGGGAGGAAAGTTTGGCGCTGATGTGCTTTGTACTTCGATCCAGGAGAGGAAACTCAGGGAAGGAAAGAAAAAATCCTAATATTATTCCGCTAAGATGGATTTCAGGGTGGCTCTCGCGTAAGGGAGATCTGAAACCTAGCCACCGCACTCTCACAAATCTCCACGGCCGGCCGTTGGCCGGCCAAAACACACAAAAAAGTCGACAGTTCCCCGTCTTCGTTCATCATCCGCCCCTCCCTCTCCTGGGTTGTTGGGCCCCCCTCCCCTGAGCACTATTTCCCCTCGTCGAAACCTTCTGTTCGCGAGGATTCGCCCAAGCCTTTTCCAGTCCATCAAAACTCTCCTATTCCTCTTAAATCTCCGATTCCTAACCCTATTTCACCAAATCTCTGCTCCTCCCCTCTCAAACTCCCTTCCTCAGCTAAGGAGGGCGCAAATAGTCCTACTACCCAAGCGGGACTTTCTCCTGGTCACGAAAAAAACCAGGCAGCTGTCTCACCGAGAAAATCCCAGCTTCCCCAAGAAAGCTGGAGCAAGAAGGTGCAGAGCTCCATTCGGTTCCTTCAGCGGATGGGAACTCCATCGACCCATCCGAGTGGAATCCCTAGTGTTGCAATTCCGGTAGAAAGTTTGGAAGCATCAACAGAGGAGTGGTCGGATTTTGTTGTCGGTCAATTTTACGGGCTTCCGCCTACCATGGGAAGAATTGTAGGAGTCTCCAATGCGATGTGGTCTCGGAACGGTCCGAGGGTGAAGGTGCAAGACATCGGAAATGGTACGTTCTTATTCAAAGTGCCTAATCTCCGAGTGAAAGAGTTGGCATTAAGCAGGAAGTTCTGGCATGTTGGCCCCTGCCCGATGTTCGTTTCTGCATGGAGTCCGTATCATACTCCGACCAAGCCTGTACTCACATCGATAGAAACCTGGGTATCTTTTCGGAATTTGCCGCATCAGTTATTCAGCACTGAATGTCTAAGCCGAATCGCAACTAGTATTGGGAATCCTCTGTATCCAGATCGTTCAACAGCAACGAAAGAGAATGTTATGGTAGCAAGGATTTTCATCGACGTGAACCTCCGACATGCCCCACCTAGGAATATCATGGTCACACTTCCTGAAGGGCAGGAACATATCATAGATGTCTCCTACGACTGGTTGCCCCCGAGTTGCCCCCACTGCTCGGAACTTGGCCACAGTCGTAATCACTGTCCTCTATCTCCTCCAATTGTGGCAACCATCACCGCTACCACCACAGCTATGAATCACGTTGGAGTTACAGATCTCACCGAAAAGCAACCACCAATACCACAGCCACATCAGGAGGACAGTTTGATTAGCCCATCTGATACTGTGAACGTAGAAAACACTACTGCCAAACAACATTCAGGAACCAACACTCAGCCTCCTTCAAAGACAAAGCCACAAACAGCCACCTCACACCAAATCACCCACCACGATAAGCCATCAAAAAAGGGCAAGCCTGATAACCAGGGTTTTACGGAGGTTACCTCAAAAAGCCGTGGCCGTAAGGCCACGAGAGGAAATTAAAAAATTCGAAGGGATACCCATGATTTTTGCTTGGAACGTTAGGGGTTTGAATGCCCAAGGTAGGAGGTTTTTGACACGTAAGTGGATTTTGGAACACAAGCTAGTGATGGGAGCGTTTTTGGAGACTCGCATACAAGAAAGAAATTCTGATCGGATAGCAAATGCGATACCACCGGGATGGAGACATGCCTGTCATTTTGTAGACCGAAACACAGCAAGGATTTGGCTCGTATGGGAAGACTCGACTTGTGTTACAGTCTATCAATCTACAAAACAGGCTGTAACATGTAGTATTGAAAACAAGAGGCTCAATCTAAAGTTGACGGCAACATTTGTCTACGCGCATACATCGGTGATCGAAAGGAGAACTCTATGGCAGGAGATTAAGCAACTTGGCACGTATCCGCCACTCCAACAGAGCCCATGGATTGTTTTAGGCGATTTCAACCAAGCACTTTATCCACAGGAGCGTTCGGATTTCCCGAAAAATTCGAGCCAGCAACATGGAATGCTTGACCTGCAGGAATGGCTCCATGTTCACATGGTGCAATAATCAGACTGATGACCCGTTGTCCGTGAAATTGGACCGTGCCATGGGTAATACTAAATGGAGAGAGGCTTACCCGAATGCTTTTGCAGAGTTCGCACCACCTGGACACTCAGACCACACACCGTGTCTTATCCGATTTCCAGACACCCCACGCCAGCTATGCAGTTCCTTGAAGCAGCTAAAGAGACCACTCCGAGCCTTAAATAGCAAGAGATTCTCGCAACTGTCTCAGAGGGTCCAGGAAGCACAAATTTGCCTCAGCAGAACTCAGGACCGTGTCCTAAATACCCCTACACCGGAATTGATAGCGGAAGAAAAGTCTCAGCGTCAAAATTATATGATTCTGGCTGCTGCGGAAGAGAGGTTCTATCGCCAAAGATCGAGAATACAATGGTTGAGAATGGGAGACAAAAATACTGCCTATTTCCACCGATGCACATCAAGCCGAATAGCAAGGAATCACATCCATTACCTGGAAGATGAGAATGGCAACAGGCTGACCACTCTGACCCAGATTAAAGCCCACGTGGTATCCTTTTATACTGGTTTGCTCGGAGTGCGAGATACTAGTGTTAGAGTGCCTTCTATTGCTTGGTTGCAGGAACTTATACCATACAGATGGTCGGGGAGTTTGGATCTCGATGCTATACCTACAGATGAGGACATTAAGAATACGTTCTTCTCCCTTCCGGACAACAAAGCCCCGGGACCAGACGGATACCCGAAGGAATTTTACACAGAAAGCTGAGAAATATTAGGAGGTGATGCGACCAGAGCTATTCAGGAGTTCTTCAAGTCAGGCAGATTACTTGGCCAAATAAACGCAACAACCATAGCTCTGATCCCGAAGAAAACCGAAGCTACGAGGCTAGCGGAGTTCAGACCCATCAGTTGTTGCAATACCATCTACAAGGTCATATCAACAATTTTAGTTAAAAGACTCAGATCAGTGGCGCTTGACATGGTATCATCGAATCAAAATGCTTTCTTGAAGGGCAGACTTATGATAGAAAATGTTTTGTTGGCATCGGAGATTATTCGGGAATACAATAGAAGCTGCTCTCGAAAAAGTGCAATGACGAAGGTTGATATCCGCAAAGCATTTGATTCCCTAGATTGGTGCACTATTATACAGTTGCTAAAGGCAATAAATCTCCCTCCGAGATTTATCAAATGGATAGCTACATGTATAACTACTACAAAGTTCTCTGTGGCTGTAAACGGAGAACTCTCGGGCTACTTTAAGGGACGTAAAGGGCTGCGACAGGGTGATCCTCTGTCACCATATTTGTTTATAATGACCATGGAGATTTTGACGCGGTTACTCAACCGGGCAGCAGTCGAGGGGAGGCTCAAAACACATCACAGGTGCCAGAACCCCCTGATCACCCATTTATCATTTGCCGATGATATCATGATATTTTCACAAGGAGATTTACAACCTCTGCTGGAGATCAGGAACACACTGCAACTCTTTGGCGAGATATCCGGTCTGCATATCAACCCGAAAAAGTCTGAGTTATTTCTGGCAGGTATGACTGAAAGCGAGAAAGTGGCAGTATCGGGGAGCATTGGCATCAGACTCGGATCCCTTCCTATTAGGTACCTGGGTGTACCTCTGAGCCCCACTCGACTCAACAAAGCTGACTTCATGCCATTGATTCTAAGGGTCAAGACTAAACTTTCGAGTTGGCTTAACAAATTCCTATCAGCCTCAGGAAAAATTCAGCTCGTTATCTCGGTGATTTACGGCATGGTGAACTCATGGGGTATGACCTTTGTTCTTCCCAAGTTCTTCCTAAAAGAGATTGACAGTTTATGTTCGACGTTTCTTTGGCAGCATGCTCCAGACAAAACACCGTGCCATCGAGTCTCTTGGGACAATGTATGCAAACCTAAAAAGGAAGGAGGACTAGGGATACGACGACTGGACGAGCACAACACAATATTCAGACTCAAATTAATCTGGTTGCTACTCACCAAGGCTGGGTCTCTTTGGGTTGCATGGGTCAGAACTTCTCTGTTTAAGGGCCGAACGTATTGGGAAACATCTGATTCTGTTGCCGCCACTTGGAATATGAAGAAGTTGATTCGGATGAAAGAGCAAGTGAGGTTGTTCACCAAGGTACAAGTAGGAAATGGAGTTAAAACATCCTTCTGGTATGACAATTGGCTAAGCACGGGCCCTCTAATTAACTTCGTCGGAATCTCGGGGCCTAGGCTATTGAGATTACCAAAGTCAGCCACCGTCTCTGATGCAATTTGCGAGGAGCATTGGAACCTACCTGGAGCCAGAAATGATAAGATACAAGAGCTACAAATCATTCTTTCTGAAACTGATCCGCCAAGTTCGGGAAGGGGACCTGATATTACCCTCTGGCGTCACAAGGAAGAAGACTATCGACCACAGTTCAGTTCGCGGCTGACATGGGAGCAAGTGAGGCGGCCAAACCCTCAGGTTACATGGCACGACATGACCTGGTTCAAGGAAGCGATTCCTAGGCATTCTTTTACCCTCTGGCAGGTTATGCATAAGCGTTTGCCTACTACGGACCGTCTTGCGCAGTGGGGAATACAATCCCCAAACAGATGTATCATTTGCTGCGTAAACTCAGAATCTCACGATCATCTGTTCTTCTCTTGCGAGTTCAGTGATGCTGTATGGCTCTTTTATGCAGGAAAGCTAGGTGGAAACCCCCAAGTTAACGTTCGGAGCTGCCTCGCTTGGACACGACAGACCGAGCCACCTCTAGGTGGCCATGGGAAGACCCTCAGAAAGCTCCTGACTCAGCTAGTTGTTTACGAATTGTGGAAGGAAAGGAATGCTCGTATCCATAGGGACAAATGGAACTCCGTGAGCCAGTTAAGAGTCAAGATCGACCGATCTATGCGCAACATACTTTTCTCCTTGCAGAAACCGGGATTTACAGGCATGAATGAAATCCTACAGTTGTGGTATCGAATTAGTTACTACTGAAATCTTGCTCAATTACATTTACGCATGGGATCCCTTAGATTTTGTATATCTATTTCAACTTTTGTAACAGATTTTGTAATTTTTTTACGGATATGAATACAACAAGCACATTTTATCAAAAAAAAAAAAAATCCTAATATTAAAATTTCATTCGGTTTAATCGGTTAAACGAATCCGATCGGTTATGACATTACAGTATATGATCAATTATTTTTATATTTGAATGTGATGCAGAAGATTATATGAAGGTGTCTTGTTTTTTGGTACCATTCACTTATTTAAGAGATTCATTGTTAGCTCTCTACTTCAATTTCAATTATGTATTGGCCATTCGTGAGTTTGTTTAGAGTTTTTGGGTACCATTCACTTATTAGAATTTTTATTTTGTATTGTTTTATTTTTTGTTTTTTATTTTCAAATGACAGAGAAAAATTTCGCCCGCCATGTATAATACCTAGAAAATTTGGAAAGCCAAGTAGTGAAAATTTTTCCATATCATTAAAAGTTAGAAACAAATTTAAAATTTTTATTTCATTATTTTGTTTTTTTGTTTTATTTTCAAATGACATAAAAAAATTTACCACGTAAAAAATTCAGTGAAATCGTTCATCGAAAACTGTTATCTAATTAACGTCGTTAAAGTTCGTGTAAAAACTTTTAAAAATATAAATTGATGTATTTTTTCCTAGATAAAAATTTATATATTAAAAGTAAGATTTGAATAAATTTATGTATCTATTGAGAATTTTTCAAAAATAAGATCTACATCATCAATTAATTAAATATACAAATTAACATATATTCAATTTGTGGAAACATATCTATCAATTGTAATTATCGGACTGTCACTTGTTAAGTTTTATGTGTCATATCTCGGTTTTTATTGTATTGGGATTGCCAGATAAGGTTACATTGTATTTGAATTTGATTATTTCGATTTTGTAAATATTTGGATTTTATACTATATTTAGTTTCGATTCTATTTCAAGAAATTTTAATTTTTCTAATTTTATTTTCCCATTTAAAAAATTATAACCCAGTAATTATATGTTAATGGATTTAATATTAATCGAAGTGGCTGTCACATTCTCGTGCATCACAAACCCGTGTTTTATTGAACACAAACACTGTTACATCATGCAGATCTAAGAAGGAAATCGGGATCCTTCGTACGCAAGCAAATGAAGCCTTTCATCAATGGCGATCTCCTCAGAAACCCTACACTGATCAAGATCACCGCCTTCGTCCTCATCTCCTTCTTTTTCTTCTACTTGGGCAAGCACTGGTCAGACGATGGCTACCAACAACTCATCTTCTTCTCCGCCGGCACCATTTCCGGCAGATCATCCCCGTCGATTTCCATCTCTCCAAACAGTTACTGGACGTCCAATATCTCGTCTTTGATTCCTCCAAACCAAACCCAGAATGAAGCCTTCTCCTCACCTCTGCCGCTTTCCCCGTCGACTGTGGTGGAGCCAGTGACGAAGAAGGTTCCTCTTCCTCCTCGGGCGGGTCCGATTCGGAGCTTCGGGATCGTGGATGGTAACGGTGTAATGTCTGACGACTTTGAGGTCGGAGAGTTCGACAGTGATTTGGTGGAGGATTGGGGGAATCGGACAGAGATCGAAAGAAAAAGTGCGAATGATTCTAGGGTTAGGGTTAAGAAGTTTGGGATGTGTCCAGATGACATGAGAGAGTATATACCATGTTTGGATAATGCGGAAGCGATGGAGAAGCTCAAATCCACAGAACGAGGGGAACGGTTTGAACGCCATTGTCCTGAGCAAGGTAAAGGCTTGAATTGCTTAATTCCCCCTCCTGAAAGTTACCGAACACCGATTCCTTGGCCTAAAAGCCGCGACGAGGTAACCTGTCTCTACTTTTTTCTCTTCTTGTTTTAGCACTTTTATTTCTCATTTAGTGCTCTGATTTCAAAAGTGTGATGCTTTAAATCAAATAGAAGTTTTGGGGTTTCCCGGAAGATTCAGAAAAAGTAATCTGAGTTTGGATTCAATGGCATTCATTCTAGAGTTCGATCCATATGTAGAGCTGCTGATGGTAGAGGTTTCATTTCTTGTCATTGTCACTGATTTTCCGATCCCATGCTTGATGATTTTATGGGCAGGTGTGGTTCAGCAATGTTCCTCATACCCACCTCGCCGAAGACAAAGGAGGTCAGAACTGGATTTTCAGAGACAAGGATAAGTTTAAGTTTCCCGGAGGCGGCACACAGTTCATACATGGGGCCGAGCAGTATCTGGACCAGATGTCTCAGGTTGTTAGCTTTCAAACTATATGGATCTTGCATTGCCCTGACTTCATTTGCCTCTTTTGTTTTGATCTGATGTCAATATGGACTTTGTTCTTGCAGATGGTACCTGAGGTCAAGTTTGGTGAACATATTCGGCTTGCTCTAGATGTTGGTTGTGGTGTGGCAAGTTTTGGTGCTTACTTATTGAACCGTGATGTCTTAACAATGTCGGTTGCCCCAAAGGATGTCCATGAAAACCAAATTCAATTCGCTCTGGAGCGTGGTGTTCCCGCAATGGTTGCAGCATTTGCTACGAGACGCTTGTTATACCCAAGCCAAGCTTTTGATCTTGTACACTGTTCAAGATGCAGAATTAACTGGACTCATGATGGTAAGGCTTTCCTCTGGTGCTCATGATTCTTCAACAAAACATACCTCAAGAAGAGATCGAGGTCACATCTGTAATGTTTTAATCTGACTTTATCTCTTTGGTGGTGGATTGTTTATGGATACTTGATCTTGTTTTTAAATATTCGGGTTATACATAAGACCCTTTTTTTGTCCTTGCATTTCACTACACCAGCAACTCTTTAATGGCTCTGTTCTCCTTGTTGTACCATTGCTTATTCTGCTTTCGCTTTCCGTCACTGGTACAAAGATGGAATTTTGCTCCTTGAGGTCAATAGAATGCTACGGTCTGGAGGATACTTTGCTTGGGCTGCACAACCCGTCTATAAGCATGAAGCTGTTTTGGAGGAACAGTGGACAGGTATCATCACTTCAGTAACTCTCACTATCTCAGTAGTTTAGGAGAAAAGATAGTAAGGTTGTAATAGTTTCAAATAATATAATAGCAGGTAATTTTCATGGGCGTAATTTCGATTAGGCATCTGAAAAAACGGGGAGAATTTCAGCTTGTTGAGGATCCTTTTCTTCTGCCTCGACGATTGTCCATTTGCATGGGTTTGTGGGAGAATTGTACATTTACTAGTTGCTACTCCGAATGCGAAAACTTATTTGTCTCCCATGTTTCCATTTCCAGCGATGCTAAATCTTACCGATCGACTTTGCTGGAAACTGGTGAAGAAGGAAGGATACATAGCAATCTGGCAGAAGCCCTTCAACAACAGTTGTTATTTGAGCCGTGAGGCTGGCATCAAACCTCCCCTTTGTGATTCTGATGATGACCCAGATAATGTTTGGTACATCTAAAATTCCCCCCTTTTTCTGTGTTTATGTTATTAAGATCTTCAGGACATGACACCTTTTGCTTGAACGAAAGAACCTGAAGACCATGCACCTAGAAGCAAAAACGAAACTATTTTTGTAAAATCCATATGTTTCCTGTGTTGTTTTGGTCTGATTTATATGATTGTAAGACCTAATCTACAATGTAAACATATTCAGGACATGACACGTTTCCCTGCACTTGATGTTTTGTGCCTTTTTTTAGGTACACGGATCTGAAGCCTTGCATAACTCGCATCCCTGAGTCTGGATACGGAGCAAACCTCCCCTCGTGGCCTGCCCGTTTGTACACTCCACCCGATAGACTGCAGACTATACAAATGGATTCCTTTATTGCCAGGAAAGAGATTTTCGATGCCGAATCGAATTTCTGGATCGACACAATAGGGGGCTTTATCACTGGTTTAAAATGGAAAAAGATGAAAATGAGAAACGTCTTGGACATGAGAGCTGGCTATGGCGGGTATCACATGCCGTCTTTCTTGCCATGCATTGGTTCCATGTGATACATTGCTTCAACACCTCATAATTGTCCTTTCTGATGAGCTTCATTTGTTTCTGGCAGATTTGCAGCTGCGTTGGTTCATCATAAATTCAATTGCTGGGTTCTCAACGTGGTTCCCGTCAGTGGGCCAAACACGTTGCCCGTTATTTATGATCGTGGACTATTAGGAGTAATGCACGACTGGTACTGCTCGTCATTACCTTTCAATCTTCCATGCCTATTTAGTGTTTCATTTTTGTTCGGAATTTCAGATATTTGACGAGTCTTGTCGGTTATCTCCCACAGGTGTGAACCATTTGACACATACCCGAGAACGTACGACTTCTTGCATGCTTCGGGACTCTTCTCAATTGAGAGGAAGAGGTATGCTTTTGGTTCAAACTCAGGAGGTCATAATACCGAAAAAGCGTTAAAACTCTGTAATAAGCCACAACACTGAAACCCAAGGTGTTCTTGATGTGAACAGATGCAACATGTCGACCATATTGTTAGAGATGGACCGGATTTTGAGACCTGGAGGACATGTCTATATCCGCGATACGATCGACGTTATGGATGAGCTTCGAGAGACGACAAAGGCGATGGGCTGGCACACGTTTCTCCGGGAAACATACGAGGGCTCTCACTCCACTTACAAGATACTTACATGTGAGAAACTTCTTCACCGTCCGTAAAACCAAAACCAACCGAACCTCTCGGTTCTGTGATTCGATTTGCACCTATTTACTACACAAGTGTAGATTTTGTCTTACCTAGTCATATATTTTGTAGCATTCTGAAGATTTACAAACTTATAGATTGTAATAAGGTCCGATCTGTTGTATCGTTCGTTGCAACTGCGACATGCGATTGTAGGCGTTTATTCAACATTTGTTGGTGATTACGAGCGATTGACGTCGACTGATTGATAAATTTATGTTATACAGTGACTGGTTGTGACACAATCGCCATTTACGATTTTTGGCAATTACGAAAAACAAATAGGTGAAATCGTAATTGTCCGCAATGACAACAAAAGAATTTAGAATTCTATTCATCTTATATATACACACATGCATATGTATACATACATAATATATATATATATATATATACACTCATCCGACCTCTTCAAAAGAGTTTCTAAGTTCTAACAAGAGAGGGAGAGAAAACCAACCAAGCAAAGCTCATCTCCGAGACCTCTTCCCGTAATGTCCAAACCTCGTTTTTTAAATTGATAAATAAATAAATACACCAAATTTTTGAATGTGTCAAAAAAATTATATCAATTGTTGAAATAAAAGGCAATTTACTACGCACTGACAATGTTGCTAATCCGAACATGAAATTGCCTTCAATTAAAGTTTGTTAAAAAAAAGTTTAAAATATGTGTATAAAACAATTTCAAACAATTTATAATTAATTATCGACGATAATTAATGACCATTTACGAAACTGTTTTTTAGATAAATATTTGCTTTATTTATTTATCGTTTTTTTTTGCATAAATTTATTTTTAGGGGATTTTTCCTTCTTTTTTTCCCCCTCTATGCTAGATTCTCGAGAGAATAAATGATGAGAACGTGGTAAGAAAGTTTTAGGGTCTCACCTCACTTTTTTGGGCCTTAGTTTAGGGCTTTTAGGCCTACCAAATAATTTCTCTAAACCGAAATAACCGGTTTGGTAATATAAAAAAGGATTCAATGGATTTATTTTTCGTTATGATAATTAGATATTTAAGTGGTAGAAGTGGTCTGGTTGCGACTCGTTCAAACGCGGTGTTTACTATTTTTGACCGTTGCGATCTTGAAAACTGATTGAATTTTGATGAAAACACCGAAATAATCTTTTTTTTTTTTAATTTTAAAAAACTCTAAAATCTTTTCTGCTCCCTGGATCATTCCTTCTTTATCACTTTTTAAAAGATAAATTTTAAAGTAAAAACACTGAAATTTGTTTAAATCTTTCACATAGTCATATACTGAGAACTAATATCTTTTTTTCTATAAAATATAAAATATAAACCGAAGATCGATTGGATCTTAGAAATAATTACCCGACTGATCGCTTGAACCTTAGAGAAATGTAATTGGCCAAAGATCCGATATGAAAATATTTAGAAAGTTTTTTTTTGTGACTGCTATCTCGGGTCGAAAATCAGTCAAATGATTTAGAATATATGATCTCTCCCCAAATTTGATGTCTGAATTCAGACCGAAACAAACGTTTTGCGTCCCGTTACACCGATTAAATTATCCAAATTTAGATAAATAATTGGAAAATTGATCTGAATATGGAGTTCGATTACGTCTCCTTACCCCGTCGCCATCGTGGAAGTGGCCTATTTGCAATTACTTCCTTTGAGATATAGTATATGTTAATTTCAATAGACATATCTATATTGGGATATGATCCACCGGATGACAATATTTTTCCCCTTCCAATAGAAGAATTAAATTTTATTCATTCAAGTTTTATTTGGATATCTTTAAGAACAACACCCGAACAACCACGATACATATAATATCGTCAAAAATATATTCCAACACCCCCGATATATATTAAAGGTGGCAAAAAAAAAAAACTAAATTTCCGATTTCCGGTCCAATCCGCGGTCGAATACCAAAAACTTCGGATATTTAGAGGAGTGAGACTCGGACAATGATATTAATTGTCAGATAATTAATATTATCTCAGGGTGTCCACGGGTATCTAGATATACACAATTACTCTTTAAATTTTAGAGTTTAGATGTATTTATAAAATATATTGTTAATATATAATTTTTTAAGGAGATTATTTAACTCATTGTTTTCATATTTTCTCTCTTTTATTCAAAATTTAATAGCTAAATCTATAACATTTATTATATATTTTCATTTTGTGTTATGTTATTTGATTTCAATGTGCGTTTTAAATTGATTTAGAATGATTTTGAATATTTATATATGAATATGCTTAAAAAATAAAAAATAATTAAAATTGGTATTCACGAGTATCCAATAATTATCTCGCGAGTTTTTTAATACCAGTATCCGATTTCACGGGTACGAATTTAGATAAGAAATTATGTAACTCGAACTTTCAGGTTAAGGTGTACTAAAATTTCAAATATCGAGACGTATCCATATTATATAGAGAATTTAGTACAAAATATGTGTTCTATGTATATTTTCATTGTTTTTAAATTTTTTTTAGCAAAGTTATTATGTAAAGCGTGTTTTAGATTTTAATGTAAGTTATTATAAATAATAATAATAATAATAATAATATTGGGATTTTTCTTTCGTTTGATTTCATTTATCAGTTTGCGATTGAAACAGATATTGTAAAAAATAACGATACAATAGATTAATGAGTTCAGATCGGTACGATCCTATGTCTCTGGAAGGATTTGGATTCATCGTATTATTGAGAAATTACAACCGAAAAGAAAAAGGTTCATGTAAACTACGATTATAATGAAAACACCAATAAAATAAAATGACTGATTTACCCATGAAGATATTTAACCAAAAATCTTCGACCATCCTTTTTGTCGGGTCTTGTTTACGAGTGTATCTCAACAAAATCTTCTATTTATCCGCAATTCGAGTTTTCACTTTCGTGCTCTTTGCCTTAACACGTCTTACATGAATACTCATCAATCGTCATTTTGGTTAGTCGAATCGAATCAAACCGAATAAGATATAATTGTAATCGAACCGAATCCGATATAGAAATCAAACGGTTATGATTTTTCTAAATCCAAAAAAAATCGAAATCGAACCGATTAAAAAAATAATAATAAAACCGATAATTTTCTTGAGAAATGAGTTTTTTACAACAAAAAAACGAATCCGAACCGAAATTTATATAGAAACCGAATGTTTATAGTCTTTCTATAACCGAACCCGAACTCAAACCGAAACCCGAATTGATTACCCCTGCTCATGAAGACTTTCTCGAATTTTCCCTTGAAATTCAATCCATTTCTCATCAAGGCATAATTGCGCTTAATCACTTTACACAAATTTTTTCATTCGTTTCAAATAAATCCCAACATATAAATCCAATTGAATTTGCAAATTATTTTTTTATTTCAAATTTAATCGCATCAAAATATTTTTTTTAGTCAAAATTTATTTTGAGGTAACAAACAACATTTGGATATTTTAGAATATATAATTGTATATATGTCTATAAGAGCGAATAAACATATATAAAATATATATCAATATCTATATATAGATGTGTATACAAGTGTGCGTATATATATGTCTTTGTATAAGCATAAATATATTTGTAATTACTATTTATGCGTACAAGTATACATATATGTCTGTAGGCATATACATCCATGTATATAAAATAACGAGGAATAGGAGGTTATTTTTTATAAAATAAATAACTGATGATGTTTTTAAGTTTTCCCCTAATAAATTTGAGCGCTTTTTATATCATTATTAAAAAGTAAGTCAAATTCGCTAAAAATATTCCCGAAAAAAATATTGAATTTGAAAAAATACAGGACAAAAATTCTTAAATTTGCAAATTTTCAATAAAATATATTTACTTTTTTAAAAAAAATTAATTTCAAACCGATTTCAAATCAAATTGACTAAATTTTTTGCGATATGATACTAGTAACACATCTGATTTATGATGTAATATTTTTTTTAATGAATATAAAGTAATTTTGATATATCTTCACTGTATTTCATCGTCAACCCCATCGTCAACCCCACGTCAAGAAAATAAAAATATAAAAATAAAGAATAAAATATCAAATATATATACGCATATACATACACACACATACTAACATGTATATATGTGTATATGTGTGTTTATGTATTTAATTTGGAAGTGATTTATAAATTCAGTGTTTCTGCTGAAAGATACGAAGAAATAAATGTATTTTATTGAAAGTTTGTAAATTAAAGATTTTTGTAAGATATTTCAACAAGTTTGATGTTTTTTTTGGAAATTTTCAGCAAATTTCGTCTTGATTTACATCTTTCTTAGTTTTTTTTAAAACATAGTTGCATAGCTATTTCAAATGAAAGCGAGTTTTCTCAATGATTTGAGAAAATATCAAACTGCATATTATAACTCGTAACGTTGTTTAACAAAAAAAAAAACTCGTAACGTTGAATGCCTATCAATTTAGATCTCTCGCGTCAAAATTTACGAGGTCGAGGGTAAATAGGTAATTTAACGAGATGGAGCGATGGGAATTGATGAGAAAGACATGGGGGAACCTAGAGAAGCTCACAGAAACTTTTGCACGAACACCTAAAGGTTAAAAGGCCCCAAAGACACTGAACCACCAAAAAAAAAAAAAAAAAAAAAAAACTCCTTTAAGACAGAAGCCTCTTCGGATATCGTACTCTGTAATAAAACGAAGGATCAAATCAAAAGTTTGTTCTTCTGACCTTATCGTACGCCTGGCCAGTGGCCACTTTTTTAACGTACGCACCTCTCTTCTCACAGACTTCGAGAGTTAAAAAAAAAAGGGTGGTTTAAGTGCGCCTGTCTGAACAGGAAGGAAAACCCTCTCCACTTGCAGATTTGAGTTTATAGAGGAGGCGCTTTCAACTGTTGATTCTCTGTATTCAAGGTACCAAAATCATCATCTTCTTCTTCTTCTATCTTCTCCCCGTTGTAGCATTCTAATTGTATTAATTGATGACTGTATCATCATGAAAGGTACACAAGATTTTCTTGTTCTCCAGCTTTTTTTTTTCTTTCTTTCTGATTTTACTGTTTCTGGGTTTTTCTTTTAGGTTCTTACTGGTGGGTTTGGAGGTGTGTTTCAGAAATCTTGGGAGCTAGGTTTTGTTGTTTCTGCTTGCTGGATCTGATGTCTTTTTCTTTCTCGTTCCCTTTTTTTCCTTCTTTTTCAGGGTTTTTGTTAGGGATATGGAAGAAAACAAATGAAACCCATGTCTGTTGTGTCTGGTTCATGCAACATGTCGGTCTGGATGTGGGTGCAATATAAGCTATAAAGATAAGGTTTTTGGATTCTCCCTCCCTCTGGTAAGTTCTCCAATTTGGGTATTTGGATTCTCTCCCTGGTAGGAGATAAGGGTGCTGCAAGAGTTGCAAATAGAAGAAGAGAAGTTGAAGTTTTCTTTTTCTTTCTTGAAGATCGATTTTCCCGAGAAACAAACAATGGCGAGCCCTTGGTGGGTCGGAAATGTCGCCATGAGAGGCGTCGATCACCTCCCAGTTACATCATCAGCTCCATCGCTGCACCTCATGAACACGACGAACCCGACAGACGAAGATCGGGTCAGGCTGACCCGATCGGATCCTAGATTGGACCAAGACTTCACCAACACTAACGACAGCGGAAGCCCTAATGCCCAAAGCCAAGAAGAACAGAACAGCCGAGAAGAACCGTGTCAAGATAACCAACCCGGGTCCCGATCGGGCTCAACGGGTCGACGACGGAGGGGCAGACCACCCGGTTCGAAGAATAAACCGAGACCACCCGTTGTGGTCACCAAGGAGAGCCCAAACTCACTGCAAAGCCACGTCCTTGAGGTAGCCAGCGGCTCTGATGTGGTTGATAGCCTCAACGCCTTCTCCAGGCGGCGATGCCGTGGTGTTTCAGTGCTTAGCGGAACTGGCGTGGTGACCAATGTGACGCTGCGACAGCCAGGAGTGCCTGGTGAGGTGGTGAGCTTGCATGGACGGTTCGAGATTCTGTCAATGTCCGGTGCGTTTTTGCCCACCTCGGGCTCTCCGGCTGCAGCCGCTGGCTTGACCATATACCTTGCGGGAGGGCAAGGACAGGTGGTGGGAGGCTGTGTGGCAGGGCCTCTAGTGGCCTCGGGGCCGGTTATAGTCATTGCTGCAACGTTCAGCAATGCCACATACGAGAGGTTACCGATAGAGGATAATAACCAACCGGAGCAGCAACAGCAGGAGCAAGGAGATGAAGCGAAGGAGGAGAATGATGATAATGTTGATGATGATAATGCTAAAGACGAGACCGGGAATAATAGCAATGAAGGGTCAATCCCGATGTACAACATGCCTCCTAATTTCATGACAAACGGGCAAATGCCTCACCATGATGTGTTTTGGGGTACTCCTCCTCGTCCTCCTCCGTCGTATTGAAGTAGATAGATATCTCGTATGAGGCTGTGGATGGATCTACCGAGTTTCTTTAGCTGACTGGTTCCGTCTTTTGAATACTAGGGCACTAGGGCTTGCTTCTTCTTTTTTGTTCTCAAATGTTTGCGGGAACCCGAAAACTCTCTTAGGGTTTGTTGTTTGTGGCTATAGTGGTTTCGACGTGCTTAGTTTCGATTACGAATAGCTTCTTGCTGAAGGAAACGCTTGTAGAATCGTGTTGGATATTTTGCCAAAGATCTAGAGAGTTTTGCTATCATCCCTTTCCCTCGATGCAGGTAAGTGGTTCACAAAAGCTTCTATATTTCTAGGGCTATATTGGTTCAAAGTCTCATCATGTGCCTGAAAAGAATGATCTTGTGTCGTTTGACTTGGAGATCTCTTTTAAGAGAGTATCCTTGTTGTTGGGTTCAGACATGTACTTGTTTCCGTTTTCTTGTTCGGTCTGGTCTGAAGGGCTAATTGTCAAGAAAGGGTAGTTGATGACATTATAAGCTTCTTTTAAGCAAAATGTCAAAAGTACACGCAAGTGCGTGTGGGTGGGGTTTGGTGATTTTAGGGTTGGTTCTTTCTGTATTCGTTTCAGGTTCCAATCGATTTTATATGATATTCGATTTGATTTCGGTTTTTATTAAGAAAAACTTGGAATTTTTTAAAGAAATGTTTGATTTTTTGGATTTTTTTAAAAATTGATTTGGGTTCGAAAAAATTCGATTTTCTAAAAACAAATCCCGTTAGAAAATTTTGAACTATTCGATTCGAGAACGGTACCGATTTTTTTGTTCGGTACGGTTTGATTACGGAGAACCGTACCAGCCGTGGATTGATCGAAGTGAATTCCATATATCCATGTTACTTTTCGTCTTTATATTTTGTCGTCAGTGTGTGTGCAACATGTGAATATATACGAGTTATTATGCTTAATCTCAATGGTGTGAAAATGAAATTTTATAACTTTTTATATAGGGAAAGGGTAATTGTTGAACAGTAAATTTATATCTACGAGGAACTAAAAATCGTTGTGAACCGTTTTACATATATGAAAGTCCTACAAGGTTTCTTTGGAACTATGATTTGAGGATTGATATCTCCGTAACGTAAAACGGAATTGAAATGTTATATATGTAATTAGGCATAATGTTTAAAGTTACCTTAATTCCAATCGAATCATAAAATCATAAAAAGTTTAAATTGTGATGAATTATTTTAGAAAATAATATATATTTTTGAAAATGAATATAAAACAATTCTTATAGTTATAAATGTTATAAAAAATATTTAATTAACTTTGAAAATAATAAGAATATAAGATGAGAAAATGAGTTTGTCATCGTGAAATTGGAATAATTAAAAAAGATATTGAAAATCGGAAAATTGATGGTTTCAAAAGTTCGGTGGGGAATGATGTCATTATTCAAAAGTACTTTTAACCTAAATGATTTGAATATATAAAAATTGAATAAAAATAACATACATTCGATTTGATTTAATTTAAATTTAATTTCTACTGATTTCATTCATTTTGAATTCGATTTTTACATAGGATTTTCTTCGGTTTGGATTCGATTAGAATTCAGATGTAGAATTATGTTGAATTCGCATTCGGTTTTGAATATAATTTCGTTTGATTCGAATTCGATTTTTATATTTTCAAATCATTTAGATTAATGATTAATGGTATAATGAGTTTATTGGGTTTAACCTATAACCCAGATAGGTGAAACTGGGGGTGGGCATAATATCCGAAAAACTGAATCGATCTGTTATTCGATTCGTATCCGAACCGAAAATTCGGATATTCGGAATTCACGGATTGGATACGGATATTAGATTCAAAATATTTGTCGAATACGAATCGGATATCAAAATAGAATTATCCGACATATCTGATCCGATCCGTACCTTTTAGTAATATTATAAATTATAGGATAATTTAATAATTAATTTATATTTAAGGGATCATTTTAAAATAAATAAAAAATATGCTAGTTTTTTTTATCATTCTCACCCAGCATCTTTTCTTCCCCTCTTTCCGTCGTTCGTCATCTTCATCTTGTTTTTTTTTCTTTTCTTCATCTTGTTTTTGGAAGATCTTCAGTGCATCTACTTCATTTTCATTCTAAGATGAGTAGATTTTTCATCAAAGGTAGAGATTATTCGTTAGATAGTTTTCATTTGTTTTTAGATCGTTAGATAGTTTTCATTTGTTTTTAGATCTGAAAATTCTCTTTCACTGGTTTTGTTATATTTCATATATATATATATATATCTCCTTCTTACAAGGAGTAATATCTCTAAACGTCATATCTCCATATATATATATATATTATTTGACAAAAAAATCTTATTGCAAGGTTTTACGAAATATTTATGTAAATATGCAATCTAATTGTCTAATAAATTTTTTTTTGGATTTTGTGTGTGTTTTGATGGAATGTACGATAAAAAAACTCAAAAAATATTTTTTTTGAGTTTTTTTTTGTGTTTATAGATTCTTTTGTGCGTATATTTTTCATTTTTATCATATTTTAATTCAGATACGGATATTTGTAAATATCTGTGATTTTTTACGGATATCCGAAACAACGAATATCTGAAATATACGAATCGGATACGAATAGTAAAATTATGTATTTGTACGGATCGGATACGGATACAGATATCTTAAAAACTCCGGATATCCGATCCGTGCCCACCCCTACGTGAAACTCATATAAATAGAGTCATTATAAAAAATACCCTTAATTTACTATTTTGACTTCAACACATAATCTTCTCCAGTTGTAACCATGTGATCCATGTGACCCGAAATATAGTGTGGTCACATGTTGATCTCATTGTTCCTAACGTTAAATTTATGATGTTTTAATCAAATTATTAGTAAAATATATAAGGTATGAATATAATGAATCAGTGTGATCATAATAAATTTAACGTTATAATCAATAAAATCAAAATGTGATCACACTATATTTTGGGTCACATGATTATAATTGGAGAAGAGTATGTCTTGAAGTAAAAATAGCAAAATGTTATTTTTTATATAATGTCCATTTAATAAGATTAATTAAATGGATTTAATTTAATCATCAAGCATTATTATTGGGTCGGCAACCCATCTAATCTATGGAGTTTCAACGTGAAGGGTAATATTAGCGGTCGGGGAATCATGATGTCATAAACAATGATTTGTGAAAGGTAAATGAATGGAGACAAAAAAAAACTCGTTCCAATTAAATGCAAACGCAGGTACCATTCATTTAGTGGTTAGACCCATTTCTAATTTTTTAAAAACACCCAAACAAAATCTGTTAAATTTTATAAATGTCCTTTACAAATCAACAATTATCCATGAATCCAAATGAATCACTATTTTATAAAAAAAAACTATTATATTTATTGATTCATCCATTTAATCACAATTTCTAAAATTATATTTATAATCATAAATTAATATTATAAATATATTTCACATTGAATTCAAAATAAATAAATTAATATAAATATATATATATATATATATATATTATATTTTTATATAATTAGAACTTTTATTTGTGGACGGTTGAGTTTTTTAAAATTTGTTTAGATTTTTTAAATAGAGATTTAGTATAGTTAAGATTTTAAATGAATATTTTAAAAGTTAAAGATTGTTTTGGGTTCTTTTCTCACGCATTTATCACTTTTACATCCATTCTTTTTTGTTGCCATACGATTTTTTTTTCAAATCTTGCACCCAATTATATGAAGTTAGTATTATTTTACAAAATTAGAAAGGAAATCATTGTTGCCCTGCTTTCTTCAAATTAATTGTCATTTTACATATTTATTTCTTTTTAAAGATGATTTGATTTACATATTATTTTCGGATGTTCTCATTTTTTTTGTTGTAGTGTTTAAAATGTATAATCTTTATAGTATAGACTCACTTTGAAAATTAATTATATACTCACAAAAAGGTTCACTGTTTTTTTATATAAGAAGAAAAAAGGTAAGGTAATTATCGTTAATTCAATTCTTCTTAAAATACATTTTTAAAAAAAACATATTTAACTTATATTTTTATCGTGGCCTTAATTAATAGTTTATACGGTTATTCCACAATCAACAATAACGAAAAGTTTGATTAGTGAATTATGGTAAGAAAGAAGATAATAATTATTTTTTTACTTCAAAATATTTTTTAATGTTTTAAACCTATTTTAAAATGAATTTAATGCAATATTTTGAGATAGTTCCTTATTTATTTCTTCCAAAACAACATCTTGACATTGTCATAGTGGTTGTTATAATGTATCGAATTATCATTTTTATAAATCAATCTGTTTTCTAGCTTAGAGAATATGTCAACCTCAAATATTTCTGGAATTTTAAAATAAAAAAAATTTGGATAAAAGAAATTTTCTGATCACACATTGCTCTGTTCACCTCATCTTTTAAATTATCATTTTCCATCCCAATAAAAAAAATAAAAATTTGTAGAAAGGATTCGAGGAAGGGTCAAGACAAAAACATCAATACGGGCGACCAAACAAAACCCATAGTTTTTCCAGTGGCACAGAACACTCCTCCCAGGGTAACCTCAGAAAGATATGATGCCACGTGGACCAATCAGAACATCTACTCCATACCCTCTTCCTTCGCGTGCCACGTGGCACCTGGGAAATCGGGAACTTGTGGCGGTTAGGCAACTGAGTCTGGAACTCGAAGGGATAACGATTTTGGGTTCTCCACTGTCTTTATAAGCCATCAATTCTCTCCACTCCTGCAACTCCCACTGCTACCTTCCGTTGTAAACAATCCCTCCGCCGCTTGTTAAGTAAACATCCGCCGCCTCCGTCTCCGGAAATGGCCTCCGCCGTGACCCCCGTCGGTGCAATCAACGTCAACAGAGCTCCGGTAAAACCACATACGCCTCGTCAAAAGCTTGAGTTCCACAGTTGTTCACTTTCTGTTAATTTCCGTTTCATTAGTGGTTTAATATCTCTGTTTTAGACAAATGGGTCGATTCAATTTTCGCAGTTCCTGTAAAAGTTTGGACCTTTATATTACTTGATGCGTTTCTCAGAACTCTGTTCCAAACATATGCTGCCGTGAAATTGTATGTAAACGGTTACAATTAAGGGAGATTAAAGTAGAGATCTTTGGCGTTTGGTGTCTTTGAGGTCTTCAAGATCAAAGACACTAAAGTAGATCGCTTTGGAATGGGATTTATTTGCAGTTGAGCTTGAATGGATCTGGAGCAGGATCTGCATCAGCTCCAACTTCATCCTTCTTGGGCAAGAAGCTTGTGACCGCCTCAAGATTCCCGCAGAACAGTAACGTGAAGAGCAAGTCATTCAAGATCGTGGCTGTGGAGGAGGGAAAACAGACCGATGGAGACAGGTGGAAGGGTCTGGTCACTGACATTTCGGATGACCAACAAGACATCACCCGCGGAAAGGGTATGGTCGACTCGCTCTTCCAGGCCCCAATGGGAACCGGCACCCACCACCCTGTCCTAAGCTCCTACGAGTACATCAGCCAGGGTCTCAGACAGTAAGTTTCCGTTATGATAAGAATCTTGTCTCTTTGGTTGTTAGTTTAGCTTTGGACTGAAATAATCATTTCTATATAGGTACAATTTGGACAACACCATGGACGGTTTGTACATCGCCCCTGCTTTCATGGACAAGCTCATTGTTCACCTCACCAAGAACTTCTTGAAGTTGCCAAACATCAAGGTATCGTTTTTGCTCTCCGATTTCTCGGGTTTTAACACCAAGATTTCCGAATACGCTGTACTAACCTGAAGCCATCTGTTATAGGTTCCACTTATCTTGGGTATTTGGGGAGGCAAAGGACAGGGTAAATCCTTCCAGTGTGAGCTCGTCTTCGCCAAGATGGGCATCACGTAAGTAACCTTTCCGATCTTCCACCCTCAACCCAGCATCGATCTCACCATATCCAGAAACGGGTCTCGACTAAAATCTCGATCTTTTACTTCCCTTCTTTGCAGCCCGATCATGATGAGTGCAGGAGAGTTGGAGAGTGGAAACGCAGGAGAGCCGGCAAAGCTGATCAGACAAAGGTACCGTGAAGCAGCGGACATAATCAAGAAGGGGAAGATGTGTTGCCTCTTCATCAACGATCTAGACGCAGGAGCTGGACGTATGGGAGGCACAACTCAGTACACTGTCAATAACCAGATGGTGAACGCCACCCTCATGAACATAGCTGATAACCCAACAAACGTCCAGCTTCCTGGGATGTACAACAAGGAAGAGAATGCTCGTGTCCCCATCATTGTCACCGGTAACGATTTCTCCACTCTGTACGCTCCTCTCATCCGTGACGGTCGTATGGAGAAGTTCTACTGGGCTCCCACACGTGATGACCGTGTCGGTGTCTGCAAAGGTATCTTCAGGACAGACAATGTCCCGGACGCGGACATTGTCAAGCTCGTCGACCAATTCCCCGGCCAATCCATCGGTAAACTTTCCCCCAAACCCTAAAAAAAGCACAATGTTGTCTCGGAACTCATAAGATCAAACCCTAGAGACGTTATTCCGTTTGGTGTTGCAGATTTCTTCGGTGCATTGAGGGCGAGAGTATACGATGACGAAGTGAGGAAGTTCATCGAGGGAGTCGGAGTCGAGAAGATCGGGAAGAGACTGGTGAACTCGAGGGAGGCTCTCCCGACCTTCGAGCAGCCCGCCATGACCATCCAGAAGCTTCTGGAATATGGAACAATGCTTGTTCAGGAGCAAGACAACGTTAAGAGAGTCCAACTCGCCGACACGTACCTAAAGGAGGCTGCGTTGGGAGACGCAAACGCAGACGCCATTAACCGAGGAGCCTTCTAATTCGGTTAAGCCCCTCAATACAAGACCTATACCGGGGAGGTTCGAACACATAAATTCTTCGATTCCCTTTTTCTTTTTATTTTGGATTAAGATGTTTGCTTTTGAACTTGCTACTTCCAATGAATCGGAAAAGAGAATGAAAAGTGATTTAGGGTTTTTTTGTCTTGGTGGCGTGACTTGCAGGGCAAGCAACACAAGCGAGTTTGCCAGTTCCAGAAGGGTGTGTACTGATCCTAGTGATGATGGGATTTGTGTTTACACTTTTGCGGATAAAAAAATAATAATTTGCTCTTTCTTTTATATATATATATTTGTAAAATCATGCGATTGTGGGTTTTGCCCTTTCTGTAATTGAAGTGGATCGGTGCTTTTCCTCTATGATAACGTGCAAGCAATAATTCACCCGTTTTTTTGCATTTGTTTTTAGAATTTATACTTCGTAAATTTTTATTTATATATATATATATATTTTTTAATTTATTAAAAGACAAATTACGATTTTTTTTTAACTAGATATACTAAATAGAGATCCACACTAATTTTAGGATCGAAAACAAGCCATTTGATTGAAATTACTTATATATATATATATATGTGACTTCTCATATATTAAAAGCATCCATATCATTTGTTTTTAATGGGCGTAATTTTAATCAAACTAACTCCTTTTTTTAATCAAAATTATTTTGTATTAGTTTCATATTTCATTTTCCACATTGATATTAATGCAGATCGAGAGTTGTATAAAACCCTTTAATAACACATGAATCGAATCTAGAATCAGTCTTAATTTGCCAAAAACTTTCTAAACCCAATTGAAACTCTACTAATTACTCTCAGAAAAAGTTAATGACACCACATAAACACAACGATAAGTCGAATTAAACACTAAAACTTCGAAATCCAAAGGTTAAAAAACTTAAGAACAACAAGAAGAAAACCTCTACTTCATTAAAAACTCGGAAACAATTCGATTTTTCTATTTAAATGACTAAACAAAACCCTAAAATACCCAAAATTGCTTAATTTTAGTAAAAGAAAGTAAACCATGTTCCAATGGGACTAGAACTTAGTTGAAACACATAGAGCCGAAACCAAAAACCCCATTTTAATGAAGTGTCGTGTTTTGGCCTCTTATTTCTCAGCCCCTCACACGCCCAAGTGTTGTTCTTCCTACACATGCATGCTCGATCAGATCACAATTGTTCTTGAAACCCACCTCGAATCATGCGAATGAATGTAATTTATTTATTTATTTTGGTAAAAGGAATGTATTCAATCCGATTTCCTTACAACTTTGTATTCTTTCCCAACATCATTACTTATGAGCGTGAAATTGGTCCTTGAATCGGCAAGCCTTCATGCTCCCTGGCTCATTCATACTCTTGTTCCACTCGTCCATGTGCATCCATGATGTTTTCATCATTTCCTTCCTCGACAAAAAGAATTGGTTCCAAATCTTGATCAACAACGTTAAACGCAGAGTTCATGTTAAACTGACGTGAAAATTCTAACTTATAGACGTTATTGTTGATCCTTCCTAATACGTTAAAATATCTTTCTGTTGGAAGTTTCTATGAGGATCTTTAACATGCAATTCATTAATCCATCTAAGGTTTAACCAGTAGAAGAAAACATAAAATCTAAAACTATAAACAAATAATCGTGCATGTAATATATTTCAAGAGGAAAAACACTTATATGTTGAATCACAAAGATTTGAGGATACCTTAATCCATGGCAGACTAAGAAATTACCACGTTTCAGTTGCACTGCTCATAACCAAGGCGATGATTGAGAAACTAGATTAAAAGTCTTACAATGAACCCTTGAATTCAAACTTATCACGAGGAGGAAGTGATCGACTAAGTAAAATGTTTTTTTCGTCATTTGTGGAAGTGGTCAATTGAGCAGCCAAAAATAGTTATATGGTACACATGTGACATGTCGATGATAACCTTGATATCATTTGTCATGCTCGAACCATCAAAACATAAACATTAAATCTGCAAATTACTAAATTGAAACGAAATATTAATATTTAATAGTTTAAAAACAATGGTTGAAATTATATATTTTTTTTCCAAAGAAAAAGAAAAAGTCCTCGATCCAACCAAAAAAAATGCTTCTTAACTTGTGAACAAGATATGGAGAATATCGCACGTTAATTAATACACAAACAAACTTATGAAAAAAAATTCCAAATAAATATACGTGACTTTAAAATTTCCAAAAACAAATATACATTGAAACTTGAACTTTTAAACGGTTTTCAAACATCACCGTTGAAAATGGTTCAAAAATTCATGATTTAATTTCATTATTTTTAAAAAGTTTAAGGTTTAATATAGGAGTTAAGAAAAATTCATTTATTTAGAAATCTAAAAGTCCGTATGTTTATTTACAATTTTTTAATAGATTCGTATATTATTATACGTTTTAATGTACAATAAAAACCAACCCTTAAGTCAATTAGTCATCGTCGTCCCCACAAAAATTATTAAAAACAAACAGTGAAGCTTTTCCTTCAATCAATTAGACGCAAACACAAGTATGAAGACGACGACAAAGATAATGAAATATAAATGGTCCCCGATAATTTGACGTGTTTACATAATATGTATGTGGCAAGAAAAATATTACTCTAATAAATAAAAATAACGCATTTATAACATTTTGACCATAATTTTGTTCCTTTGGGCTTTGGCTTCGCATTTTTTCCACTCTCGGCTTCATTCATGGACTTTATGTCAAAAGAAAACGTGTTGTTTGTTTCTAGGTTCCTAATTATGCCTTTCGTGGATTATTTCATCCTTTTTAGGGGCGTAATTTATTATAGCGGTCACTCTAATCTAAAATTTTGAATTACCAATTGCGACTTGGGTTATTCTTTATCCGGGATGAGTACAAATTTAACGATCAAGTAGGGTATAAAACGGACGGTCCGAGCAAGCTAGCTCGATCCGAGTCAATTCGTTTTTGTCTCAATCTATTTGTGACCCGTTTTGTTGCGTCAAAAAATTTTGTTCAGTTCAAACAGTTTCAATTTTACCAATGAAAAAAAATATAAATTTTAATAAACAATTAAAATAATAATAAAATAATATTTTTTTGAAAAAACAATTTTAATATTTTTTTTGGAGCAACGAGTTCATATTTTTTTCAGTCCATATCGATAAAAAACTGAAATTGTTCGCGAGTTGGCTCAAAAATCAGACTCGTTTTTGCATTCCTATAACTAAGAGAACTAAGCCTTTTATATTCGTATTCGAATTCTATGGATAACAACTATTTTTGTTGTATTTTAGATTAAGATTGTTTTTATATATTATGAATTATTTAATTTGTTTATCGTATTTTCATTGCCCTATCTTCCTCCGCCCTCTCTTTCCACTTGGTGTATTCTATAACAAGTTCGGTTTTGGCATTAATTAGTCTCAAACCCTTGCTTATATGTCCATATGTAACTTGTTGCCGGAGAATCAAGTACAACGTAAAACCTTTTCAAATTTCTGCCGATTCCTTATTCATTTAATTGATTTCTGATCATATAATTCATATTATTTGAAAGATGTCCATTAAAAAACTGAGTAAAGTATGAAGATAGAAAACTTATTTTATGAGTTAAAATGATATCGATACGAAAAATAGCAGTCCATTATACATAACAATGTGTAATAAAGTTTTATAGTTTTTATAATACTATCAGTCGATTTTAATTTTAAGGAGCAGAAATATTTTGAGATGTTTAGCTATCTTTTTAATATTTGTGTTGTGTCTATTTTCTTTTTCCTAATAATATATTTCTAAAATCATTATAAATATAAAAAATGAAAACCCAAATATAACAGCCACCATATATTAGTAATGACATGTGTTATTAAATCAAATTCGATTTAATTTATTTAAACTTTAATCCGTTTGAACCTTATTATAGATTCGAACAAATTAAATCAGATTAATTTTGATTTAGATCAATTTTGATTAAAAAATTAAAACAAAAAAAAGTTGCATAAGGTTAAATTTATTTCTAATTTTCTTTGGTTTAGATTTGATTAAATTTAATTCACGGAACATGCTATATGAAAATAATATTAAAAAAATTACAATTTGATTCAAATGGTTAGATTTGATTTTTTTCTCAGTTATAATTTTAAACACAAAACAAATATTAAAACTATTAAAAATAGCAAAATGTTTGTATGAAAATACGTGTCACTTCAGCAACAAATACAATCCTAACTTTTATAAACATATATAAATAAAAATAAAAATAAATATATATATATATATATATATATATATGTATATATATATTAAGTTCTTACACGATGGACTTGGTCAGACTCTGATAGACAGCCGATTAACTTTTTGTCCTGACCTTCCGCCAACTTTGACAAATTAAGAAAAGGAAAATGCTAATTTTTCACCTACAATTGGCCCATCTTTTTTTTTTTAAACGAATTGGCCCATCTTTCTCTAACTAAAAAAATAATAAATCCTTATTACATAATTATATTTTTTTCAAATAAATTATCTATTTACTTTTTGATAATCGTTGATTATTGATTAAATGAACAAATTTGTCGGTTGCATATCAGCTATGATCCTATATTTAATTCTGGAAAATAAATTAAATACCCTTCATATCTGTATTTTTTCTCAAACTAAAACAATATGAATCATTTTTTAAAATTATTCTTTGAAAAAATATTTTCAGGAGAAAAAATTGATGTACTGTTAAATTATTCAAGTGTATATGTCAAAAACCACATATAAGTCCAAGAAATAAATTAATTTCAGGAGAAAAACAAATATTATTATGATTGGTTAGTTACCTTTATCTTCATATTTTTATATAGCTTTTGTCTCGAAGAAAATTAAATTATTGGTCTGGGAAAATATGATAAATTAAATAATATTCGCTAACCCGACTGTTAATTGAAATCAAACCAACAAAATGGGCTAATTAATTAATTTAACTCTGTTTGGCTCTATTCGTTGACACTCTTTGCATGCAACCCTTTTTGTATTTTTTTTATGGAGTTGCAGAAATATTTATTGATAATGATGACTTAGTTTCCAAATATTTTTCTTATTTCAAAATTCAAATTTATAGGTTCTTTATATATGATAATATGAAAACAATTTTCTAAAAAACATTTAATATAAATTATGTTATCTGATTCGTCTATTAACAAGTCTATTATGAACATAAACTATTAAAATAGAATCAAATAATTATTTGATTTCCATGTAACAACTTATCCTTGTACACATATGACATATCCATACGACTTCATTCATAATTAAAATATAAAAAAAAGCTCATACATGAACAAAAATATTATATCGATTAATCTGTCTAACCACATATTTATATGTAATTGACTAGTTTATATAGGTTGTTAGGTGTATGTATCCATATATATATATATATATAAAATCAAAAGTTTTTTATATTTTTCTTTCCAAAGCTTTCGACAAATTTAACTGTCCAGGTAGGGGTGGCCATTTCGGTTATTAACCGAATAACCGAACGGTTGAGGAAGTTGAATAACCGTTCGGGTTCGGTTCGGTTCGGTTAATAACCGAATAACCGCGGTTAACCGAACGGTTATTGAGTTTTTTTAATATTTTAATTTTTATCCTCATTATTATTAGTATTATTTTTTTATACTTCACTTTTAACCTTATATATTTCACTCAATAAACCATAAAATGTAATGTTTTTAATTTTTATCCTAATTATTGAAGTTTTTAGATTTTTTTATAATTTTATTTTACATGATTAATCATTTTGTGCATTTATTTAAATAGATATTTTTAAATTTATGTAAGATTAATAATTTTTTTAAAAAAATATATCATAACCGAACCGAACCGATCTAAAACCGAACCGAATAAACCGGAAAATATAACCGTTTGGTTATAATTTTATTATGCAAAACCGAACCGAACCGAACCGAAACCGAAC
>NW_010960187.1:317795-331903 GCF_000463585.1 Tarenaya hassleriana | reverse complement strand
GTTCGGTTATTTGCTTAATAACCGAACGGTTGAGGAAGTTGAATAACCGTTCGGGTTCGGTTCGGTTCGGTTAATAACCGAATAACCGCGGTTAACCGAACGGTTATTGAGTTTTTTAAATATTTTAATTTTTATCCTCATTATTATTAGTATTATTTTTTTATACTTCACTTTTAGCCTTATATATTTCACCCAATAAACCATAAAATGTAATGTTTTTAATTTTTATCCTAATTATTGAAGTTTTTAGATTTTTTTATAATTTTATTTTACATGATTAATCATTTTGTGCATTTATTTAAATAGATATTTTGAAATTTATGTAGGATTAATAATGTTTTTTAAAAAAATATATCATAACCGAACCGAACCGATCTAAAACCGAACCGAATAAACCGAAAAATATAACCGTTTGGTTATAATTTTATTATGCAAAAACCGAGCCGAACCGAACCGAAACCGAACTGAACCGAACCGATTAAATCTATATAACCGTTTGGGTATGATTTTTTTATAACCGAAATAACCGAACCCGAAATAACCGAACCGAAAACCGAACCGAAACCCGAAATGGCCACCCCTATGTCCAGGAAGGTGGAAACAGACAGAAAGCAGATCCAAAAGCTGATGTAAACTATCTTATAAAAATAAATAAAATGAAGAATAGTTGCAAAATTGCAAAAATATCTATAAGAAATAACAGGAAGAAGACGATGGAACTAAGACCTACTTCTCCACTAACTTAACTTGTCTTGTCTATACTTCCCATACCCTAAAACCTAAAATACTCGTGGAAAAACTATACACATTAACAGGGATGTTGGAGCAGCCCATACCCACACTCGGTTCGAAGGTTTTGGATTCCGGTTCGGATCGGTCCGATTTTTTTTTATCTATATAATCAAACCCGAAATCTGATTTGAGATCAGACTGAACGAGTCTGCTCAATTCCTTTGTAATTTTCTTGTTTTTTTATTCAATTATTTTTTAAAAGAAAATATCAATCTTTCTTATCGGTCCGAATCGGGTCCGAAATTCGAATCGAGTGTGACCCGAAAATTCGAGATTTTTCGGATGGGTTCGCAGCAGGATTCGAAGCTCGCACCTAAATTGACACCCCTACATATAAGCTACTTATTTATGCATATTATATTATTCCAAAATTCAATTTAACACAAAAGACAAGAAATTATGTACGTTGTTTGAATGAATGACAAAAGTTTCTAATTAAAACTAGTTTGATTAAATTATTGCTTATAAGAAAATTCACGATTTCTAATCTAAATGTTATGGGGACAGAGACATTAGTTGGGGAATAGAAAATGAAATAAGAATTCGACCTCCAACTAATAAAAACAAAACGTTTATTTATATATTAAATTTATGTTTGCGTAACAGTTAAAATGAATACATAAGAAAATGGTTTTTAATTATCATAAAATGGACAATTTAATTAGCCCTTTTATATATTATAATACGATTGCAAGGGTGAATTGTTATAGGAATTTTGCTCCGTACAACATCAATAATCGTAAAAGTTACTTCTAATGAATTAGCTTTTGAGATTTAATTATATTGATCCCAAAGTTGCACGTTACGTCGACTCTCAGTCAAGGAACGGATAAATTTTTAACATACCAAACAGAAATTTTAGTCAAATTTCAAATCAAAATTTGTGTCCTATATTAATTAAAAGAATGGAATTTAAATACATAAAATATTTTTTTGCAGAATTCTTAAGTAGTAGAAAACGAGGGAGGTGTTACTTATCTTCAAAACGTAAATACACAACGTCTGTTATTATAGGATAAAGAAAAAAACAATTAAATACAAATAATATCGACACATAAATTCTGTACAGATATGTGTAGAAATTTTGAAAAAATTTTAAAGGTAAATCAAGATATTTGGAGACGTAAGTATACAACAAAATCAAAGCTGAAAGATCATTAAAAAAATATTTTTATTAAATTTTCCAACACAATAAATAAGAATAAAAAGCATGTAAATACGATGTATATACGCGTGAATTCTCTATAATTTATGATTTAAAAAAAATAAATCCCTATATTTAAAGACGCAAGCACAAGAAAATCGAAAGACAGAGACCAGAATTATACACTCCACCATGATGGGTTCATCATCATCTCATACAACCACAATCCTCCGAATCGCAGTTTTCCTACTCGTTTTCCCTCCCATTCTCAGCAATTTTCCTCCTAACCAAACACTCATTTTCTCTCTCAAAACTCAACATCTCTCTTACTCTTCTTCGACCATCCAGCGCCTCTCTGCTTCATCATCTTCTTCCGACAAGCTCTCGTTCAGACACAATGTCACTCTCACCGTCTCCCTCGCCGTCGGGTCGCCGCCACAGAGCATCACGATGGTTCTCGACACCGGAAGCGAGCTCTCATGGCTTCACTGTAAAAAAGCTCCGAACTTGAGATCCGTTTTCGACCCGATTCGCTCTTCTTCGTATTCACCCGTTCCCTGTTCCTCACCCGTTTGCACGACTCGGACCCGGGATTTACCCATACCCGCTTCGTGCGACACGAATGCCAATCTCTGCCACGTGGCAATCTCCTATGCCGATGCTTCCTCCATCGAAGGCAACCTGGCTCACGACACGTTCGTAGTCGGGTCCAAGACCCGACCCGGTACGGTTTTCGGCTGCATGAATTCCGGTTTCAGCTCGGATTCTGAGGAGGACGCGAAAACCACCGGTTTAATGGGCATGAACCGGGGGTCGTTGTCGTTCGTTAACCAGATGGGTCTCTCCAAATTCTCGTACTGCATCTCGGGTTTCGACTCGTCCGGTATTTTGCTTCTCGGAGACGCGAGTTTCTCGTGGCTAGGGCCTCTCCAGTACACGCCACTGGTTCGGGAAACGACGCCGTTGCCGTACTTCGACCGGGTCGCATACACGGTCCAATTGGAAGGAATCCGGGTCGGATCGAAAATGCTCCCTTTACCCAAATCGGTATTTGTACCGGATCATACCGGAGCCGGTCAGACGATGGTTGATTCCGGTACGCAATTCACGTTCTTGCTGGGCCCGGTTTACAAAGCCCTGAGAAACGAGTTTCTCCAGCAAACCAAATCCGTTCTGAGAGTCGTGGACGACCCGAACTTCGTGTTCCAAGGTGTCATGGACCTCTGTTACCGGGTCGGACCGGGCCGGACCGATTTCAACTCGTTACCCAAGGTGAGTTTGATCTTCCGCGGCGCGGAGATGAGCGTGTCGGGTCAGAAGCTCTTGTACCGAGTTCCCGGGTCCGAGTCGAGAGGGAGGGATCAGGTGTACTGCTTCACGTTTGGGAACTCCGATCTGTTGGGAATAGAAGCGTTCGTGATTGGTCATCATCATCAACAGAACTTGTGGATGGAGTTTGATTTGGCGAAATCAAGGGTTGGATTTGCTGAGATCAGGTGTGATACAGCAAATCAACGGCTCAGATCGCTTGTTTAGATTTTTTTTATTTTCTGTAATGCACACTTCGTATGTACATTTGTACAAACAGACAGGCACTTTGTTTGGTCGAAGAATCTCAAGTACTGACACCCACCCACTTTGATGTGATGAATATACTATAGAAAAAAAAAAGGATATAATATAAACCACTATAAAAAATTAACATTTTAATCAACAAAAATAGAATGAATATAGGCCTTTATATTTGTTCAAGGCTTTGCATTTGCCCTTGCCCTTGCCCTTGCCTTGACCTCTTGTCTTTCCTCTGTTTCTTCAGTGATCTGCATTCATCAAACATGATAAATACATATTGTTATGGCTGCTTCAACACAGTAATCAGTGGTGTAGTAATGCTTTACTCAAGCCATGCTCTCTCTCCTTAGAGACAGTTCCCACACACAAGAAACCCTTTCTTGGCCTGCAAGCTACTAACTCCACCTCAAAAATCAAATCAACTTTGGTCCACTGCCGAGAAAACCGTTAGCGAAACCGTCAAAAGCAAACGCAAAGCCAATAAGGAGGCGACCCTTGCACTACCATAAACATATCCCGACTTACAAGTGATCTTTGCAACTTCTTCGACCTGAAAAGAGCTAAGAGTAAGTTGTCTAGAAGATCACAAGTCAATCCGAAAAGAATGAAAGAGAATGAACCCTTCATGGTTCAAAGAAGAATATCGTGTTGTTTTCAAGTCGCGTGTAGTATCGAAGACCTTTTTCGTCTTCAGACAATACACCCTCGTACGGAACCACATTGCCAGGATACCATGTTGTAAACCCGTGAGCATGCTAAGCTGTGGTGCCAAAAACACGCAGACCAACTCTCCATAAGTTCCTGAAACCAGTCTTTATGAATAACCCCCGAGTATAAAACCAACAGCATAGAAAAGTTTCCCTGGCTCGAGCCATTTTAGAGGCAACCACTTTTCTTCTGATTGGAAGAAAGCCAACACCCGGAACAAAGAAACAGATCAATGCACAAGTTCAGTCTACCGATCAATCCCAGTAACGTACCATCTACAAAGAGGAAGATCATTCGATCGTGAAGACTGTATACTCTATTAGGAATTATGACGAGTTTCAGTTCGTGTGAAATTTAGATATTAATGTGTTTCCTATTTGGATTAGATTTGTCTATTCTTATGGTTTCCTTCACGACACCATCATCTCCGTTCAAATCAATCGCATCGCCCATGGCTTCAGAGGCTCACGGGAAATCTACTTCACCAGCATTCACATATATGCAAGGATCATGAATGTGTGTGAATGAAGATGTACTATATGTATATACCGCCATACACGCCTATATACAACACACCCTACCTATGTACACCACCTAGGAGTAGAATATGTACACGCATATATAGACATTGTACACGCATATACACACTGTATCTGTATGTATGCCATCAAATCACAACCACAGCAAGAAAGAAGCGTATAAAACATTATACACAATCATACACACAATATTTGTGTATCAGAATCAGACTGACATTTCTACAATTGCCTCTTTGTAACTCCTTAAACCCAAGTTCAATTCAACATGAAGAAGAAGAAGAAGAAGAAGAAGAAGAAGAAGAAGAAGAAGAAGAAGAAGAAGAAGAAGAAGAAGAAGAAGAAGAAGAAGAAGAAGAAGAAATAGAAGAAGAAGAAGAAGAAGAAGAAGAAGAAGAAGAAGAAGAAGAAGAAATCAAACAAATGGATGATTCGGAAAACCCTAAGCTTAGTGAAAAACAAAGTCAAAATTTTTCTCGAAATCAACCTCATGAATTTCCTATCTAGAACCACGAAATGGAAATTGAAGAAGCGGACGCTCGAACTGACCCGAATCCGAGGAAGAGGAAGAGAAATTGGATCCAATAGGAACCGGGAGAAGTGTGTTGAGACCTCGGAAGACCCGATGGAGATGAAAACGGCGGTGAGATCGTTGCCATAGACTGTCCCAATGAAACCATGAATCTCCCGGATTCGATTTCTTCTACCGTCTCTCCATGGGTGTCTTTGCTTCCACGCGCTACTAGCCGCGTGTGACCCATTCTCCGTTCCCACGTGTAATTGGGGATTTGGCATAATCGGATGATTTGAAAAAAAGTGTGATGTATCATCAACATTGAAATGGACATAATTTTATTCCGTTTATAAATATATAGAAAATTGAAACCCATTTTTTTTATTTTGTTTAGAATTTCAGAAATTTTTAAATTTTGGTTTAAATTTTTGTCAAATTAAAAATTGATATAAGAAAAAAAAAACAGTAACAAAAATTTATCTAGAAATATGGGGTTTTTTAAAATTTTAAAAATATATGTTTTTCTGATTCACGAGTCTGCTCGTTGAAACGTCGAGCGCTTTCTGTCACCGTACGATTAGCATTGTATTATGACACGTGTTGTTTTATGTACGTTGAGGCGCATATTACATTTTAGTACCGGCCGCAGAGAATTCAAATTTAACTTATATGGGCCTTCAGAAATGTAGAATTACAAATAGGCCCATATGATTGTGCCCTAGAAAAATCAGACAAAAGGATCTATTGAATTCATTTGTGTTGTGCATCTATGGTCTTGAAATAATGGTAAAAAATATTTTGAACTTGAAAAAAAAAAACATTAGCATAGGATTCCATGTTAGCGGATATAATGATTGTTGTTATTAGCATGTATTTGGGATTCCTGTCGGTTTGGTTTGAGATTTTCGTGAAAAAGTATATTATTATGCTTTTATTGTCGAATATTGACTTTGTTTAATACTATTTGCATTCGATTTTCGTTGAAATATTCATTTTTTATTTTTTTATGTTTATTCAATCATTTTATATTTAACAAGGATGTAGGTTAAAATTAATTAATTTAATTAAAATAATTATATCCGCTCGATTGATTTCATAAAATTCCATTTGTTACACATTGTTCGATTTTGTTATGCTTCGGTTTTCGATAAGCAAATGAACTTCCCAATCATTTAAACAACTGTTTAGATTACCTCTCAATGACTTTTTCTTTTGGTAACCGGATATTCTAGATCAAGGTTCGAACTAATCCTGAGATCGGGAGTCAGTTATGTGATTTAGATTATACGTTTTTTTTTTACAATTTTGAGATTCGAATTCAGGGTAGGACAGATATTTTACACCTCGTTTCACCGATTAAAGTAACCAAGTTTGGGTTAGTTTTCAATGACTTTGAACAAATGTATGTAGGGGTGGATACAGATCGGATATCCGGAGTTTTTCAGGTATTTGTATCCGTATCCGATCCGTACAAATATCAAAATTTGTTATCCGTATCCGATTCGTAGTTTTCAGATATCCGTAATTTCGGATATCCGTAAAAACTACGGATATTTACAAATATCCGTATCCGATATAAAAATAACAAAAATGAGAAATAAAATAAAAAATTCAAACACATATAAAATATATAATCCATCGAATAAAAAACTAAATTCAAACTTAAAATACATAACATAAATATAAATCGATTATAAGTCTCACACACATATACATCAGAAAAAATAAAAAATTCTCAAATCCGATTCTGAGTTAAGAGAAAAATATAATAAAACAAATGAACTGCAAATATCGATCGTAATCAATGAAATCTTTCTATGAAAAACACATATAACCAACGAAATCTCCAAACCCGATTCAGACTGTTCAAAAATGGAAAAATAGCAGAGAAAATGGATTGAGAAAGTAGTTGATTAGAGATCAATAAGGTTGATCGATAGAGGTTCAAAGGATCATAAAAAATGCGGATTATCAAGGAAAGAAAAAGAGAGAGCAAAAATGGCAGATTAACTAGGAAAGAGAATACGAAAGAGAGAGAGAAAGAGATAGAGGAAGGCGGAGAACGCTCAACGGAGGAAAAGAAAAGGAGTAACAAAAACCCAAACATATTTTTTATTTTTACAAAGAGACCCTTATAAATAAACTAATTACCAAATTAACCATATATTATTAATATTATTAAAAAGTACAGATCGGATCGGATATGTCGGATAATTCTATTTTGATATCCGTATCCGATCCGTATCCGACAAATATTTTGAAACTAATATCCGTATCCGATCCGTGAACTCCGGATATCCGAATTTTCGGTTCGAATACGAATCGAATAACGGATCGAATCGGTTTTTTCGGATATTATGCCCACCCCTAAATGTATGGACCTTTGTCTCCCTTAATTAAGAAGAAATTTTTTTTATCAAAAATAAAATAAAAAGGTCTAAACGGTCCACAAGCAGGTTGATTGTTACATATATATATTACATCTATCTTTCCTTTTATTCCTATGATAACCAGTCTCCTAATCATTTGTGATTCAAGAGTCTCTTGATGAATTATTTTTTTTATAATCCGAAAATTTATCAGAACTTTTGAATTAACTATATTTTTTATATTTTTTAAAGGATTGAAAAAATCTATATGAATACTTTTCTCTAATAGAAACTCGAATCAACTATATTTTTTATATTTTTAAAATGATTAGAAAAATCTATATGAATACTTTTTTCTAGTAGAAACTCTAATTTAGATTGTGAATGAAATTTACTTCCAAAATTTTCAGTGAAATTTTTTTGACCTATACAAATAAATATTGGATCATTTTTTTATACCTCGAGTTGGCATATACTGATTGGTTATAAGGAGATTTTCCGTTCTCATGCACGTTCAGACCTTGTTCACTTTCATTCCATATGCATTCAAATTGCTGAAAAAATATCAAACAACATATTATATATATTATGAATCCAACGTCACATATACTTTCTCAATTTTTTTACGTATTATTTAAAAGGAAATTAAACTATAATCCGATTTTTTACATAAAATTATAAATAAGTAGCCATTAAATCAATATTCCATATTTCAGAAACACCACAGCAAAGTTTCAAAAAATATATGAATATATTAAATCAAAATTACAAAAATGTTACAGAATATTTAAATTTATGTATTACTAATTTTGTTATTTAGCTTATATTTCTTTATTATATTAGAATATTCTTGTAATATAATATATATATATATATATATATATATATATATATATATAAAACATATGACATGCCTTTATTCGGTGTAAAAAATATTCAAATAAAAATTTTATATTACATTTACATTTCTAAATTGACAAATAAAATACCAATGAAATTTTCATGAAGCATATTTATTGTCTCTCCTATCAGTAGCTTCTTCGATTACAAAAATATAACGACAGACTTACCAACAATGATTTGCAACAGTGTAAACTGTAAAATTTCAAACTCATATATATATATATATATTGTAAACATAAGTGACTTCGTTTATTTTTAAATTAAAATTAATTGGTCCATCTTTTTAGAGAATCTCTTATGGAGACAGATGAAGATTGGAGGTTAAGTTAGTTGATAGCTAGTTAGGCTTTCGAACAAGCACAAAGTAATTCTAGTTTTGCCTTTGTTTTATGATTGTTTTTGTTTGGAGCCCTACAAAGGGAATCGCGTTTTCCCCAAGCAATATCTTTCGTACGATGTCGATTCCTCATATTTTTCATTGTAACCCCCTTCAAATGTTACGGATATTGAAACTGTCTCCAACGATCTATCAAGAGATACGGATATTGAAACTGTCTCCAACGATCTATCAAGAGTTATGAAGAATATTATAAAAAAATCATCAGAAAAGATTTGAAAAATAATATTAATATTACTCTGACAGCTCATGATAACGTAGAAGGGTTGAGAGTGATCGTCGGTGCGAGAGGTATAAACAAAAAGTGGCTCATAACGAACGTCTGGATATGGGGTATAGGGATGAATCGAACACACCGGAATGAGAGATATCTGAGGATTGTAGAGGTATGAGACTACACAGTCAAAGATAACTTAAATGAATTGATTGAGTTATTCATAACAACAAGATGCATCTACATTTTCGGTTGCCCATCTCGAGAGAACTCCAAAGTTAAGCGTGCTCGCTTTGGAGTACTCTTATTATGGGTGACCTTTTAGGAAGTACTTTTCGGGATGTATGTGAGTGAGGACAAAACACGCTAAAAGATCTCGTGTTGGTATGTGAAGACATCTTTGACATTCCGTAGCGGCCTCGGATCGTTATAAATGGTATCATAGCCGGTTTTATCCTAATATGATATGGTTCGAAGACGAACCAAACGGAAGCTAGTGGGCATGTGATAGCCCAGGATACCGTAGGAGAGCGGAGAGTGATCGTCAGTGCAAGAGACACGGACAAAGAGCGGCTCCTGACGAGCTTCTGGGTAGGGAGTACATGGATGCATCGAACGCACCAGAATTAGAGAAAACCGAGGGTTGTGTAGGTATGAGACTACACAATCAAAGATAACATAAATTAAAAAAATTGATTGAGCTAATCATAGCAACAAGATGCATTAACTTTTTCGGTTACCCCTCTCGAGAGAACTCCAAAGTTAAACGTGTTCGCTTTGGAGTAGTCTTGAGATGAGTGATCTTCTGGGAAGTACTTTCCGGGATGTGTATGAGTGAGGACAACACACGCTAAAAGATCTCGTATTGGTGTGTGAGGACAATTTTGACATTTCGTAGCGGTTTCGTGTCATTATAAATACTAAATATTTCGATTTGATATTATTTGTATATTTTGGATATTTATATTGATTAAAAAATATTATGCGATACACATACTTGATTTTGTAGCTCACAATTAGCAATCCATGCGTACTTTTGTTTTACGTCTTGTAAAGTGTAGCAAAGACGCAGTAATTTTTTTTCCCCATTATTGCATGTCTTAAGCAATCACATCATTTGTTCTCAAAGTAAATGTGGGTTCGACCAACTTCTATAATATTAGGTTTCTGTGATTATATTTAATTACTTTATAAATTGCATCAAACCCGATTTATTTTCTTTTACCCTAGTTCAATTTTTTCTATTTATATAAATAATATATGCTAATAATTATAGAATAATATTTAGATAAAAAAAATATGAAAGAGGGGTAAGGGGAAAAAAAGAAAGGAAATAGAAGAAAAACAAAATTAGATTAAAACAATGGATATTGTTATTTTGGACAATAAAAACACAGTAAAAAAAAGTATAAATACGCTTTTTAAAGAAGGTTTTTTTATTATTATTTCAGTACATTTAAATGGAACATCCCTTTGAATCTCAGATAAATACACTTTTTAAAATCTGGAATAGGTGAGAAAATTAGAACTAAGTTAGGATAAGCCCCGACTCAGTTGGAAAGTGAGTACCCCTCCTTATATGAGATGTTGGGTTCGATTTCTTTTGATGTTAAATTTTCTTCAGCCGGTCAGTTTCGATTGATTTAACTTTTCCGTGTGGTTTGCCGGTTGTTACGTAGGGTCATGGAAGTTTACTGTCCACGATACTGTGTCATTCATTCGGCCCTTGAGAGAGGGATGTGAGGCGTTTCGGTATCCGCTCCAAAGGATTATAGCGCAGATTCTCCGACGTATAAAAAAAATAGAACTAAGTTGTCTATTTCACATATGACATGCCTTTATTCGGTGTAAAAAATATTCAAATAAAAATTTTATATTACATTTACATTTCTAAATTGACAAATAAAATACCAATGAAATTTTCATGAAGCATATTTATTGTCTCTCCTATCAGTAGCGACAAAATATTGATTATTTAATACTGTTATTTGGGTTCATTTCGTTTAAAAAAAATGACTATGAAATAAGAGAAATGTAATGTATCGTGAAATGAAAAAAAGAGACAATTATTGTTATAATTTCTGAAATCATTAAGACTATCAAATATGAACTATTATTATTTAAAGATAAATTAGAGAAACTCTACGTAAATTTACAAAAACACATCTATAGTTAAACTTATGGTATTTTAACATAAGTCTTTTTGGTTTTAATTTAATGTGAACCGAGGGAACTTTGATTATCACACTTTGCTAATTACATGCTCCGATGAATGCGGGCAATCCGGGCCCACTTATTTCCATCGTACAATTTTTCTTTTAAATTTTAAAACTTTGGCGGGTAAATATTTGGATTAAATAATCTGTTATTTTTATATTGAATTTACATTCGGACACAATTTTCTAACACCTAATAATCTAATATCTTTTTTTTTTGTCTTGGCTCGTTTAAAATTTATTTGCTACAGCTGGTAAATATTGTGCGGCAAGTAGTAATTTTTTTTACTGTGATCGAAAATAAATTCAATAATAATCTTTTTTTTAAACATAATTGATATTGATTTAGTAAAGTACCATGTGTTTGTGATTATTGATATTTTCTTATGTCTGTAACCGAATAAATCTTAAAATAAATTCCACAAGCGATAAAATACGAATGGTGCACTACGCACGAAGGACAAATTTGATAAGATAAAAAGATTGGGGTCAAAAGCAAAAGCCAAAAGATATTGGGGAGCGCAACAAAAAATACATTCTTCGTCGATTGATTTATGCCTCAACTTGCATTCTAAGCAAAGTTGTTTTCATTTGCTCTCTTTTGTATCAAATCTATAAATATATGTACCTGTGATTATATATATATATACACGTGTGTGTCTGTGTGTGTATCGCGTGCTATCTATTTCTATGGCCAATTTGATTAATAATGAAATAATTGAATTAATCTGAATAGAATAGAATATGACATAAAAAAATATTTTTTTTCTGGATTTTTTTTATTATTTTTGTGATTTCGATTCATTTGACTTAAATAATTTTTAAAATAGTTATACATTATTCGATTTATTTTATATATTTGAACAAAATAAGTGCCTTATACATATGCATTCATGTAAACCGACGGTTGATCGTCAAAAATCTTTTTTATATTTAAAACGGTATTATCCGCCAAATAAAAAAATGAAAAAAAAATAAAAAAGAATATTATATTTTTTTGACATTCCATCTGATGGGCCAAGCGTCACATGCATTTTTTTTTTTTGCATAAACTATTGAAGAAGAAAAAAAAAACCTCAAAACCAACGAAGGACCATAAAAAAGTCAAATGGCGCATTCTTATGGAACTCCTAAAATCTTGAATTTTCTTGTATAAATATATCAACTTTGTAATGTATCTCAATATTTATACATGTTACATGACCAATGTTTAATCTGATGTATTAATTAAAAAATATAGAGACTTTTAATCTAAGAAATATATACACCAAATATTAAAATGTATTAAAAAATATATCTGAAGAGTTAAACTATTTTTTAGTTCATTTTAACATTTAATATATTTATTCGTAAAACTAAAAGTTTGTATTTTTTTTAACATATTTACAAAATTGGTATATTTTTTTATTGAATTATACCTTTAATTACACGGACCACGGTTCAAAATGGCCTTCATTGTTATGCAAACAAATAGCCTCACATGATTCAAATATTAGTTCTGTTATAACCTGTGTGTTTTATTTAGGCGGCGTTTTTCGAGTTGTTTTTGGAATTCAATTTTGTTATTTTATTTTTTAAAATTTTATCAATTCAAAAAAATTTATATTGGATTTCAATTCGGTTTTATAAAAAAGAATATTTTAAAAAAAAAGAATTTTTGTTTCAAATTCTGTTTTATTTAAAATATTAATTAAATCTAAGTATATTTAATATATAATACCTAAATGGAATATTTTGGTTATGTTTATATTTTTAAACCATTTTCTTAAGAAAAAGTGAGAAAACTATAAAAATAAATAAATTAGTTTAAACAACAAACTGAAGACTTCGAGCTCCACCTTCCATAATAATGTATTTTCTTTAATTTGTTTTAACCGTAAAGTTGTATTTCGGCCAATATCTCTCTCTCTCCAACTATGGAGTTTCCCTCTCTATAAATACCAAACCTCACTCGAGCTTCCTCCATCATCTCCTCCACAACCAAAACCAAAGCAAGAACACCCTTTTAGCACCAATATTTCTTCTTCTTCTTCTTCTCAAATCATACAAACACTGGAAACGATGGAAATGAGACAGAGAATTCTCCTAAACACGTTGCCTCTCTTTGTGCTCTTCTTCAGCTTCGCCGACGCCAGAATCCCCGGCGTCTACTCCGGCGGCGCCTGGCAAAGCGCCCACGCCACTTTCTACGGCGGTAACGACGCCTCCGGCACCATGGGTACCCTCCCTCCCTCCCTCTCTCTCTTTTATTCGCATGTTTTGTACCGGCACTCTCTGAAACAAGACAGAGAATGTCGTTTTATTTCACAACAGTTAAACTGATCGTGGGGTTTGGTTTACTGACAGGCGGTGCGTGCGGGTACGGCAACCTGTACAGTCAAGGCTATGGCGTGAACACCGCGGCTCTGAGCACAGCTCTGTTCAACAATGGCTTCAGCTGCGGAGCATGCTTCGAGATCAAATGCGCCGACGACCCTCAATGGTGCCATTCGGGAAGCCCTTCCATCTTCATCACCGCCACAAATTTCTGCCCTCCAAACTTTGCTCAGCCCAGCGACAATGGCGGCTGGTGCAACCCTCCTCGCGCTCACTTCGACCTCGCCATGCCCATGTTCCTCAAGCTCGCCGAGTACCGCGCAGGAATCGTCCCCGTCTCCTACCGCAGGTAAAATTCAAACCCACATTCCTAAAAATCCATGATATTCAGAACAAGAGCAAGATTCTGAGTCACGTGCGTTGTCGT
>NW_010960187.1:267874-317785 GCF_000463585.1 Tarenaya hassleriana | reverse complement strand
CGTGTAGGGTTCCGTGTAGGAAGAGAGGAGGGATAAGGTTCACGATAAACGGTCACCGTTACTTCAACCTGGTGCTGATAACGAACGTTGCGGGAGCCGGGGACATAGTGAGAGCGAGCGTGAAGGGGTCGAAGACAGGGTGGATGAGCATGAGCAGGAACTGGGGGCAGAACTGGCAGTCTAACGCCGTTCTGGCTGGTCAGTCACTGTCGTTCCGTGTCACCGGCAGTGACCGTAGATCATCCACCTCCTGGAACATTGTTCCCTCTCACTGGCAGTTTGGTCAAACTTTTGTCGGGAAGAATTTCAGGGTCTGATTTGAGAAGATCGAGAAAGTGTGGGAACAAAGTTTAAAAAATTGATGAAACGGAGCCCAAGAAAGACGCCCCGTTAATTTCGGCTTTACTTTTATTTTGCCAAGGTAGTGGGGGGAGAGAGAGAGAGAGTTTTTTAAAGTTCGTGTCTTTTTGTCTGTTTTTCCTCTGCGGTTGACTGTGCTCTTGAGTTATGGGGTGAAGAGCTGAAGTGGCTGTGAGAAGTTATTGTTGAACAGCCCGCAGCTCTCTGAATACATGAGTTTGTAATGCTGATGTTTAATACACAACTTTGTTCTTCTAATTCATCTCTTTCTCACGCCATTGTTACATAGCAATGTCCTTTGGGACATTCTTTCAGTTCTTTTGCTTCTTGTCTTCTCTCTCTCTCTGTAACATGAACAAATCTAAATGGATTAAACCATATATGTTCACTAACTTTGTTTCTGGGCTTCTCCAGTTACAGCATTTCCACCTTCTCAACAAGCGTTTATGGCCAATTTGTCATTACTTTTAGACAATTTATTTATTGAATCTCTCACGGCAGTGAGATTCAAATTGAAAATGCTCAACACAGGAACAGTCTACACACTCGCAGACAAGGAAACGTCCAAAGACAAAACATGTAAAGAAACATAGAGACATTGTATGGAAGAAACCGTGATTTCCATCCCCTATCATCAAGGCTTTCTTTGAACAGAACCAGGGTAGGAAAGAACCCCCCACCAAAATCTGACGATGTTACAGAAAAATCTGGGTTCAGGGCTCATATCAAGTGTAAAAATTGGAAGGACCTTCATCGAGGGCAAGGAGGAGTAAAAACCCTAATTCGAAAAAGGGAAAATTTTTTAGAATTCTCCTTCGATTTCGATTAGGGTTTTCTCCACCCCGAGGGATTTGTTTAGTTCCCACTCAATCCTCTCTCTTTCTAATCATTGCCCATGAAAAAAAAAATTGTTCTTCAGTGTAAAGATCTTGAATTTGCGGGAATTGTACCCAAAAAAAAATTCATTTTTTTTAGGGGAAAACAGAAAGGAAGAGAAACCAGAGCTCGGTGAATCGATGAAGACGGCGAGCAGAGGTATGTGCGTGTGTGTATATATATATGTATCTACGAATTTTACCTGGGCTAGGGTTTTGTTAGCCTAGGTATGGTTGGGTTTAGTTTGGCTAATGGGCTAACTTTAATTCGACCCAATTGAATCGGTGTAGGATTGAACCCGATATGGTTTTAGCTAAACCCAGCTTTGCACAAGATTATCCCGTCATCCAAACATACCTCTTCTCTTTCAGCTCTTTGGTTCTTCTTCATCTCTGTTACTTGTTAAGTTTCTGGATATCGGAATCGGGATTGATCGGAATTTCCGATGTTTAATCAGTTCGGTGCCACGGCGGAGACGCTGAGTAAGGCGTCGGCGGTGGTTCTCCGGATCGGAACCGACGCTCATTTGTATGACGATCCCGAGGACGTCAGCATCGCTCCGCTTCTCGACAGCAAGTTCGACTCCGAGAAGTGCGAGGCTCTCAAGCGCGTCCTCGCTCTCATCGCTCAAGGATTCGATGTCTCCAATTTCTTTCCTCAGGTTCTACCTTGATCCATGTTGCTTACAAGTTCATGTGTACATTTATGGATATGTGTGTACGCGATTGTATATTGGTTGAATAAGATCAGGGAGATCTAGGGTCGTCATCATGATTGGATTGTCTGGACTATCGGCTTGCGAATTATAAAAGGGAGATTTCAGCTGATGTCTTATTGCGCAAAAATGTATTCGATTCTTAATTTTCACCTCGTTACTGGGGGTGTTGGGAATCTGGGTAGGAGATTTTCTGCTTGTCTTCTGTACGATTTTCCTTACATTTCTGTATATGTGTTCGCAGGTGGTCAAGAATGTGGCGTCGCAGTCATTGGAAGTGAAGAAACTAGTATACTTGTATCTACTGCATTATGCTGAAAAGTAAGTGAAAGGAAATCGTTTAATCAACCACTTGTTCTTTTATTCGTTTCTCCACGTTGTTGATGTGCGCTTATGTTCAAGTTAGGGGATGCTTATTGATTTTAAAGTAGTAGCATTTAAAGCTTTTCTATGAAAGAAATTGACGTTGAATATGTTTCTTATATTGGTTTTCGTTGTTTATGTAGGCGTCCAAATGAAGCATTGCTCTCGATCAACTATTTCCAGAAGGATTTGGGGGATCCAAATCCATTGGTTAGGGCTTGGGCACTCCGTACCATGGCGGGGATTCGTTTACATATAATTGCACCTCTCGTGCTTGCAGCTGTGGGGAAGTGTGCAAGGGATCCTGCAGTTTATGTCCGAAAATGTGCTGCAAATGCTCTTCCAAAGTTGCATGACTTGCAGCTAGAAGAACATGCTCCTGCAATTGAAGAGGTCGGTATACTCAATTATTATGGTAGCTATAACTTACAAGTCATGCATGTCCTTTCCAGTTTGTGTGCTGCAGTTTATAGATCTCTGTCATGTATATAGATGAGCCCTAGAGTTTAAATATTTTGTCAGGTTTCTATTCATTCATGTTGTAGTGATAGAAGTTTGGGTAGGACTTGCGTGTCTAAGGTCCTCGGTTTTAGGGGTTTTAGATGCCAGTAATGATTTTGTCATTGAGCGTGATTGATCTTGTTGCAGCTTGTTGGGATATTGTTGAATGATCATTCTCCTGGAGTTGTTGGAGCAGCAGCAGCAGCATTCTCTTCTGTCTGCCCCAATAACTTTGAACTGATCAGAAGGAACTATAGAAAATTGTGTGAGATTCTTCCTGATGTAGAAGAGTGGGGCCAGATAGTACTTATAGGAATTCTTTTGCGATATGCCGTTGCAAGGCATGGACTTGTACGGGAATCATTGATGTTGTCTCCACATAGTTTGGGCAATGGCTTCTGCAAGAAGGATGGTTTAGGCAAGGAGCTTGTGATGGATAAAGGAGACGGTGATATGAATGGGTCATTAGACTCTGATCTGGTTGGCATGGTCATCAAATGTTATGTTGAAGGACCAGATGATTACCTATCACGGTCTAGTTGCCATGACACAGTTTCATCTGCTTTTGGTAGAAAAGATAGCACATCTATTGCAGATAATGATGGTGTGAAGATTCTGCTTCAATGTACATCACCTTTGTTATGGAGTAACAATAGTGCGGTTGTACTGGCAGCAGCTGGTGTTCACTGGATTATGGGACCTAAGGAAGACGTTAAAAAAATTGTTAAACCACTCTTGTTTTTGCTTAGATCATCCAGTTCCTCCAAATATGTGGTAACTGTTTTTTTCTAAATCATTCATGTGAATATAATTTATTATTTCATTCATGTCAAAAACATTTGTATTGGTCTTTTGCACAGAATATTAAACTCTTTTAGATGAATTGTCAAGTAGTCTTGACGAATATGATCTGCTTTCTAACCATTGTTCATTCATGCTTATGGCAGGTCCTCTGCAATATTTTAGTGTTTGCTAAAGCAGTGCCCTCTCTGTTTGCTCCACACTTTGAATATTTCTATATCAGTTCCTCAGATGCATATCAGGTTAAAGCATTGAAGCTGGAGATACTTTCTCTTGTCGCTACCAGTTCATCTATTTCTTCTATCTTCAGAGAGTTTGAGGTACTCTCTTTTCCTGAACTTAATATTGAATTTTCTGCAAGGTACTCATGAGCGCCTAACTTTCTTCATAAACACTTAATTGAGCACATTGATTTTTTTTATAAAAACATTTCTAATTGTCACCCCCAAACAGTTATTTTTTTTCTCTATCCTTGTGGTATGTCAGTGGACAAATGATATGTGCATCACTGAATGCTTCAATCCTGAACTTCTCCTAGGATTATATTGGAGATCCAGACAGGCAGTTTGCGGCTGATACAGTTGCAGCAATTGGTGTATGTGCAAAGAGATTACCAAATATTCCAACTTCATCCCTTGATGGATTGTTAGCTCTAATTGGACAGGGTTTGTAACAGGGTTTGCTATACTTCTTTTCAATTGCATACATTTTCAGATCATTTGCAGAATCAGTTGAAGTAGCTTTCACAATGTCTCAGAATCTTTTGCTGGCAATATTGAATCCATGGATGGAGAAGCTGCAGTATTGGTTCAAGCTGTAATGTCGGTTCAGACGATCATAGAACAAGATCCGCTAAGTCATGAGAAAGTACGCGCCTCTTATCCTTAACTTATAGAACCGCTTTGTCATTGCATGGAAAGTGTTGCAATGATCTCATATGTGCTGTTTATCACTTTGTTTGTTTGTTTGTGAATGACCAATTGATTTCTTTCCTACTTTTTTTGCTTTTGGGTTTTTGAAGGTGATAATTCAATTGTTCCGTAGTCTTGATTCAATCAAGGTGCCGGCTGCTCGTTCAACTATTATCTGGATGGTGGGGGTATACAGCTCTTTGGGGCATATCATTCCTAAAATGATGACCACAGTAATTAAGTACCTTGCATGGAGCTTTAAGTCAGAGGCATCGGACACGAAACTTCAGATTCTTAATACTACTGCTAAGGTACTCATTAAGAGGCATCTCAAAACTTCCCATCCTGATTTCACTGGCAGGAACTGGAAGTATGTCAGCTTAACTATATTGATATTCTTTTCAACAACCCCTTGATGGCAAGTTCCACTTTTTTATTAGAAAAGAAATTATCTACATATTTTTACTGTTACGGCAATTTTATGATTGATTTCATATTGCTGTCTTCTATTTATTTTATTCTTTTGCAATCGACCTATCTATTTCTCTGGATAAACCTATTCCATTTCTGGATTAGTATAGTCTGATTTTCCGTAAAACAATATCCCTATTCTGATGCAGGTCTGCCTGCATTTGAATCTTTTAGCTTTTGCTATGGTCATCTTCCCCCTTATGTTGATATGTATTTACTTTGGCATATATCACTACTGAGAAGAAATCAATTAATTTATTCCCAAATTTCCATCATGATTATAGGTATTAACAAGCGCAAAGGGTGAAGACTTTCTGACGTTGAAAAGGATTGTGAGCTATGTGCTTGAATTGGGTGAATGTGACCTGAATTATGATGTGCGTGATCGGACTCGTTTCCTCAGAAAACTGCTGTCCGACAAGTTAGCTTCTCATGAGCGAGGGGGAGATGATGCCGAACCTCAGGAAAATTTCACTGCATATGTTGCAGAACATGTATTTGGGAGAAAGCTGGGACCTTTTTCACCTAAGCCCTCTCACCATCGGTTTTATCTCCCCGGATCTCTGTCGCATATAGTTCTTCATGCAGCTCCTGGGTATGAACCTCTTCCGAAGCCTTGTAGTTTTGTGTTTGAGGAACATGATCAGTTGTCAGATTTAAGAAGACAACGAGATGTTGCAACTGATTCGGATGGTTCTCGAGGATCTTCGGGAACAATTGATGATTACGGTTCTGAATCTGCTACTGATTCAGTTCCCAGCAGTGACAGTGATGAAAGTACTCCCTCAAATGAAGCCAGGGACACGCCATATCCATTAATTCAGATATCAGATTTTACTGAATCTTCTACAAATCAAGGTGGTGGTTCTGTCTCTAACTCTGCGGATCTCGAAGAACTAAGGTCGAGAAAGGCCCTGGATATGTGGTTAAATGAACAGCCTAGTACATCGACTGAAAATTCATCAGTTTCAACTAGGAATCAGAGCTCTTATGCAAAAATATCCATTGGTGATATAGGAAGCAGAGTGAAGCCAAAAACCTATACTCTTTTGGATCCTGCAAATGGCAATGGCTTGAAGGTGGATTACGCCTTTCTATCTGAAGTTTCCACTGTATCCATGTTGCATGTTTGTGTAGAAATTGTATTCGAGAATAGCTCTTCTGAACCTATCCTGGAGGTAAATTTGGAGGAGGAAGAAACAAATAAGGCATCGGACTCTGTGGACCAGGCTTTGGTTGAAAAGGGGAGGTAAACTTTCTTCTTCAATGTCCGGATTTCTTTAGAAACATGCTTTGCTTATTTGATATATAACCGCGGCTTACATTAAAGCATCTTATCGAGTGATATATGACACGAGTTATTCATTGTATTCTATGTATCAAATGATATTTTACTCGAAAACTGTTTCTTTTAATTCTCTAATCTCTCACCTCTCCTTTTGAATCCTGCAGCATATCTCAAGACAATGTGCCAACGTTAGTGCCTATGGAGGAAATTAATCGTCTCGATCCTGGTGAGAGAGCAAAGGGAATTATCCAGGTCCGCTTTCATCACCACCTGCTTCCCTTGAAGTTGGCCTTACGTTACAACGGGAAGAAGGTTCCTGTCAAGTTGCGGCCTGATATTGGGTACTTTGTGAAACCATTTTCGATGAGCGTTGAGGCGTTTAAAGATACCGAATCGCGCCTTCCGGGAATGTTCGAGTATACCAGGAGGTCAGTTATTTTCTTTCCTCATCCATCATAGAAAGTAGCATGTTATATGGACTCATTATAAGAAAACTAGTACATTAATGGAATGAAAAAAAAATTGTGACGATAAATATGATTCGGGTACATTTCTCGTGTTGATTTCCATTCCGTAATTAACCCGGGTTTTCTTGACTTTGGGTATCAGATGTACGTTCACAGGCCACGTTGGAGATGAGAGCACCGAAGCGAAAGACAGATTTCTATGGATATGTGAGAGTATTGGGTTGAAGATGCTTAGCAATTCAAATCTATTCCTTGTGTCAGTGGAGATGCCAGTTGCAAACAACCTGGAAGATGCAACCGGTCTGTGTTTGAGGTTCGGAAGCAAGATCTTGAGCAGTGAAATCCCTCTCTTGATTTCCGTAACTGTCGAGGGTAGATGCTCAGAACCACTCAACCTGACCATCAAAATCAACTGCGAGGAAACCGTCTTTGGCTTGAACTTGTTGAACAGAGTAGCTAATTTCTTGGCGGATCCGTGAAAAAGATGTCCAAATCTGAGATTTATATTTATTTAGTTCGCGTGGATTGTTTTGAGTGATGTGGCATCAAGGGGTGTTCTTATGTTCAACACTGATGGACCAAGAGCTGTTGTTGTTATAATCCCACAGGAGATGCTTTCTCGTTTACAAAGGAGGACAAAGGGGGTAATGGAACTCAGGCTCATGCCCTTATGTCTGATTCTCTGTACGAGCTTCTGGTCGTACCCGTATGGCCAGTAAAATAATCAATTTCATCTGAGGCACATGTATAACCCATTCTATCTACCGACATTGACTTTAGAGTAGGATTGGTCAAACACATCAGATATGGTTTTTGGATATCTGATCCGACCCAACAAAAAAAAAATAAAAGTTGGAAAAGATCCGCGTTTTTGTAAGACAAAAGGAGACGAATTAAAAAATTCAGATATAAAAAAAACTCAGAATATGGCAATGGAGAGAGAGAGGGGATGCAGCAGACTTACGATCGTTTACAAGCCCATGTTGTTATAGAAACCAGAGTTTAAACTTGCTAACAGAGGAAAGACAACAGACACATACAGACCTTGCATCATTTTTGTTTTTTGAGTTTTATCTTTTGGGGGACAGAAAAAGAGGGGTTTTTTTTTCACAAGGCTTTCATCTAGGGGATAAGTCTGCAGACCTGGATCGAGATCCCGATGGCGATTTTGATGCCTTTCTCGGCGATGAGTTCCACTCACGTCGCCTTTCCTCTGCTCCATAGTCCGATTTCCTGAAACCACAGTTCGGTAACAGTTATCAGGAAGCAATCACACTCGGAAATTGAAACACGGTCTCGTCTCACTTACTCTCTGTACTCATTGTCTCCATTTCTGTCCCCATCTACAGCATTGTCATATCCGGGAGAATAGGACCTGCGGTTGTATTTTCTGTTTTCTTCTCGGGTAGGATCTCGGGCTGGTGGTGATCTTTGGTGTTCTTCTTGCTTTCGCCTTGGAGATGCAGAGTAATCTGCCCTTTGCCTTGGAGCAGGGGAATACGATCTGAAATGTAATGCCACGCGATTTTTATATCTCCTCGGGTTGACATTGAGAAGAATATGGAGGAGGAAAAGAGGTTGAGGTGAAAGCATTACCTTGATCTGTATCTGCTTCTAGAGTCCGATGGACGGAGAGGAGAGCGTGAATGTGAGGCTGAGCGTGACCGAGAACGTCCTGTGAATGAACACAACCCCCATTAGGATTGCTTGGTATCCAAGAAAGTGTATATACAAGTATACATAAAACTTCAGAATGCACTTGCATATACTATACATGTATTGTATACATTTGTATATCGGTCATAATTTTGCTGCTAATGTACTTAAATGCCAAGATCATTCACATCAGGTAACTGAACTCGAGAAATAAAGTAACAGGATTCATAAGCTCAGGCAGTCATAATCGTAGTGAGAATGATGAGAATCAAATTTCCTCTTTCCGGACCATATGAAAACAAATTGAACAGCAGCAAAGGTGATAAACAGGAGAAAATTATGACCAGATAATCACATGACAAGGACAAACTCTTAAAGTAGTCCGAAAGACGTCTGATCAGGCTTTATAACAATCTCGGATTCAAAGAGCAAAAAGCAAAAGTAAGAGACACAATCACAAACCGTAGTAGGCAGAAGATCGACCTCCATGGCTTGAAGGTCCCCTGAAAAAAATTGAAATAAAATCGATGATGTTCTCTCTGAACATATGAATGCAAATGATAAAGTCATATCTGATTAAAACCCTTTTCCCTATTTTCAGAAGTAAAAAACGGGTAACTAACCAACACAAATAACGAAGAAGAATTACCTAGTTGTCCTCGTCTTCACACGCATCTCCTCAGGCCTTTTCCTCGACTCTGCAGCAACAACGACAGTAATCTCCCTCCCAGCAAATATTCTCTTATTCATGCTCCACTGAGCCTCAGCAGCGTCATATGAATCCACAAACTCCACAAAAGCAAATCCACGGGGTTCCCTGCATAATGATATAGAAACTTTATCATTCCAAGTAGTCAATGGTCCATACATAAGCACTTACATCAGGGAAAAAAGGTTCCTCCATAGATTCATTCACCAGAACATCACTGAACACACAATCATTAGCCAGTATACCTTTCGAAACTACTGTAAAAGTCAGCTTCTGAGGGTGAGAGTTTCCATTAATGCAGAGCTCAAGTTAAGGGAAGCGGTTAGTAGCTGACCTTTCTTCACAGTTCAAGCATAATAACTTGAAAAGAGGGGAGAGATCTAGAAAGATCTTGACATGCTTGAAAAGAATAAGTAGCACTTGATCCCAAACTTAGACTCTTCAAGTCGCTTTCCCCCTCAAACTTGTAAAGGTACGAGAGTAATTTATGGTGTTACTTGAACATATGCTTCATTTATTACCACTTCCAAGGGAAGTTTCTTCATTATTATTTGCTTCAACAAGGGATATTCTTCACTTATTGCAGCTTCAAAAGAAATGAATCATCATTGGCATTAAACTTGCATTAATGATGATAAAAAGATGCACAAGTTGAAACTATCATGTAGCAGCCAACGACCAAGCAAAAGAGAAACAAGCAAGAGAGGCCACTTACCCAGAATAATAATCCCTAGGGATATAAATATCCCTAACAGGTCCAAACCTCTCGAAAGGAACTCGGAGCTCTTCCGGCCTGCAAACAGAATAAACTAAAACTTTTGATGACAAGAAAAAATAGCCAAAACCCAGAATTTGCATAAGAGTAGGGAATCTTAGCTGAAACTAAGTAAAAAACTCGTAGAGAGACAAAACCTGCAATCAAGAGGAATGTTTCGAACCAAAAGGCTTCCATGGTTTGAGCCCTTACGCCCACCATATCCACGTCTAGGAGGAGGACTTCTCCCTCGACCACCATATCCTCTCCTCGGAGGGCTGTAATACGGTGGACTGTATCTTCTCATGACCAAACACCAACCTACCTACTCGCCAAGACAACATCGTCCCGATCAAACAAGACATCAAAATCAAGCTTGCGTAACGGAATCACACCTAAGAGTCCGAAAATTAGCCAGCGTCACAGAGAATTCCTCAAAACCCAAAACCAAAGCTCAAAACACTTAGGGTTTGCATCGGAGCATCAGTCACTAACGAAGAATGACTTGCGAGAAAAGGAGCGGAATTTACCTGCGATCGAACGCAGAAAACTTCAAAAAGTGCAGAGAAGAGAATTCAAGAGCACCTCGTCAAGACAGAGATCTGAAATGAACCCTAAGTTCGTAGTAATGTTCTGTTAGAAACAGAGAAAGGATTGTGCCTTCCTTGTGATAAGAAACTGGGCCCCCATTGAAACATGGGCTTGGCCCAGTTCTTTGCGTGTAGATTTAATTTCATTTCATTTTTAAATATATGGACTGTCTAATTGATTTTGATTTGTTTTGAGTAATTCAATATAAAGTTGAAATCATTTCTCTCTTTATCTTAAAAAATTTCATAGAATTTTTAAAAATTATTTAAATATGTCAAAAATAAATGGAACACATACGTAAAGATATATACACATATATAGTTAGTAATCCTGCAACACAATTTAAATAAAGATTTCATAAAAAAGAACAATTCAATGAAAAAAAATTGCAAGTATTATTTTAAATTCTATTAATGACAGAGACAACCATAAGAACTTGCGGCAGTGTACCACACGCGCCACGAGGACGAAGAAGAAAACAAGCTGAAACACACACACAAGCCATTGCGTTGCGTTGGTTGTTTCTTCGACAAGGTCCACAGAAACGGCACACAGTACGAATAGAAAAGCGGGAAACAGGATGCAGTCTCCAGGATGCAAGTGAGTTTTCCTTTCCCCATTCCATTTTGAGGAATACTCACTTTGACCCCATATCTTATTAATCATTCCATTTTGCTCCCATTTATTCCAGTTCCTAAACGGGACTCCCATATTCTATTTTGTATAATCTCTTTATGCTCCAAATTTTACAAATATCAACAACACTCTTTTAACTCACTCCAGTCTCCATCAATCTTAAGATCAATACAACAAAATACATGGAAATCCGTACAATACACTGAAAATTCGTACAAAATACAGTACTGCCACATGTTCTATACCTACAAAACCTAAAGGGTTTTTGTCTGCACATCCAATTTTTCAGGAATCAGACTCCGGTTTTTAATCCTAATTTTCGGTACCTTTAACCGGTTCGGTTTTGGTCGGTTTGCCAAAGTTGTCCTGCACTCTTTGCAAGGCTCTTACCACCTGGTCCATAGTTAGACGAGACTTGGGTTCGAAGGAGATGCACTGCACGGCTATGCTCGCGACTCTAACCGCTTCTTCCGGCAAATACTGTCCGTCTAACCGTCTATCCACGATTTGGAGGACCTTCCGTTTGCTGGTGAGATAAGGCCGAGCCCATTCCACGAGGTTTTCTTCCTTAGCCGGTCTATTGGGGTCCAATGCTCGCCTACCCGACAATATTTCCAGCAGAACCACCCCGAAACTGTACACATCGCTTCTCGTGTTCAAATGTCCTGACCATATAAAACGGGATACGAGGATGAAACAAGATCAGTTTCAGATCAAGTAGCTACCAGTCAAACCATATAGTTGATATATGCTACTTAAACATCATGTTTTGATACATCTATAAATTGATTGATGTACCTGTGGACATATATTCAGGAGCGGCATACCCGTAAGTACCCATGACCCGCGTACTAACATGGCTTTGATCACCCATTGGGCCGTCTCGGGCCAACCCGAAATCCGAGAGTTTGGCATTGTAGTCCTATCATTTGAATCAAAACACAAGTCATAATCTAATTGCTTGGAGACAAGACTCTGAACAGACTTAATGACACTACTGAATACCGAATCAAGTAAGATGTTCGAAGCCTTGAAGTCTCGGTAGATCACTCTGACGGAATCGCTGTGAAGAAAAGCGAGCCCTTTGGCCGCATCTACCGCTACTTTGACCCGTAATCTCCACGAGAGCGAACTCCCTGCCCCATAACCCAATCATGATAAATCTCTCTAATTCCATGAGCTAACCTTTACAAAAATGATCATCACTCACTTTTGAAAAGATGATTCTCAAGGCTTCTGTTGGGCATAAACTCGTATACAAGAAGTCGGTGTTCGTCCTCCAGACAATAACCAATCAGTTTAACCAGATTCGGGTGACTCAACTGACCCAAGTAGTTGATCTCTGTCTGGAATCCAACACACAAAAACAACAATCAGAAGACCGAAACTATCAAGTAAAGATCCAAACTTTTGGAAGAAATGAATACTCACCAGCCATTCACGATGACCCTGAAAACCTTCCCGGCTAAGCCGTTTAACCGCGATGGCCAAACCGGTTCCCGGTTTAGTCGGAGTAAGAGTGTCCTCATCGATACAGCCTCTGAAAACAGGACCGAAGCCTCCTTCTCCGACCACGCTGTCTGTTCCGAAGTTCCTGGTGGCGAGCTTGAGTTCGTTGAAGCTGAAGCTTTTGACACTCGCAGACTGTAAAATCTCTCCCTCTGTTTTCACTAACGATTTCTGGCTCGAAAGACTTAGGCCGTACAGATCGCTGCTTTTCTCGCTCGAATTTGCTTCTGCACAAACACATGCGTTGCCCAGATTCAGATCCTAACAAAAGTTTCTACATCGCATTTTTCCCCAGAGAATCATACGATGGTCTAATCATGTTCCGAGTTTATGAATTTCCAAAATTTCCTTCCTTTGTTCAAAATCATGGACCCGGGCAAACGAACACATGCAAAAGGCCAGATTTTCCCGGGAAACAAACATCAGGGGGGGGAAATCAACTGAGAAAGTTGTAGTCGGAGGTACGTTACCGTTACGGGGAGGACTTTCGGCCTTGATCCGAGAACTGAGACAAGAACCCATGAACCCAGACAGGAAGAACACGAAAAGATTCTCCCTTTTCGTTGTATTGCTTCAGCTGTACGGCAGAACAGGACTTGTCAAAGTAGTGGAACCCAAGAAATTATAGAAAACCCATATGGTCCCATGAAGAAGAACATCAAGGAGAGAGACAGAGAGAGAGAAGGCGAAGAAGACAGAGAACGAGTAAAAGAGTTGTGTGGAGGAGGTAAGAGAGAGGACCAAAGACCGGTCTCTTTCATGTTCTGAAATGAAATGTAAGGAAAGTAAAAAACAATGTAGGAAAAAACTTTTGAATTCCGATTTTTGATCCAATGACCAATCAAAGTCTTCAAATATTTTGGATTATAAATATCTCTCAATGGCCGAGAAAGTCCTCGAGAACCCGAAATCCCGACACTGCCGCAAAACTCACGCGAGCCCTCGCTGCTCACGAATTGATTCCAAATCTCTCTCTTTGAATTTGAGAATATTCTAAAATTATATTCTATCATATATTTAGATTTAATTTTATTTTTATGTTTTAGATATTTATAAACGATAATTTTATAAAAATATTTTCTGTATGGTTAATACATACTTGTCGAATTGATCTATTTTCGAATAAAAAGGTCATAAGGACGCGGATGCAAGAAAAATAAAATGTAAAATCTAGACAAGATTCAACATTTGATTTTTTTTCAGCGTTTTCGGATAAAAAGACTTTATTTTTATTATTTGTATAGATATTATATACCACACAATTCTGAACGAAACACACATGCAAACTCATTCAGAATTTCCTGTGTGCAATATGAATCCCAAAATCAACTCGTGTTTTCACACACACACATATATATATATATATATAAATTTGGATCCCGGAATAAAACTGTATATAATATGATGAATGGAACTATGACATAGAAATAGAATTTGTCCTACAAGACGAACAAAGACTAAGCATCATTTTTAGACATTTTTAAATGGAGTTTATGGTTATTTTTTGTAGCTCATAGACTCTTAATGATTAAAAAATTCAAGATTAGTTGGAGATTAATATTAGTTCTAAAATTAGTGTGAGTAAATTTTGGATAGAAACCACAAACATATATTATGAAAGAGTTTTTTTTTTGTTTCGTTACATAAAATCAAACTGAATTGAATAATTTTAAAATCAGTTTATTTAAATCAAATTTTAAAAAGCCGAAAAAATTAAATAAAAAAATTTATTTGATAGAAACGGAATCGAATAGAATAGGGATGACTACAAATGATATGAATCATTCGATTTTCATGAAAGACCGAGAAATGGATGACTTGCACGTCGACCATATCTAGAAAGAAGATCATGGCATCTGAGATCTGAGTCATGTTCTAATCTAAAGTTATCGTGCGATATATTCATTTTTTATATAATATGGTTGGTGTCTTGTGATTGCATTTCTTTTTTAACTGAAAAAGGTAAAAACAATTGTTTTAGTTGAAAAAGAGGGTTTGCGTTTTTCGTTCTTTTTGACGCTTTGCCTTTAAGGAAACATTCAACGAGGAGCAAGTTTAAAGAGAGAGAGAGAGCGTTGACTTACCTTCTGCAACACTAATTGGGTTTATTTTTCATATATACACACATATATATATATATATGTATATTTATGTATTGCCTTTAATCGTATTTTTTTAATAAATATTACTCAATCTTATTACAGTTAAAATTACTGTGGTTCTTTTGATATTTTGTGGTTGAGTATTCCATTTGAAATCATGGAGGAGATTATATATTATTAATTAGGTTTTACATTTGGTTTGGTTTTATTATGATATATATATATATATATATAGAGATTATGCAATCAATAATTTTAAAATTTTACTGGTTTTGAATTTGTATCAATTTTCGCACAAATGATGATCGCCGCCGTTGTTGATGATAATGAAGACGTATCCATTTGAACGATAATATTATTTTAGTTCTGATGGTTTTGGATATTCTACAATGTGCAAAAATATAAAAGTAATATTTGGTTTTTATCCATAACCAATAAATAAGCAATCATCGAACACGTTAAATGATTCTCGTCCACATAACAATGACAAGTCAAGTAATAATTAATAATAACAATGTATGTATGTATGTATGTATGTATGTATGTATGTATGTATGTATGTATGTATGTATGTATGTATGTATGTATGTATGTATGTATGTATGTATGGATAAGAAAGCTTACGGAGCATGAGATGGCGTTTGACTTGGGGGAGGAGTGTGTGATATTTATTACAAATAAATTACGTCCTCTCGCTTGGTCGCGTCTCTGTCTTTGTGACATCTTTGTCTGTTTAGCGATTTGTGGACTTATTCTAATTAGTCAAATCCATGGAATTCGTTTTTGACAAATTTGACGTCCCCCATCCGTCAATTATGGAAATTAATATATATATATATATATAACATATATATAACATATATTTATATTAAAAGGAAGGTCATATATAATTGCTGTGAATATGAAACATAACTTTTTTCCTAAGAAACTATTGTTTTAGAAAAGATTGTTTGACCTTTTAATTCTGCTTTGGCATTAGTTCTCTGCATAACCTTTTTTCTGTATATAATTAGTCAATTCAAATCCATATAATTCGTTTTTCTACAAATTTATCATTATTTATCTAAAAGGAATGTCATATATAATTATTGTTTGTAGAAAAATATAAAATATATTATATATTTATATATAATTAGGTTCGCTTTTTATTTAGAGTCATATCACAATTTAGTGTTATCAATAAATATTTATTTTCAAATTTTTATTTAACATATTTTCTCTATATATATATATGAATTTTGAAGTTATCACTTTTTTACAAATTAATATCAATTATTTATATATCGTCAAGAAATTTTTAAAAAATTTTAAAACAAAATTTTACAAAAACACATATATATTTTTTATATGTATATATTTCAATACATAAATGCATGTATACACATGTTATTGTGTGTATGTATAGGTATGATTTTGTGTGTTGTATATGGTTGTTAAAATTCCGTATTTTATTTTTATTTTTTGAACTTTTAATATTTTATGATATAAGGATATTAATAACAATGACGTGAAAGTCTACTTAAACATTGTTACGTAAATTCCGTCTTAAAAACTATTAACCGATTACGCATCAACAATTACGCTTAATTTGGAAAATAGACGAAGATTATATTAAAAATCATATATATATTCATACATATTCAACTAAACCTTAGCAAGGTGATGGGGGAAAAAAAAGTTAGACCGGCAGATGAAAATATATATAAAATACGGAAATAAAACAAACAACGAGTTTATAAACATGAACTAAAGGGAAGCAGAGAAATCATTGTGCCAAACCTAAAAAAACACAAAAAACAAAACGAGAAACCCAGTTCGAAACCTGCAGTTTAATGCAGCAGGTCCTTAATATTTTTTTTTGAAAAAAAAAACTTATTTCATTTCTCAAAGTTTTTGGCAGACAAACAAACATTGGAAGCATCTTCTCCAGCCTCATGGCCTTTAGGCGCTTTTCTTCACCTCCGCAGACTTGATGATGTCAACGAACTCAGGCTGCACGAGGAAAAAGCCCCAAAACACATTTAGATTTAGAGAACAAACGGAAAGGCATTTGCAATTTTGCATTGGACAATATTGCAGCAGACATTTCCATCTCGATTAGGTTAAATTATGATTCGATTATTTAGTTTTGCCGTTCGATTTATCTCAAATTCGATTCAGTTATATTCAATTTTTTGTATCATATTGGTTCTATTCGGTTCAAATCGATTTGATTATTCGGATATTAACCAAATGCTACCGGCAGATGCATTTGGTTTGGTTTTCTAAGAGAGTAATGAAATTGCACTTTGAAAACGCCCTCGTTATATTACCTTAAGAGAGGCTCCACCGACCAAGAAGCCATCGACGTCGGCCTGACCAGCCAGCTCTTTGCAGTTAGCCCCATTCACCGATCCTGTAACACAATACACAATCGCCTTTCATCCTAAGATACATGATATAGGATTGGCTTAATTGATGAATGAAATGTTTTTTTTTAAATCAAACCTCCGTAAATGATTCGGATTGTAGCAGCGACTTCAGCGCTTACGTTCTTTGCGAGCCACTTCCTTAGTTCATCGTGCACCTGTCATTTTCAAATCATCGGTACTGTGAGAGAAATTCGTCTCGCGATCCTCTTAGGGTCCACGATAATATGCATAGCAAAAGTTTCTTCAGAAGATTGCATGATATGAAATTATCTTTGGATCGGATAGGACATTCTGCCTGCTTAGGAAAACAAAAGGCATCCACTTTCACACATAATTCAATTTGCAAAAAAAAAAGGAGGAATCTACAAAAAAAAACCCCACCAATGTGTTTTACTTTTCCCCCAACTAAAAGAGGAAATATTATAAGTTCAAGATATTTTAAAACCAGTTTTCTATGGAGTATTTAGCAGGGGTCTTAAAGGAAACTTACTTCTTGAGCTTGAGCAGGGGTGGCGACCTTCCCAGTTCCAATGGCCCAGACAGGTTCATATGCTATGACAACATCGGCCCAGTTCGACACACGATCTTCCATTCAACAGAGATTAGAAAAAAAACAGTTTTCAGAATCGGAAGTAAGGCCTTCTCCAAACCGGAAGAATGAAGCGAGACAGATATTATCTATAGATCAGGTTGATCGTCCACTATCTTGCCACTCAGATTAACTTTCATACTTTTCTCTCAGATTGTTGGAAGTTATCTTTACCATATAGCAAACATTGATTAAATCATTTAAAACAGCCCTTTTAGGCAGGAGGTCAAATCAAGACAAGCACCACATGCATATTAGCAGGGGAAAAACATGTTTCCTACAGCCAAAAGATTCTGAACTGAAGGCTAAAAAGAAAGCATTGTGAATGTAGTGCCAAAAGACCACCATATCCTGTTGTTGTAACGCATTTATGCATTTAAAGGGTGTGCAAGCAAGATTGGTTAACAAATAGGATTTGGACTCTAATTTCAGAAAGAACAATAGCAAGAGAACAATAGTGGTAAAAAGGCTACAAACCAGCAATCTCTTTAGTCTGTGCAGCCACAACGTCCATTGTAGCTCCAGCCTCGCGCTGCTCGAGAGTCTCCCCAACACAAGCTATCACTTTCAGACCTTGAGAAAGTGCATAGGCGACCTTGTCTCCAACAAACTACAGTACAGTGATATGGGGTGAGATTCAAGAATAACAAAATTCGGGGAGTTTTAACTGCATACTCAAATCTCAACATAAATCGGAAGTTCCTCTTGTATTGGGCGTTTCTCATGTACAAAATGCCTGTGGAAGAAAAAATGAAAAGTCACTTACCTCGTTGGATTCGTTGAGGAGTGCTCTTCTTTCAGAATGACCAAGTATAACCCATGGAATATCCAAGTTCTTAAGCATCTCAGCACTGCAAGCAAAATTGCAGCACGCATAACTACAGGAAACAATATGCAGAAAACAAAGGAGGAAATACAGACACAGACGAATGAAGAAATCAAATAAAGCACATCTCTTTTATGAAAACTTCACACTGGGGACGTGAATCATTTCCAACCTGCTTTTCCCATCTAATTATGCATTTAAAATTATCCAATCATATTTCTTTTTTGGCTTGATGATGTTGCTTTCTGAAATAAATAGACAATTGGATTCTTATATGCAACAGGATAAAAAAGACCAAACAAGGTATAGAACTTATTTTGATCAAAATCATCCGTGAATCCAAAACCTCTGAATGTGTAGCAGGAGAGTGCAATGCTCAAACGGACAAGTAGATATCAAAAGCAAGGATCTTACCTCACTTCACCGGTGAATGCACCACCTTTCTTAACCCAACAATTTTGAGCAGCAACATGAAAGTCGGGCCTCAATATGCTTTTCACCACAGGAAGAAACACATATGGAGGGCTAACCACAACCTCTGCAACAGTCAAATTATGAGAAAGTTAGCAAAAATGATCCCCATCATAATTACCTAAAACCATAATGTGTATGAACAAGTGGAGATGAGAAAGACTATTAAGGCTACATCCAGATTTGTTGATGAACGTTGCTTTCCGAAAGGTGAAGAAGACAGAAAAAAGTATTCAATCTATCCACACATTCACTGCATAATGACACTGTAGATCAAGCGGGGAAGGAAAAAACATTTGATTTCTGCCTAAAGTGACCAAAGATCCTTGTTTTTCTAGTATAATGCAACTCGGAAACTTATCTAACCAATTATTTAAAACTCAAGAGCGCACGCACATTTGAACAAGAAGTAATTAGATAGATTCAAAGATTCACGTTCCAAAGGTAACAAAATACAGAAACAAATTCACTAGAACAGTTAGGAAACAACAGACTTCAAACTTCAAAGACAACCTTCACATTTTGGTCAAAGCAATAAAGGGCTTGACTTACCCACAACATCCTGTGATGGCACTTGAGCCTCATTAAGAGTGTTCACAATCTTCTTCACCTCCTCGGTAGTGCCATTCTACATCCAAATTAACAACACATCGATCAGATATATACTTCACACCTAAAAATCCTTCTCTCATGAAAAAGAACGGGATCCAAATGTTAGCCGCGAAAATCTATCATAAATACTGAAGACCAATTAGCATGTCTACGCAGATCCGTCCACTAACAATACGAGTTAAAGCACGAAATCGAAAGCATCGAAGCTATTTTGAATTCAAAAGATCGAGACAACATGAGATCTATAATCGAAGCGATCTATCCGAACCATCAGTTTTCCAGAAAACGAAGAAAACACGTATAAAATGGATCTGAAATTGTCGCCTGTCGAGACAAATGCCAGAAAACACCTAGGAAACAAGATTAAGATCGGAATAGCAAATTTCTTCACATTTCCGATTGATTTTCCCGGGAAACAAACAGACAAACAGCAGGATCAAGAGGAGGAAAAAGACGCAAACAAAAATCATTAACCGAAAAAAGAGAACACGAAGATGAAAGATCTCATACGCATTTCCAGTTGCCGCCGACGAAAAACTTCCTCGCCATACTTTCAGATGAAGATCACGAGAAAAAACCTCACGGGAGTCACAGGAACGGCGATGCAAAACAAACGATCGAGTGGACAATGGTCGCTAGTCGCTTCAGACTTTTAAGGGTCACACCCACAGATATATACACACAGGGAATCGTACATCCACTAAAAAATAATATTTAAATGCTCATATGATTTGGGTGGGAGTGCGAAATGACGGTTATGTCCAGTTTAGGAGAATATTCGTGGGGAATAAATCAGTAAAGGACAAAAGAGAAGGGTAATTACGTAATTAATAGGACAGATGAGATATTGTGGACGTGTGGCCCAAGGGTTTGATGCGCCTGCGGTAAATGGTTATTGGTTACTAGAAGGGCATGGAGAATGCTGTCTTCGTTGAAAGGCCTCAGGCCCACGTAAAGCATTTGGGCCCACAAAGCCCGTTCATGTGTTGAAACGAGTTATAAAAAAATGAAATTTAATGGAATAGAAATTGAAATAAATTCCTTTTTTAGAAAAGAAATATTTAAATTAGTAAAAATTAAATTCGAATTGACTGAAGTAATCGGATCTGATATAAATTCGAGCTATTACCCGCTCCCCCATTTGAAATTTCCATTTTCATTCACAATTTTTTGCAAATTGTTTTTTTCAGCAATGTACGATTGAATATTTTTAGTGAAGAGGCGCATGAGAGGAAACGCTTACTTGGTTGTAATATATATTTTCTAATGAATAATTAAAAATGTTTGATTTAGTATAATCCAAATTTTTAGGATTCATAAATGACATATCTTTACTAGTTGATTATAATTTTGCCGCGAGTCCCATTGATAGATCCTCCTATTAAAATTGAACCATCCATTTTAGTTTTTTACGAAACTAAATTTCGGATATGTTACCCCTACATAATGGAACAATATTCTAACCAATTTTATTAAAAATCTAACTTAAAAACAAAATAAATATATATTTTTTAAAACTACTCCTGGAAATCCACCTACAGACACTCAAATCATAGTATTTTACCCAAAAGAATCTTAGTAAAAAAATCATGAAGAATATAAAAGCATGCATTATGTACTAATCCGAGCCAACACCTCCCTTGATCAGCCGAAAGAATCTTCATCTCAAATCAATCTTACCCACTCATGAATTACTCGACCTCACCAAAGTCGATGTTATGCGAAACACGAAAATGAAAAAGACACGAGAGTTACGAGTTCGGATCGACCAGTGTAGTCGTCCTACGTCTCGGAGGAAAGAACGCCCTTATACACTTTGAGCACACACGCACACGAATTCTTGTTTTCAAGCTCGATTAAAAGCTACAATGGCGAATACAGAGTATTAAAAAGGAAGGAGATAACAACCGTAACAACCTGGCCCCTGAAATGTCCCAATTGCCCTTAAGTTCATTAAGCGTTGCAGCTGAGAAACGATGTCGTTTCCCCTTCTCTTCAAAACCTTCAACTCGTACAGAAGTTCTAAGAACCCTCTGAAGTTTCAGAGCATAACCTCTTCACAAAACTCCACCTTGCTCAAAACTTCCTCAGCTCAGAATTAACCTCGGTTCTTCCCTCAACTGAATGCTCAGTCTATTAATCTCAGCATATTCAAGATTGCCTTGAATTTGCTGACTGGTAGCGTCTTAGTAAACGCATCCGCTGGATTTTCGTCTGTATGAATCTTAAGCACCCTGACTTTACTTTGTGAGATCAGATCTCTAATGAAATGCATCCTTACGTCGATGTGCTTTGTCCTTTCATGGTGGACATTATTTTTTGACAGACTTATTGCGCTTTGAGAGTCACAATAAACCTCCACAGACTCCTGCTCGAAACCAAGTTCCTGTAACAAGCCTTTCAGCCAAACTCCTTCTTTAATTGCCTCTGTAAGTGTCATATACTCAACTTCAGTGGTTGAGAGAGCCACTACATGTTATAAGCTTGATTTCCAGCTTACCACATTTCCTCCAACCATGAAAACGTAGCCAGAAACTGATCTCCTTTTGTCCAAATCTGCCGCATAATCAGAATCACAATATCCCTTTACCATGAAGCTTGAACCTTGAACATAGTTGAGTTTCAGTTTCTGAGTTCCCTTGAGATATCTTAATATCCACTTAACATCATTCCAATGGTCTTTACTTGGCTTACTCAGGTACCTGCTAACGACACCAACTGGATAAGCCAAATATGGTCTTGAGCCAATCATGGAATACATGATACTTCCCACTGCACTAGAATATGGAACCATTTCCTGGAATGCTTCCCTGTTCTCCTCAGTTTGCTGAATTGAACTTAGTCTGAAATGAGCTCCTAGTGGAGTACTGATCGTCTTTGCTTGATCCATTCCAAAAGTTGCCAACACTTTCTGCAAATACCCTTCTTGAGATAAAGTCAATCTGTTACCGGTCTGTCATGTTGTATACTCATCCCCAGAATCTTATTTGCAGGCCCCAAATCTTTCATATCAAACTCAGTGCTTAACATTTCTTTCAGATCTCGAATCCTTGACTTCTCCTTGCTAGCTATCAGCATGTCATCGACATAAATGAGAAGATATACCTGAGATAAATCCTCAAACTTTCTGAAGTAGACACAAGAATCGTAGCAACTTCGGTGAAATTCTTTGCTCTTCATAAACTCATCAAACCGTTGATTCCACTGTCGAGGAGATTGTTTCAGACCGTACAGAGATCTTTTGAGTAAACATACCCACTCTTCCTTCCCTCTTTCCCCGAATCCTTCAGGTGCCTCATGTAGATATGTTCCTCCAAAGTCCCATGAAGAAATGCTGTCTTAACATCCAATTGCTCCAGCTCTAAATCTTGATACACCACCAAGGATAATAGAACTCTTATGGAAACGTGTTTTACCACAGGTGAGAAGATTTCATTGTAATCGATTCCCTCAACTTGTGTAAAACCTTTGACGACCAATCTTGCTTTGAACCTAGGTTTCTCAACCCCAGATATGCCCAGTTTTCTTTTGAGTACGCATTTGCATCCTATCACCCTGCTTTGATCTGGTTTCTTAACCAGAATCCATGTCTTGTTCTGTTTCAGCGAGTCCATTTCTTCTTCCATAGCTTTCTTCCATCTGATCTAGTCTTTAGACTTCCTTGCTTCTTGATATGACCTGGGCTCTTCAATTACAATTTCTTGAGCTGTAACCAAGGCAAAAGCTACAGTTTTGTCTTCGTTATATCTTGAAGGAGGTTTGATATTTCTTCTTATCCTGTCTCTGGCTAGAACATATCCCTTAAGATCATTTGTATCAGATACTGAGTTATCATCTTCCTGTGAATCTGAACCTGAATCTTCTTCCTTCCATTCACTGGTACTGATACTTCTCTGTCCTCTGGTTCTTTCGAATAAGTCTTAGATTCTTGATTTGCTCCACCTTGATCTTCAGTCACCTTACGTTTCTTGGTCACGTTAACTTCATAAGGGAGTAGTACCCTTTCTCCTTCTGTTGACTTTCCTGTTATGCTTTCCTTTCTTTCCAGCTCTAGGTCCTTGAACAAGATTTTTTCATTGAATTTTACATCTCTGCTTATCATACATCTCTGACCTTCCAGCAGCCATATCCTGTAACCTTTAACTCCTTGAGGATATCTAATAAAGATTCCTTTCTTAGCTCTAGGTAGCAACTTTCCCTGATCAATATGTATGTATGCTACACACCCGAACCTTCTCAGGTGAGAATAAACTGGCTCAGCTCCTGACCACTTAGCTTCTGGAATTTCCAATTATATTGCAGTAGATGGTGATCTGTTTATCAAATAGACACAGGTAGCAGCAGCTTTAGCCCAAAACTTCTGAGACATACCCGATTCGCTGAGAATACTTCTGACCTTTTCCATTATGGTTCTGTTCATACGCTCAGCAACCCCGTTTTGCTGAGGTGTATAAGCACATGTCCTATGTCTTTTGATACCTTGATCCTTGCATACAGTTTCAAACTTTTGATTACAGAAGTCAAGCCCATTATCAGTTCTGAGAGCTTTAATCCGTTTCCCTTGCCGGTTTTCAACAAGCTTCTTCCATTCTATAAATCTGTCAAATGCCTCATCCTTGGTTTTCAGAAAATATATCCATGTTTTTCTAGAGTAGTCATCTATGAAAGAGATGAAATACTGACATTTTGACATAGAATATGGAGTGTTAGGAGAACCCCATAGATCCGAGTGAATGTAGTGAAGAACACCTTTTGTTGTGTGTTTACCAGTATTAAAGGACAATATGTGTGTTTTACCAAACACAGCTTTCACATAAGCTGAGTGTAGAGATCTTAGCCCCCTGAAGCAGACCCTTCTTAACCAATGCATCCAAAACCTTTTGACACACGTCCAAGCCGACTGTGCCACAGAGAAGTCTGGTCCTCATGATTTTCAGAAACATTAGCTTCACCTGTCTGTGTTTTCCCTTGCAGAACATACAGACCATGTTGTAGTCTTGCTTTCAATACTACTCTACAGCCCCTTACTACTTTTAGGATACCGTTCTGTGATTTATACCAGCAATCCTGTAGTTCCAGTGTTCCCAAGGATATAAGGTTCCGCTTGAGCTCAGGAATGTATCTGACATTGGTCAATAACACTTCTGACCCATCTTCCAATATGATCTTTACTGAACCTATCCCTTTTATACTGCAGGTGATGTGATTTCCCATCTTGACTATTCCTTCATTCTTCTCCTCCAGGTTAACAAACCACTCCTTTTTCGGAGTCATATGAAAAGTGCAGCCCGAGTCCATAATCCAATGTTCATTGGCATCTGTATCTTCTGTTGACAAGATTTCCCAGCTTTCTGCAGTCAAGACTGTAGAGAACTGCATGTTATCTCCAGAATCAGCAACTGCAACTCCTCCTTTGTCATCCTGAGTTCCCTTATGATTATTTTTCCTGGAATAACAACCCTTTTTAAAATGACCTTTCTTGCCGCAATACCAACATTCAACCTTTTTCTTGGATTTTGACTTAGATCTTGATTTCTTCCTGGTATTGGACTGGTCCCTTTGCTCAGATCTGCCTCTAACCACCAACCCTTCTCATGATGTCCTTGTACCTTTCAATGCTGTCAGTTCTGCTTCCTTGGATCTTGTTGCAGTCTTAACTTCTTCAGCCGTAATACTCGTTCTGGAATATTTCAGCACCTCCCTTAATTGTTCATAAGGAGCTGGTAGAGAGTTAAGTAGATAAACTGCTTGAAACTCTTCTTCCACCTTGACTTGCAGATTTTGAAGATCTGATAAAAGTTTCTGAAATATATCTAGATTTTCATCTATAGATTTTCCTTCATCCATCTTGAAACTAGAAACACGCTGCATTAGGTACATTCTGTTGGGTAGAGACTGTTCTAGATATTGTTTTTCAAGAAGCCTCCAAATTCCATAAGCCGTCTTCTCTTGAATAACTTTTCTAAGGATTTGATCAGACAAGCATAGAACTATCAGGTTCCTAACTCGTTTACTCCTTTCCATTCGAACTGCTATACATGAATCTTCCGAATCATTTCGTTTTTGAATGATTTCTGATTCTTGAGTTAGAGTCGAAGCCAAACCTGGAGTTTCCTGAGTTTCTGAAGTTGTAATTGTCTGCATCGAAATCGGAGTTCTCGCTTCCTGAGTTCCCTTATCCTCCACAGATGTTCATAATTGTGGATCATCATGGAGTGCATCCTGTAGTCCCATGATCTCGAGACCTATCTCGATCTTTTCTTTCCACAATATGAAATCTCCCTTTTCGTCGAATTTCTCGACATCAAGTTTCTGCATAGTCATTGCCATCTTAATCAGTACAAAGATCTGTGCCGGAGAAAAACCTGATTTAGTGCGTCCACAAATCCTCCTTTCTTCCAGCCGTTCGAATTGATGTTCTTGAGTATCCTGCGAGAGCTTGCCCTAGTGATCCTTGTAAAGAACCGGGCTCTGATACCACATGTACTAATCCGAGCCAACACCTCCATTGATCAGACGAAAGAATCTTCGACTCAAAACAATCTTACCCACACACGAATTACTCGACCTCACCAGAGCCGATGTTATGCGAAACACGGAAATGAAAAAGACACGAGAGTTACGAGTTCGGATCGACCAGTGTAGTCGTCCTACGTCTCGGAGGAAAGAACGCCCTTATACACTCTGAGCACACACGCACACGAGTTCTTGTTTTCAAGCTCGATTAAAAGCTACAATGGCGAATACAGAGTATTAAAGAGGAAGGAGATAACCGCCGTAACAATCTGACCCCTGAAATATCCCAATTGCCCTTAAATTCATTAAGCGCTGCAGCTGAGAAACGATGTCATTTCCCCTTCTCTTCAAAATCTTCAACTCGTATAGAAGTTCTAAGAACCCTCTGAAGTTTCAAGTTTTAGGGCATAACCTCTTCACACATTAGATCATATTCATACAACAAAACCCCCTAATTAAAAAAAAATCGACGAAAGTTAAAAAAAAATCCCAATTACAATTCTTACAATGTTCTAACAAAACAAGAATATTTGGATATCGATCAGAGGAAAAAAAGAAAGAAGAAAAGGGTTGATTTAGTGAGCCATGGTGACGTCAGGGCAACGAGAGTTGCAATGAATGCTCTTTTGGTGGGGCAAAGCCAACATAGCAGTGTGATCCAAAAAGTCCTTGAGAGCAGACACCGACTGTAAAATTACCTTTAAGCCCTCGACGGCGGCGAAGCCATTGTTTCCGGCGTTCCGTACACCGTACACGTAGAACGTAATGCACCCTTTCCGGAATTTGAACCTCGCCAACTCGCAGCCCTTGAGCACTCTTATCATCTTCTTGTTCACGTCGCCGAGAGGAATCTCCGGCGGCCAGTTCGATTCCACCGCCGTCTTCATCGTCTCTGATTCGAACACGAACACGACGACCTTCGACTTCCGAGTTCCCATCCCGAGGGTTAGCGTGTGCCATGCACGGTGAGCGAGGATCGTGAAGTTCGTCGGGAAATACGCCGTCACCGACAGAAACTCCGGCGAGATTTCAGGGTTTTTGGTTGCCGGAGGAGGGAGAGAGAGGAGACTGAGAAGCTCGAGGTGTCGAGCTCGCCGGACTGTAAATGATTTGACGATGATTTGGCTGCCGAATTTGAGACCCTTCACGTCGGAAGATGGTTTGAAGGAGATGTCCGAAGAGGGTTTCGATTGGTTGTGTTTCTGCTTCTTGTTCTTGGTAGTGTTCTTCTTCACCTTCTCTTCCATGGCCGTTTTGGGCTTCCTTCTTCTTCTTCTTTTTTTTTTTTTTTTATGTAAGACCAAAATGTTTGATGAAATTATTAGCTTTCAGGGAATTAGTTAAAAATAAAATATTTGAAGTCATGATCATCATCATTCTAGTTAGTTCAAAATCTAATAAAATAAAATAAAATTTCGAAAAAAGGGTTATTGGATTTGAATAGCGATGGTGCAACAAATGATGGCATCACTGTTTTTATGTCTCACTCAAAGGGCTTTTGAGCCTTTTTGGTGATAACATATAATGTGTTTATTGCCAATATTCAAAGCATCTTTTTTGGAGAATTATAATTTTAATACTGCATGATTTTTTACCTTTTCAAGACAAATACATTATGTATAAAGATTTACCATTGTTTTTTAAAAATTTTATATGCAGATAATGACAATGAATTGTATGATATTATTACCTGCCACATGCATAATGCTTTGAATCATACTTGTTCAAGAGACTTCTGATAAATTTTTTTATATTGAATGCTGAGGACAGGGTGGGTAGAAATAATTGTTTGTATGAGATAGAAATAGAATTAAAGAGATCTTTTGTTTAATTTGGATATGAATATCTAGTCGTTTTTATTAAAAAAAAAATAATATCTAGTCGTTTGGTTATATTTTAATTCAGTTATTTTTTTTATTTTAGAAAAAATATAGAGCCATAGACGATTAAATTTTATATTTTATTTTAATTAAGAAGGTGTCGCGTCTCTTTCCAAGAATATGGAACACACAACTTTTAGTTTAAGAAAAATAATTACATGAATAATAATACTAATAACTCCACAACAATGATAATTAAATTGTAAAAATTGTATATATATAGATAATCAACAGACAATGAATGCTTCCAATCCTTTTCATCCGTGACCCCATTGATGTTATAAGTTGGTGGCAGTTAGTCAACAAACACCAAAATCTCTGCTTAACCATTAAATCACATCTGCTCAATACATATATACATACATATATATATATATATACCTAATTAATGCATAAACTAATAAAAATATTATTACAATTATCTATTTAATCTAACTATTTAAATAAAATAATCTTTTTCTTTTAGATGCGATTAATTAGAAGAAAAGAGATATTAATATATTAACAAATAATATTCATACGAACTCATTGACAACATTTATCTTATCATACGAAATGATTATAAATATATGAAAGACAACCAGATGTCATACTATATTGAATTAATAATAGTTTACCGAAAATTTAAATACTGTATTCATTATATATATACACAACCGGTTACTGTTTTTCTCCTGTATGGGTTCAAGATGTGTTTGCAAGGGCTGAAGCCAGAAAACTCTTCACAAAACATCTGTCTGAAAATGTTATATAATCATTGCGGTAGTGAATGCAGAATCATTTCTCTCATTGATCAGCTAATCAGCTTTAACTCTCAAGGCAGGCGGCGGCGGCGGCGGCGGTGGTGTTGACGTCGAGACGGCGTTCTTGTGCAAGCATTTCGACGTACCAATGATCGAGATCTCTGCTAACTTGGTCTTAAACTCTCAGGTCCAAAGTTACATATGGTTATATGGGCCAGACCGGTGGTAACGTAATCATCCGCAAACGCTTTGATTGCGATTTCGGGTGTTTGTGGACGATTGAGAAAATAATTGGTGTAAGCACACTCGGCTACAATCACAACAAAAACGTTGAGATTCTAGTGGCAACTTGGTTCGGTTATTCGATTTGGATAGGTTAATAACCAAAATATCTTTATTCGGTTCGGTTAATAACTAAAATAACCGAACCGCATGCCAACCCCTAACTATCAGTCAGACCGGGGTTCGTAGTGGAAAGTTCAGTACGGGCATCTTTGGTCAGTAACTCGGGAAAAAATCGACAAACTTGTGTCACTGTCAAGCGGGAATGTATAGTAGGTGTGCTTTCAGGGCAAACGTCACAATAAAAATGCGAAGAAGAAGACTATAAAATTTTGTGAATCAGTGATGAACGTTTTACCTGCACCGACAGGCTACAATCAATGGATAGACAAAACAATCATAGGACTTGGGTTTTGCAAGTTGTTTTGTTTTGTAGAATTACACAAGAGTTTCTTTCTTATTATTATTTTTTCTTTAAAAAAAAAGGAAGAAAACTCAGAAAGGGTAATTGATAGGGTCTTTCTGGATGGCTCTGTTGACGAGATCGGTCTGCTCCTTGACGTGGACTTGGTAGAAGCCGGTTGCAGTGGCTGCGGATGGACCACGCCCCACGTACTTGATGTCCTCTCTGTCCCCCCGGCCGAGTGATCTCATGGCAGTGCACAGCCGCGGAGACACGTAGCTGTATGCTCCCATGTTCATCGGCTCCTCTTGGCACCATACTATCTCTGCATCTGCAGGTTTACCAAACATAGAGATAAAGAGAGACTCGGATTATATACACGTTTATCCGAAACCACTAAACCCGTTTCGATTAGGCATGGGTCGGGTTCCAATGTCATGCCTCTATCGAGAAAATTTCACTCGCTCATCTCTCACAGGAAATGAGCAAAGATTCTAGTGAGTGGTTTCGGGAGTTCCGGTGGGTAAAAAGAGAGGGGGAGCCTTGTGAAGTAGGGTAAATCTCATGACTTATACTGCATTCGGGAAGAAAAAATAATCTTGACAAGATTGCACCGAGTAACGTTCGCCCGACTTTACGATAATGTATGGAAGATGCATGCACCGAGGCTATTTGGATCTCGCAATGCAAATTACGGACTCTAAATGTAAAGAGAAAGGTTGTGGGTACGTACTCGGATATCTCTTCAGCTCACGCTGGATGAGATCATACGGGAAAGGACAAAGCTGTTCCACTCTGCAGATAGCAACGTCGCTTGCAGATTTCTTCTTTCGCTCTTCGTCAAGCTCATAGTAAACCTGCAAACAACAACGTGACAGATGTCTCACCAATGTGGGGAAAGATCTATAGAACTGCTATATATTTCAGAAACAATGTATCGGAGAGATGAAGAAGAAGAAGAAGAAGAAGAAGAAGAAGAAGCAGAATGTACCTTCCCAGAGCAAAGTACCAATCTTCTGATGCCTTCTTCGAGATCAGAGTGATCGTTCTGATCCTTAATCAGGCGCTTAAATCTTGTTCCTTGCTTGTCAAATCCCGGGTGGCCTTGGACATCGTCGAACTCCGAGAGATTTGATTTGCATTCCTTGTGACGCAGCAAGTTCTTTGGGGACATCACAATGAGAGGTTTACGGAAATCTCTGTGTATCTACATAGTGACAACTTCGTGAGATATATGAAACGATAAAAAACCTGGAAGAAACACTATCCAGTGAATATAGTGTTCTCACCTGTCGTCTCAGGACATGGAAGTAGTTGGCCGGAGTTGTGACATTGACAATCTGCCAGTTACATTCTTGGATTTGCTTTCGCATAGTCGGTTCCATCTCCGGTATGACATAGGGATTATCATCACTCATCTGATTTCATAAGCATAGATTAGAGCCAGGAACAACAAACTTAAAGAACTCAGACAATGAATTCGATGATGTAATAAGAGTACGGAATCAGGACAAATGCTACCAGAAGGAAACGCTCCAGTCTCGCACTTGAGTGTTCTGGTCCCTGCCCGTCATAACCATGTGGAAGTAACAAAACAAGCCCTGTTTGACGCAGCCACTTGGCCTCTCCACTGCTGAGGAACTGATCAAATATTACCTGAGCTCCATTGGAAAAGTCTCCAAACTGAGCTTCCCACAGTACCAAAGAATTTGGATTTTCCATGGAGTAACCCAATTCGAACCCGAGGACACCAAATTCCGAAAGAGAGCTGTACCAATTGTTTCTCAGTAAATGTTTTGATCTTAGAATTAACGATCGATTATGGTGAAAAATAAGAAAACGCAGTTGGGTCCACATAGTCAACCAATCTCCATTGCAGGAGCAGTAAACTGCCCGAGTAACCAATTTCATGTCGAACAGACAAGGAGAAAAGCATTTAACTTTCAGTGTTCTTTGAAGAGATAGAGAGTGAAGCTAAAAGTACCTGTTGCTGACAGTAAACATCTCGGGATCTTGATTCATGACGACATGATCTAGAGGACAATACTTTTCTCCTGTTTCCTGATCATGAAGCACGGAATGGCGATGGCTAAAGGTTCCTCTTTCGACATCCTGACCGCTCAGTCGGACATGGTTTCCTTCCACAACTAAGGTGGCAAAAGCTAGAGCTTCTGCAAGTGCCCAGTCAATACCTTCTCCTGATTCGATCATCTGAGCACGTTGTTCATAAACCTTCTTCACTGCCCTGTGAGGCTTAAAATTATCAGGGAGCGACACGATTGCCTTGCCAACAGTCTTCAGTATTTCTGGCTTGACGCTGCAGAAAAAGGACAAGATTTATCATAAGATTGAACACTGGAAAAAAGAATTGCAAAGCCGAAAAGCCTCCTCACCCAGTGTTTCTGACACGAGAAATCTGTTCAGGAGACTTGAATCCAGCCCAGTTGGTTGAAAGCCAGTCTCGTTTTTTCGGAACATAGTCTTTGCTATTGACAAATTCTTCACTTAGGATTGAATTGACCTTTGCAAGTATCCGGTCGATATCTTCTCGGGATACCTGACCAGACTCCAAGAGTTTGTTCTGATAGATTTGAAGGGTAGAGGGGTGGTTGCGAATAACCTGTCAAAACAAATAAAAACAGTGACGAAACAAGGGACATTGACAAACTAGAGAACTGAAGCAAAGAGGAGACAGGAAGCAAATGAAACATGACAAGGGTGTTAAATCTGTGTCAGATTCTTTCAGCATGCATAACATGTCGGAAAAACTACCAACCTTATACATTTTCGGCTGTGTGAAAGATGGTTCATCTATTTCATTATGCCCGAACCTACGGTAACAAACCAAATCAACGACGACGTCTGAATGGAAAGTCTGCCTCCACTCAGCAGCAAGCTCACAGACATGGACCACAGCTTCAACATCATCAGCATTCACATGAAAGATGGGAGCATTCAAGGCCTTGGCAACATCGGTACAGTACTGGGAAGATCTCCCGGACTTTGGATCAGTCGTGAAAGCTACTTGGTTGTTAACCACAATATGAATGGTACCACCACTGGTGTAGTTTGGAAGAGCGCTAAGATGAAGGGTTTCATATACTACCCCTTGTCCTGCAAAACTACCATCTCCATGAATCAGAATAGCCATATTCTTGGTCCTGTTCTCATCCTTTGAGTAGTATTGCTTTGCTCTGGTTTTTCCAACAACAACTGGGTCGACAGCTTCTAAGTGACTAGGGTTTGCTACCAAAGAAAGATGGATTCTCTTCCCTCCTCTCGTAGGTCGGTCATAGGAAGTTCCAAGGTGATATTTCACATCACCAGTTCCAGTGTATCCAACTTCATCCGAAGGCCTAATCCCGCCACTGAACTCGCTAAATATTTGACGGGTCGACAGTTGAACAACGTTACCCAAAACGTTTAATCTTCCTCTATGAGGCATTCCGATCACAATGCTCTCTACTCCGAGGTCAGCTGCTCTGTCAAACATCTCCTTCATGCCAGGAATCAAAGACTCTCCACCTTCGAGCCCGAATCTCTTAGCTGTTGTCCACTTGGTAGCCAAGAAATTCTCGAACTGAGTACTCCATACAAGACGATCAAGAATCACCTCACGCCTCTCCCTGTTGTACTGCTGAGGAGTTGGTGTTTCGATCTTTTCTCTCAGCCAGTTGCATTTGTCACGATCTGGGATGTGCATATACTCATATCCGATATTCCCACAGTACGCCTGCTCAAGCCGTGTCAATATGGAGCGAAGTGTTTGCACTGGACGGTTTTCAGATAGAAATCCCGACATTCTCCACACTCCCAGGAAGAACTCCCTATCAAGATCAGCCTCTGTGAATCCATGGAGAGCCAGGTCTAGGTCTTCAGGAATCGGTCTCTGTTCCAAACCTAGTGGATCCAATTTGGCTTTCATGTGACCGTTCACCTGATAAGCCCTCACAAGTAACAACAAGCGCATACTCTCTTGAATTGTTTGACCCGATATGCCAGGAGAGGTTGCAGCCTGGCCAACAAAATTCCTGAAGAAATTGTCCCACGACTCATCTACGCTATTTGGATCAGCTTCCCATGCCCTTTGTAGCTCCTCCAGATATACACTACTCGTCCCATCTAAGAAGCTATCAGTTAGCTTGGAGAGTGGGACAGGCCGGGGAACCGGAGCACTTTGGGCTTTCTGTCTGAAGACAGTCGAATGAAAGTACCGATTTTGAGCGGGAAGAACCCTTGTTCTTGCAGCATAGGATCCACCCTGCGAGAGGATCCTCCTCACAACAAGTTTTGTAACACCAGACCCAGCTCTAAACCACACCATTGTGCCAGATCCAAAGAGTATGTTTCCAATTCAGTGACTGTATAAGGACTTCAACACCACGCTGAAATGACAGCCAAAGTCATCAACGACAGCTCTCAGCTGCAGACTAGGGAACAAGAAACATATTAACAAAGCAAAGAAATAGACAACATAGACAAGGCTGTTCTCCAAAGACTAATGATGACCTTTAGAAATGCAATGTTTTCAGGGACAAAACAGGTATTAAGCAAGATCATCGATGATAATCTCTCAAAATATGACTTCCGGATTCCTCCATTCCATTTTGGATGCAACCAAACACAGAACGGAAGGGACAAGAAGATGAAAAGGCGAAACTGGTAAAATCAACATGAACAACAAACCCACGATTTAAACGAATCTACTCATCCAAAACCCTATCAAGAAACTCGCGCAGCAAAATTCACGAAACCCCAATCTAGACAGGAAAATCAGCTCGACGGGCAGGATTATCACCGTCGGACAGACCTGTCGGGGAAAAACGAAAAATCCGAGGAACAGATCTGTTGTCCGAGAATCCAAATGCGAGAGAAAAATGACATTAAAGTCGGAATTCTCCCTTCAATGTTCTAGAATCTGTTTGGAAGCCAAGAAAATAAGACGAACCTGGAAACGGAGAGAAGATTGGAGAAAAAGTAAGAATTGGACGGCGACCTGTCCCTTACAATGCTATCTTTCAGAGAAGGGTGTCCCTATTTATACCCTTGTTCGTTTAATTCTATACATTAATCCATCTTTTATATATATATATATATATATATATATATTAGAAAGGGAAAAAAAGAAAGAAAGAAATGTAATGATGTGATATATCGAACGGGGAAGAAGATCATTTATGACTAAATAATTGACAGAATATTTTATACCAATTAAAGTTCCTAAAATAGATTTATTAACAAAATAAATTTGGACATATTTACTAGGTTTAAAAAATAACATTTAAAAAGTAGAAAATTAAATAAAAATTTGCATTTTGGGTTCTAGAATTTCATTGGATAATAATAACCTGTGGGTCCCACTTTTTCAGTCCAATTTTCTCGGCGCTCAACGTGGCGTTGGTCGTAAGCTGAACCTGATGGGCACATTCTGTACACGTGTCCATTTTGCATTGGGCGTTGTTTTGCCCTTTTTAAATTTCCAATCGCTGACGAACACGCGATGCGTATGCTGCTGGTTTTGCAATTTTACAAATGCAGTGACCAAATAAATTTCTCAGCTAACCATTCAAAATAATATGCATTAAAAAAAAAAGTCAGGACGTGATTTTTTAATTACATTTCTATATTTTATTTATCGATCTTTTCGTGTTTCCGATTGATGACAAAATCAAGACAAAGCTACTTATTTTGAAAATTAATCAAGTTCATAAATAAATATGATGGATTCACTTAAATGGCGAGAAAGCGGATTAAATATAATATGCGAAAAAATCGTTGCGATCACTTATTTGATCCGTATCCAAATCGAAAATTTAGATATCTAGAGTTTACGAATCGGATATAGATATTTTTTTAAAAATATTTGTGGATAAAATACGGATATCAAAACTCAATTATTTGTATCTTTTATAATATTAATAAATATAGGATAATTTTATAAATAATTATGATTGTAGGGCTATTTTGAAAAAAAATGCACTAGGGTTTTTTTTCCATACTCATCTGTCGTTTGAATTTATAAAAGAACTTTATCATTTTTATTTACATCATCCACCATTTGTCTTTCTCACCTCCTCTCTTTGTCTTTTTCTTTCATTTCCATTTATCAATCGATAACGAAATCAGGTGAAAACAAGCCCCAAATATATGTATCTTCAGAATTCCTTAAGGTAAAAATATATTACTATAAATTTTAAAATACAATCACAAGATTTTAAATTGTAAAAAAATTGATATAGAATTTTCTCAAAACTCAATGTTTAAAATTATATTTGATTAAATAAAAATAACACGATTGTCACGGCAACCTAAAAAAGATTCATATCTAAACAAATAATTTTTTTTATGCAAACCCCCGTAATTCTTTACACATATATACAAAGACGATGGTTGTTGTTCGTTACTTCAAAGAGTTTTCAGGGCGGGAGGGTGCCCGTGGACGAAGATTCGAGGGAGATGAAACCTGGATGGTTTCACCGCCTCGCCGCCGGAACTGGAATCTCATCCAGCTCTGTGGCGACTTTACCAGTCACCTCCTCCGTCCTTCTTAGCCTTCTCCATGAATGTCAGAATCTCCGGCTTCTTCTTCGAGTCCATGGCCGCTTGATCGTGTTTGGTCTTAGACCTCATGAACAGTCCGCGAGTGCCCATCTCGTAAACGCCTATTCTCGATTTGAAAGACACGACCTTTCTCGCTCCGTCTTCGATTCAGTTCGAGACCCAGGCGTTGTCCTGTGGAACTCCATGATCAGGGCCTATACGAGAGGTGGGCATTACAGGGAAGCTCTTGAATTCTATCACTGCATGTCAGAGAAAGGTGTGGATCCAGACAAATTCACTTTCACTTTTGTCTTGAAGGCTTGCACTGGTGCTATGGACTTACAAGAGGGTATTAGAGTTCATGGTGCGGTTGTTGACAAGGGCTTTGAGTCTGATATTTACGTAGGTTCAGCTCTTGTTGATATGTATGGCAAAGTCGGTGATTTGAGCTCTGCCCGACAACTGTTTGATAAAATGACTGATAAAGATGTTGTTGCTTGGAACGCCATGGTTTCTGGGTTGGCTCAACACGCGTGTCCGCATGAAGCCTTCCGTTTCTTTCGTGATATGCATTCGAGTTGTGTTAATATGGATTATATTAGTCTGTTCAACTTGATCCCTGCTGTTTCAAAGCTTGGGGACGTTGATGTGTGCAGATGCCTTCATTGTCTTGTGATTAAGAAGGGTTTTAGCTCGGTTTTGCATAATGGGCTGATCGATATGTACTGCAAATGCGCAGATGTATCTGCTGCTAAATGCATTTTTGAGAACATGACAAGCATGCATGACTCTTCATGGAGCACAATGATGTCAGGCTATGCTTATAATATGTTCTTTGAAGAGATTTTGGATTTATTTGATCGCATGAAAAACAGTGGTGTCAGAATGAACAAGGTAGCTGCTGTTAGTGCTCTTCAGGCTGCTGCTTCTTTGGGGGATTTAAAGATGGGGACAGAGATTCACAAATACGTCGAGCTACAGGGGATGTTTGATGATGTCCTGGTTGCAACTTCTCTGATGAATATGTATGCCAAATGTGGTGAATTAGAGAAGGCAGAAGAGTTATTCCAAAAACTTAAAGATAGGGATGTTGTTGCGTGGTCAGCTATCATATCTTCATTTGAGCAAACAGGGCATTGCAAAGATGTTCTCTCATTGTTCAGGAAGATGATGAGCAAATACGTTAAACCGAATGCTGTAACATTGATAAGTGTGCTTCCTGCTTGTGCAGAACTAACCTCCTCAAGACTCGGTAAAAGCATACACTGTTATGCTGTGAAGGCCAATCTTGATTCTGATTTGGCAACTGCTACAGCTATTGTTTCGATGTATGCTAAATGTGGCCTCTCTGCTTCCGCACTTAAAGTTTTTGAAAGAGTGCAGTGTAAAGATGCTGTGGTTTTCAACGCTCTTTTAGACGGGTACACCCAGAACGGTGACACCTGTAAAGCATATGAGGTGTACAGAGACATGAAGGCAGATAGAATATGCCCTGACCCAGGAACAATGGTTGGTTTGCTTCACGCTTGTGCAGTACATAGCGACTATGTTCAAGGTTCTTGCATCTATGGGCAAATTATAAAACATGGGTTTGCTACTGAATGGAATGTGGAACATGCTCTAATTGATATGTTCGCCAAATGTGGAGCCCTTGGTTCAGCTATATCCTTGTTTAGCTCATACGAGTTCAAGAAAAGTGTTGTATCTTGGAATATAATGATTACAGGATACATGCTAAATGGCCAAGCTGAAGGAGGTATTGCGACTTTTCGTCAGATGAGACTAGAGAGGTTTCAGCCGAATATAATCACATTTGTCAATGTCTTACATGCAGCAACACAATTAGCAGCCTTAAGAGAAGGAATGTCTATTCATGGCTGTCTCATTAAGTTGGGATTTCAGTTCCACACCGCTGCAGGGAATAGTCTGGTCGATATGTATGCAAAGTGCGGAATGATCGGGTTTTCTGAGAAAATTTTTAACGAGATGGGAAACAAAGACATCATTTCATGGAATACTATGCTCGCTGCTTATGCTGCCCATGGCCTTGGAGACTCTGCTCTCTCACTTTTCTCATTTATGCAAGGAAAGGAATTTGATCCGGATTGTGTTTCTTTCCTCAGTGTTCTGTCTGCTTGTAGACATGCAGGATTAGTTGAAGAAGGAAAACTTTTATTCAACTCTATGCACAAGGATCACAATATTGAAGCAAATTTGGAACATTATGCTTGTATGGTGGATCTTTTAGGCCGCGCGGGTTTATTTGACGAAGCATTGGATATTGTGAGAACAATGACAAAGAAACCTGATGCAAGAGTCTGGGGAGCTTTATTCAATTCTTCGTTAATGCATTCCAGCCTGTTGTTAGCTGAAGCATCACTATGTCAACTTGCCAAACTTGAGCCAGAAAACCCTTTACATTATGCCGTACTACTGAAAACTAGGGGCCAAGAACGGAGATGGGTCGAGGCAGGAAGCTTTTGCTCGAGGGTTGGTGGATCTAGGATCAAAAAAATTCCTGGCCGTAGCTGGTTTGAAGCTTAAAAAACTGCAATCTTTTATCATAGGTGAAGGTATCTGAGTTGGTCAATGAAAGTGTTTCAGACTCAATCCCTGATTAAAAGTGATAGTGTTATCTTCGCCTATTTTTGTGTTTTATCACTTCCCACATGAAAATTTATCAACTAAATGAACTATTTCATTGGATTTTAAGACAAGGTGGTGCTACTTTGCAGTACTGAGCAGATGCAACAATGGTGAGGATAACTGCCTTAGGATGATGCCACTTAAGAGCATGCACGATGTGGAGAAACAAGAGAAGCACTAGATCATGAAAATACCCTCTTCCAAAGAAATCGTGAGTTTCTCCTCTAGATGCAGAAGCATGGTATGTGTTCAATGATATGGGCTTTTGGTTACTGTTGAACACCATCATTACTTGTGGGTTACATTGCAGAATTGGAATACATCGATGATCAAGAAACTAGGAAGAAATGTCCGAGCATGAAGTGTTCGATGATATCATCTGGCATCACGGATCATGAAGACGTTAGACGAAAATTGGAGGGCAAAGTTCTTGCTTCTGTTACAAAGCTGATCTGGTCTATTGCTGGTTCAAGTTTCCCCTAAAATGCTTCTGATGGCATTATTTCAATCAGAAAATCGATGATTGTGATATCTTCCATTATGTTATCGTTCTTGGTGAGGGAAAAAAGAAGAAGAACGGAAGACTGTCTCTGTAAATTCAGCATTGTCAAGGCAAATATGCTGAAGGTTACAGAAATATTTGGCTCTTTGATACGCTCAATAGGTAATGATAACCCGACAGCTACAAACACTGAAAACAGCAGAAGAACACGAATAAGAAGCTACGTGTAAAGGTATCTGTGAATCTGTGATCTTTTTCACTTTGTACTCTATTCCAATCTCAACTAATGTAAAGACTTTTATCCTTGTCTGATTCTGCGTTTCCTATACTCTTGGGACAGATTGTGGCAGCATTTCCACAAATAGACGGTAAATGTATATACCTACGGAGAGCTATGGTGTATAAACTCTCACTTGTTGTCTTGAAGCTTGTGATGCTGCTCAATATTTTCCCCAGCCTCTATCCATTGCAAAAGATTACAGATGGTCAAGGTCAATGGGTAGTTGGACGGAACGAACTCTGGGTACGTACGGGTTGTGTATCCGACACCGAACCCATGCCCTCGGGTTTCGTGTCGGGACCTGTCATCATATCAATGTCGGCCGGGTATCTGAGCTTGGGGCATGCATAATGTCCCAAATGCTCGGATATCTACGGGTTACTTGATCGGCAAGGTAGCGAGGCGAAGAGTAAAAGACGAAGAAAGAGTCGTGGACCGAGGCAAATCCTAATAAAACCCTAAATCCCCCTCCTTTGCCAGTCGAAACCCGAAGATGATATTCAGGAAATCCAATCCACCAGGTCCTTTTGCATATGAAAAGTTAATCTGCATAGCAACATTGTCCTGCTCCTGTATAAGGAGAAAAGAACATCAAAGAGTTTAGAAAGGATTTGCTCTAGAGATGGTATTAGTTCTTGCACCAAAGGCTGAACTAAGATATGGTTTTCCGTTTATTAAACCCCATTTATCCATCATCTTTTTTTTTTAATATATAGTTTAGAATTTTCTAGTGAGGATTTTTAAGCATAGGAATAAATTTTAATGGATGATAAAGTTTAGAATTTTATTTGGGTTTGGGTTCCTCTCTTTACAAAGAAACCTCGTTTTGTCTCTGTTTATTATATAGTTTAATTTTAATAGGCGATAAAGTTTAGAAATTTATTTAGATTTCTCCCACTAAATGAAAAAAAAAAATTAGAATTTTAAATTAGATGTATTATAGAAGAGGTATGTATTATTATCATTAGATCTTCATCAATTTTAAGCGTAGATTGTGTAATTTACACGGACCGTAGATGGGCTAGGCCCAGTAAACAGAAACAGGGCTCGGCTGAGGCCCAACTAGGCTTGGTCCACAATATATCTGAAACTGGTTGCATAAAGTTTCGCTAAGCCATCTGTTCAAGACGAAGACTGTTATTATAGACTCAAATCCTCGCTTCTTCTGCATCGCCCAACGAAGAGGCCTTATCAATGGCGTCGAGGATGAACTCTTCGCTGCAAACCGCTCTCTCTTTGTTATACCCATTGAATTTTTCTATGAGTCTTTATCCAGTTTGTTCCAGACTAACCTTCAGATTCTCCAAAAAATCCGCCTTTTCGCCGTCTTCTTGTGGAAGCTCTTCGAGGGGAGCTCTCTGCTGTAGTTTCAGCAGCGGCGTCGAAGGAAATGGTGTCCATGGAGATGGGTTCGATGACCGTTTTGTCCTCACAACTCCGCTTTATTACGTGAATGCCCCTCCCCACATGGGCAGTGCTTACACCACCATTGCTGCGGATGCCATCTCTCGTTTCCAGGTGTTTTGGTCACTCCTAACTCTCTTTTGATGTTCGAATTTCTCAATGAATATGGAAAATTTCCTCAAAGTTACGAACTTTGCTTCCGCCGGTGAAGGAAATTAGTGAAGAAGCCAATGATTCTCTTTTTCCGCCGTCGCCTTGTCTGTCTGATTATAGTACTAGTGCGGAATTCGGAAGAGTGGAAGTTGAGTGATTGAACTTGTCCATGACATCACACTTTCGTGTTAATGAAAATAGGAATGACACATGGATCTTGCTCTTATGATCTAAAAAACTTGGTGTAAATTGTAAATTAGTCAATGAGCTCTATTGAATTGATGTATTTCAGACATGATAGGAGCCTAACACAAGTTCAGACATAATAAGAACCCAACACAGGGTTGCCATTTGTGTTTGATAGCTTATGATTTGGGTTCTTAATGGTGTAGAGGCTCCTTGGGAAGAAGGTAATATTTATAACGGGCACCGATGAGCACGGAGAAAAGATAGCTACCTCGGCAGCTGTGAGTGGACGCAAGCCTGCCACATCTTGGTTGTGAAATTCTAGGATGGGATGAAGATGGGAAAATCTCTGGGGAACACTCTAGAACCATATGAGCTGGTTCGGAGATTTGGGTCTGATGCTGTCAGGTACTTCTTCCTTCGAGAGGTGGAATTTGGAAACGACGGTGACTATTCAGAAGATCGTTTTATAAACATTGTCAATGCACATCTTGCCAATACAATAGGTTTTTTCGCTACTCAAATTAAACTTTCGGCCGTCAAGGTTTTGGTTATTTCCAGCCAAACTTTTGAAATGCTAAAATATATTTTCCGCAGGAAATCTCCTAAATCGTACTCTGGGCCTTCTAAAAAAGAATTGCCAATCAACTTTGGCGGTAGATTCCGCAGTTGCAGCCGAAGGAAACCCTTTCAAGGACAGAACACTGTGATGTCATATCTCAGGCTTATAAGACTCTGTGGAAAGCTGTAGGGATTTTTTTTTCATTTTACCGAAAGATATGGGTTATGTTTTGAGTTTATTCTTTATGGCAAACAATATGATCTAACTTCTGTGTTTTCTTGTCTTTCTTTTCCGATATTGGTTGCAGCTAGATATAGCTTACGATAAGTTTATTCGGACCACCGATCCCAAGCATGAAGCGATTGTAAAGGCGTTCTATTCTAGGGTTTTTGCAAATGGTGATATTTATAGAGCTGACTATGAGGGCCTTTACTGTGTCAACTGTGAGGAGTACAAGGTTTTCGCCGTTCCTTACCTTATTTGCACCTTTCCATTTTCTTGATGTGATATGCAGCTTATTTCCGAGAATGATTTTCTGGAACTTGATTTCGATTCACTTAATCGTTCTGAGATCAGGGAGTGAACATGCTTTTGCCTAGTCGTAAAATTTAGTCTTGTTGCATGTTTTAATTCTGCAGGATGAGAAAGAGCTGCTTGACAACAATTGCTGTCCTGTCCACCGAATGCCGTGTGTTTCAAGGAAAGAAGATAACTATTTCTTTGCCCTATCAAAATATCAGAAATCACTTGAAGATTTACTGTCCCAGAATCCCAATTTTGTGCAGCCTTCATTTCGTCTGAATGAGGTGATTAATATGCTATTCGATTTATTTTCCTTCATGTGTGGATTTGTTCATTCATAGCTATTATCGGCATACAGATTATTTATTTTCTGAAGTCTTTTCCAGTGCTTGTGAACCTTTCATGATGTGGTATATACACCACTAAATCGTATATAAAAAAGGTTCACACAAGAGATGTATTCGCTGTTAGAGGAGTCTAGCTCATTCAATTTTATGCTTTTCTAACAGGGTCTTTTATAGGTGCAAGGTTGGATCAACAGTGGCTTGAAGGATTTCTCCATATCTCGGGCATCGGTAGATTGGGGAATTCCAGTTCCTAATGATGAGAAGCAAACCATATATGTCTGGTTTGACGCTCTGCTGGGGTATGTCTCTTTTCTTTCTTTCTTTGAAACTCAGATTTTTCAGGTAATTCTTGTAAGCTTTCTTTGACATTTTTCCAGGTTACTTCTCGTTTTTTATATCTCTAGATACCAATGTGTTTGCTTGCCTTACATATACATTTGTGGTTGTGTTTTTTCTCTCGTGCCAGAAGCTAATTCCTGCAGGTTAACTTGCATCCGATTACCTTTATATAGAATCAGCTTTTTTGAGATTTTCCATAAAAATGCACAAATTTTTGTTGTGGTGCAGTTATATATCTGCTCTAACAGAAGGCAATGAGCAGCATAATTTGGAAAGTGCAATCTCCTTAGGTTGGCCTGCTTCATTGCACTTGATAGGGAAGGTATGTCATTTTGTCGAATGAACTAGCTCTTATTTTCTTAAACCTCCTATTATTATGTTCAGGAAAATGTTTAGATTCCATGAAGGTTTTTCTTCTGAATACCTGCATTTTTAATTGTCATTATGGGTTTTGTTGATGTAACTTCCAGTTTTGTGTCTGCTCCATTGATTCCATGAATGTTAAAGGCCCCTACTTTTGTGTTTCTAGTGGTAGACTAAATGCTGGGTAAACTTGGGTACTCATCTGCTAAAAGATAACCTTTCACCGTAATGTGGTCTGATTCCATAGTTTTATGTTTCATGACCTTACTATTAACTATTTTGACAAGTTTGCTTTACATGGTCTGTTGATACTACCCTTTCTGGTTAATACCAATCCAGCAATAGGACATGACCTCTTCCCGTGGTTGTGCCTCCAAAGTTATGTATGTCTTTTGAAAAATCGTGTCACTTTCTTTTTTTCTTCTGCAGGATATTCTACGTTTTCATGCCGTTTACTGGCCTGCCATGTTAATGTCTGCTGGCCTGAGCCTTCCAAAAACGGTGTTTGGTCATGGTTTTTTGACAAAGGTATGTAACCGAAAATTCCCTGCTGTCCAACTGTTAATCAAAAGCTTTTTCTTAGCCTAGGCTACCATTAGCGAGGCTTATGTATAACGTATAATATGGGAGATATCTTCTCAAATGCATCTCGTTCTCCTTGTTTTCTTGCTCACATCTTGGTTGTGAAATTCTAGGATGGGATGAAGATGGGAAAATCTCTGGGGAACACTCTAGAACCATATGAGCTGGTTCGGAGATTTGGGTCTGATGCTGTCAGGTACTTCTTCCTTCGAGAGGTGGAATTTGGAAACGACGGTGACTATTCAGAAGATCGTTTTATAAACATTGTCAATGCACATCTTGCCAATACAATAGGTTTTTTCGCTACTCAAATTAAACTTTCGGCCGTCAAGGTTTTGGTTATTTCCAGCCAAACTTTTGAAATGCTAAAATATATTTTCCGCAGGAAATCTCCTAAATCGTACTCTGGGCCTTCTAAAAAAGAATTGCCAATCAACTTTGGCGGTAGATTCCGCAGTTGCAGCCGAAGGAAACCCTTTCAAGGACACTGTAGAGAAGCTGGTAAAAGTTTCAGTTGGTAGTAATGGCTAGTAGGGCTTTTAGCATGCTTCTTTTGTAGCTAATCAAAGATGCATTATTTATCTTTTCTTAGACCATACATTGAATTTGCCCTTGCAAAGACCTTTTCTTCTCATATCGACCAGTTTCTGTTTTGCTTCAGGTTGAAAAGGCTCGGAAAAATTATGAAGATCTGTCTCTATCATCAGCCTGCGAGGCTGTATTGGAGATTGGAAATGCGGGGAATTCATACATGGATGAACGTGCGCCTTGGTCCCTCTTTAAGCAAGGGGGTTCTCCAGCAGAAGCTGCAGCCAAGGTTTTTCTTGATCTCTCTCACTGTCGTTGTTGACAGAATTCCCTCAATTAAAGCTTGTTACGATAATGTTTCAAGTGGCTAACTTTGTAAATGGCTAGAATAGAGTGTTTCTTACGTGAGAATAAGAAATGGTAGTTTAATAAACTTTCTTTAAAGAGACTGATCCCTAAAGGTCATGTTGATGATTCTTTATTGTTTTGCTCTTACCAATACAACAGGATATGGTAATTATATTGGAAGCAATGAGAATTATAGCAGTTGCTCTATACCCCGTCACACCCGACTTAAGCTGGAGGGTATATTCGCAGCTCGGTTATTCAGCGGATCAATTCAATGGCACAACCTGGGTCTCTCCCTATCTATTGAACTACAGATTTATCTGTTCTCTTCCTTCACGGTTTCGTATAAATCTTGACAACCTTTCTTCTTTTTTTTTGTTCTTTTCGCGGTTTTTCAGAAGGACACTGAGTGGGGAGGACTGAAAGGAGGACAGGTAATGGCTGAGCCTAAACCCGTCTTTGCGAGGATCGAAATGAAGACAGAGGAAGAGGAAGGTGAAGGTGAGAACCAGACTAAGAAGAAGAAGAAGAACAAGAACAAAGCTGTGAAACCTAATCAGGTACCACAAACACAAAATGCAGCAGAAGCTTGAGATGTATCATCCATTTTTTGGCATTCTTTGTTGCGATGTTTCTGAGAATCCGGAATTTTTTTTTTTTTTTTTTTTGAAGAATCAAACTGATCAGTAGAGGTATGTAAGTATCCTCTTGTTATTTGATGATTCTTGATTCCTTTTGTTTGTGGCACTACCACTACCTCCAGTTCCTGTCGTGATGTTCCGATCATGATCCTCATCAGAGATGTGAATTTAGTGAGGGAGAAGTAGGAAAGATGAGATCTTTGAACAGTGTAGGACTTAGATCGAGTATAGTTTTTGGTTGCCTGTTGGTGGTTCTTCTTCTCGCTGAGCTCTACTGCTTGCTTTGCTATGGTGTATGAAGAGATTCAGACAACACCAGGTGTGAGAAATGACTGTTCTAACCCTGCAAGGATCGAGCTTCTTTTTTTCCATCCTCTGCTGCATAAGAAACCCTTGTCATCATCCTCGCTCCTCTCGTGTCTTAAACCCTAAACCCGCCGAGAGCCACGGACCAGGTCGAGCGGATCATTTGGGCCAGCCATAACAATGGCGGGGTTGGGAGCGTTGATGGATTTGGTAGTGTGGGTCCAAGGCTTGTGCCGAGGTTCTTGCTCACGATCATGGAGGGAGGATTTGGAATCTGAAGATGGGATGTCAATGGCAGAGAAGAGATTGGGAGATTTGTTTCTAAATATGGAAAGTGGTGCCGCTCCGAATCCGACATACGGAGCTTATATAGACCACCTTCTCCACGTCACAGAGACTGAGATCTAAAATTTTAAACTTTAAGATTATTCGAAGTCTTATCCGACATATTGGATAGTAAATATCATTTGAAATCCGATTTCTCACTATAGACTATAGACTATAGACTATAGACTATAGCCCCTCTAATTATTGTTACCCCTTCACTAAGCCGCATACAATCAAGATGTTCATAATTTGTGCAAGTGGAAAGCTTTCGTTTAATAACATTCTTATTTTAACCATAAAAGAAAATCAATTTGTAGAATGGAATAATTTTTTTTTTTATTAACCAAAACCATATTCAAACTCAGGTAATGTAATAGGCAAAATAATGTTACTGTAAGTTCACGTTGGAAATCTACTCTAGGGATCTTCTACGTAGAGTAGTAGTAGCACACCCACGTCACAAAGATTTCAATCTGATACTAAATGTAACTTATAATAATAATAATAATATATGTATATATATTTGTGTATATGTGTGTGGGCAAAAGCTGCAGAGGAGTGGTAGCTTTACGGCACATGAAAATGGTGAGATTACAGAGAAGAGTATCTTTTGGTTGCATGAAAATGAGTAAAACACATGCACCCTTTTGAAGTCGATCTCTCTTTCGTTATTATTATACAACATGTCCATGCAGCACACACCACATGACATGATCATGTTCTTTTACTAGCATATATATATATATATACATGTATATATAGGGGCATCATGCATGTACACACATTGCGCATTTTTTGTTAAAAACAATTTACAAGTACAGATATTTGTTGTCGATTAGAACTACGTGCGTAAATATTTTGGTAAATACAATTAAATCTCGACAAACTCTGAACTTTGCAATTTATTTAAAATATCTAAATGTAATGTAATATTTAAAAAACACACACACACACTTATATATATATGTATATATATATAATTCTCTTGAGGTTAAATGAACCTATTGTTCCCAAATCTTCAAGCACAACTTTTAAGCTTGATAGATTTTGGTCAATGCTTTTTTTCAATAATTATTATTATTATTCGTTATTTTAATGTGAATATTTTATAACGAATATATAAATAGTTTTATTTTCTTTTACTAAAAGATAAAATGGAAAATTGGTGTATTGTGTTAGGGTCCATTATTAAGAAGGTCCTCATGTCATGTAACCACGACGTCTGATTATTTTTGGACCACAAAACCTTCTTTTACAAATGGAGGACTTGGGACACCTTCCTAACACATGTCTCTGTCTTCCCATGAATTGATTTTATTCAATATTTTCCTTTTTTCCGATTTTTATTTTTATTCCACATATCACGATATTATCATATCTGTCACTGTCTGGTTGTGACTACGAAAATCCCGTAGGGGAAAAGAACCATCCCTCTCATGATTTGATTTGTGATCATATTTTATTACTAAACTACAAGTTCGTTTACCTCTATTTATAGTTTTGATTAGCTATGATTTTAGAGCTTTTAAAATTATTTCGTTATTTTTATTCTGTGAAAAAAATTCGATAGTTTAGGGTATACGTGATTTTCAACGGGTTATTCAAATGGATGTATCAATTGTAAATTTTTATAATATATTTTTATCGAATTTTAAAGGCGTTTTAATGACGAATTTCATTAAAATTCGGTTGAAAATTTTAATGGATTACCGTTGAAAAAATTTAAAAAAAAACATTAAACGGTTTTCAATTGAAAAATTCGGTTGAAAATTTCTAACGGCATTTTTAACGGATTTTTGTTGAAAATTTCAACCGATTTCGGTTGAAAAAATCTGTTAAATTTTTCAACAGATTTTGGTTTAAAAAATCGGTTAAAATTTCCAACGCGAGTTCAACAGATTTCGTTTGAAATTTCATTGTTGAAAAAATCGGTTGAAATTTTCAAGGGATTTCGGTTGGAATATCGATTGAAAAATTTTCAACGAAAATTCAACAGATTTCGTTTCAAAATACTATTCCAAAAAATACACATATACGTACAAAATATATATATATATATAAACATGTATTTCTATATATATGAATAAGTATATATATATATGTGTGTGTTTAACCATTGATATGTATCAATATGTATAATATTTATTTATATGTACAAATATTTGTTATGCATATATATATATACACTTATGTACATACATATTCATATATATATATATATGTATAAGCATTTATAATTATATATTCATATGAGTATTTACATATATATATATATATATATATATATTTACATATGTACATATATTAATGTTCTATTGTATCAAAAGTTTAACTTGTATCCGTTGAATGTTTGTCCATTAGAATTCTAGAGGTGTGTTTGTATACTAGTACTAATATGATGGATGATCTATCAGGAAATGAGTTTGGGTTTCGATTTCAGAATTGTTGGTTCGATTTTGAGTTGGAATTGATGGTCATAATTGAATTCGGGATCAAGTTAGGTTCGAGATCAGGTTGGGGTATAGGATTGAGTTTGGGGTCGAGAATATATTTTGAATTTTTTGTTGAAATATCTCAACGGATTTCGGTTGAAAAATTCGTTAAAAAATTAGAATTCCGGCGGATTGCGGTTGAAAAATCTGTTAGAATTTCTAATGGATTCCAATTCGAAAATCCTTTGAAAATTTTTCAACAGAAATATTCGTTGAAAATTCCAACGCGCATTCATTCGAAAGTAATTTTCAACGACGATTTTTTAACGGAAAAATCCGTTGAAAATTGCAATGTCCGTTTAACGAAAAAATAATATATGCATAATGTTCAACAGATAATTATTATGAACACAAATACCAACAAGGAGTTCACTAGGTCCCAAACAAAGCTTTTTAAGGAGTTATAATAGTGTTAAATCTAGGATGTTCTAAACCATTAGCCTATCTCTCGACAATCTTAACAAATTCAATCAATGGATTCTTTTCGAATTTAATTTCAACTCTTGTTCTCAAGTCATTCAACCAAGTGATCATTCGGTGGATAGAAAAAAAAACGATTTTCAAATGGGACAAAAAAAAAATGAAAGAAAAACATTATGTACTTGTACAATAGTGAAAAATACAGAGGGCGAATTACAAATTAAAAAACATGACAAAACCAATCCAAATCAAATAAACCAGAAATCAAAGCTGTATAACCAAACCGAGAAACACTCTCTCATAATGTTTTGTTGGGTACTGATCAATACGGCCTTGGTAATTTCTAACCCAAATGAACATAGAGTTTGTATATTGTTGTTTTACATGTCTATCGATATCTACATGGATATAAGAGCATGTATGTGTGTATATATATATGGGAAAGAAAACGACAAAGAGAGTGGGTAGAGGGAGAACGATGAGGTGTAAAATGAACTAAAACGACGCGACCGTGAGCAACCTGATCACGACAACCCCCATCTCCCATATTAGGAGTGGCGTTTCGATATTTAGTTCGGTGGAGAATAGTTCCATTAGATTTTTTCGATTTTATAAAAATAGATACCAATCGGTTGTTATATTATGTTCGGTTTTCAGTTCTGGTTCGATTTTGGTCCCGATTCGGTTTAGTTTCAGTTTTTATTTAAAAATAGATCTTTTAAAAAAAATCGGTTTTTCACAAATTTTTAAAATTCGGTTTGGTTCGATTTCAAGAAATTCGTTTTTTCTAAAATTAATAACGACTATTTGGATCCAAAAAATATACCGCATTGTTTGGTTTGACACAGAAGAACCGAATCGAAATGTACTCCCCTTCCCCTACATCCGACAGCTCGGCACCACCACCTCCCCTTTTGAGGAGATCCTATTATAAAACCAATTTAGCTACATCCCCAATTAATAATAATATATATATATAT
>NW_010960187.1:259547-267437 GCF_000463585.1 Tarenaya hassleriana | reverse complement strand
AATATATATATATATATATATATATATATATATATATATATTATATCAAACCTCTATCGTACATAGTTATTCTCTTGGCTATATATCTAGCCAGTAATTAACTATTTGGAAATCAATGTACATGTATTATTACAGCATCACACGTACGATTCAATGTGTAAGATGTCTTCATGAGACGACATGAGTAATATATATATATATATATATATATATATATATATATATATGATCTTTTATTTTAATTATGTTAGTATTCTCATAAAAAAAATTGGTTAGCCTATGCATATAATTTGAAGTATTATATTTTGATAATCAATCAAAATTTTCGTGAAATACATATATTACAAATTTTACAAACTCCAACACCTTATTTTGAGTTTGAATACTCAGTTGCAGTTACGGAAGCAAATCTTAAACAAAAAAAAAATAATCTTTAAGAAATTGTCGCTTTATCGTCTTAATTATTTGATGCATCATCATATATACATAGATCGAGTTAAGAGCTGATAGATCACCTAGATAAAATAAGACATATATTTATTTCGTTAATAAATTTAAAAATAATCGGTGATCTCTGATGTTATATGTTTCATATTTATTTTCTCAAAAATCTTTTATTTTTTTTTATATCATTTTCAATCAAATTATTTTCTAAATTCACCTCTTAAATAAATTATATTTAACAATGGTGAAGTTATTTTTAACCTAGATGCAACCATAGCAAATGTATGGATCGTATTAAGTAGGGTCGAATACAAAGAGAAAAAAAACTAGAAATTTACTTGAAACTCAATCTAGAAATAATTGGGTGATAGAATAATTAGTTAAAAATGTAGAAAATAACAAAATTAATACTAATAATTAATGGATCAAAAGTAGACATTGCAAGCTTCAAAATTGCTTAACATTCAAGGATCTTTTCCACTATACATATTCTATAATTTATAAATCCGATTCTAGAAATTCAAGCACAAAAATAGTGACAATCAATTTATAATTACTAAAAGTTCAGCCTATCAATCTTCTCATTAAACAAGTCAAAACCCTAAATTATAAACGATTGTTATTATAATTACTAAACAATTAATACAGCTCCTAATGTGACAATCAATTTATTTGAAAAACATGTTCCAAACCTAATTTCATATCTCTATGCAAATCAAATCCTATGATCAATCAACTAAGCAGATCAATAAGATCGAAAATATGAAGAATAATTCAATCAAACCGAATTAGAATTGGATATCGTAGTTTTTGGAATTAAACCGGATAGATCCTTGTATAGCAAATTCTTAACCTACAATCATAAAACTACTCACAATTTGTCGAGACGGTTGAATTCAAACCAAATAAAAAAACATAATAGAATAGAAAAAAGAAGGAACGATTAATTAGTCGATTTCTCTGTGTAGTGTTCGTCGTCTTCCGTTTTCAATCACTTTTCCCTTGTTCCAAAATTGCTTCCTCCACCGATACAAAAACCTCCTAACATGAGAATCAAACCAATAACAGTGACGCGTTAATCTATTATAATTTATAAGTTTAATTAACCGATTCTGATTATTATTATTATTATTATTATTTCTTCTGTGGAAACCAATATCATTTATATGGTTGTGGGTCCATCCGTTTACGTGATTTAGTTAATTAGGTTTTCAAAGTTTATTCTTGGACCGGCTTTTTCCTATGCCCAAAACCTGTCCCTGTGGTGCCAAAAAATAAAAATCAAATCTTCATGAATCTCCATGTCAAACGTAATCAATAATGAATTTCTATCTTTTATATTAATTAGCAATGATAAATAGTTATAAACAATAACGACTATATATATATATATATATATATATAAATATATGTAATAATAGAAACGAGATTTGGGTCCTGGCCGAGGGGAAACAAAGGTACACTCGATTGTGACAACTCCACCAAAGACCACCCCACTACCAATTCACCCTTTTTTCTTTATTTATTCAAATCTTTTTGTTTTTAATTCATATCTAATTATTCTCTTCGACCATTTTTTGCTTTTCATATTTAAATCTCTTGGGGTTACCTAGGGTTTCTCTCTCTCTCTCTCTCTCTCTCTCTCTCTCTCTCTCTCTCTCTCTCTCTGCATGGCCACTCGGTCCTTCCACATCTCTTTTTGGGTACTACTGTAAACGTATGCAAAAGAAGAAAAAAGCTTACATGCTAAGAAAACCCTCCTTTTTCTCATTAATAATACAATCTTAGATTATTTATATCATTCTTACACTATGTCTATTAATGCATAATAAATACCATGTGGTGTAGATCCAATACAATATTCCATCTTTTAACCAAAAAGGGAAGAAAAAAACCCTCTCGAATTGGAGATATATATAATTTATAGACTCGTTACAAGCTAAGTTTTTATTGTAATTTTTTAACTTTCTTTTATTAATCATAGACACACACGGCGCGTGCATATATTTATATATATGCATGATATAATATTTCCGATCCCAAAATTATGTACATTTTTTAGGTTAAAACTGTGTGTATTAACTTTTAACTCTTAATGACATTTACTTGTATATATTAGCAAAAGTAACTTAAATGAGATTGAAGGTGATACTTGATTCCAAAAAGGTTATAAAAAAAAAAGGAGGAAGAAAAGATTTAATCAAAACAAAAAGAAACTCGGAGAAACATAGAAATAGAGATCAAAAGTGGAAGAGGAAAAAAACAGAGAAGATAGATAAATTAACAATCTCTCCGTCTCTTCTTTTTATCTCTTTCAGCACCTCTCTCTCTCTCTCTCTCTCTCTCTCTCTCTCTCTCTCTCTCTCTCTCTCTCTGCCGATCTCCTTTCTTCTGTGATGCGATCTTCCACCATATCTGCAGAACCCCATGAATACTTAGCCCCAAAGTTTTGAAGCATTTAAAGCTCATTAAAAAACCCTAATTCAAAGATGGTCTTCTCATCTCTTCCGGTGTATCAGTTTGATCAATCAAACTGGCAACAGGTGAATGCTTTATTTCCTTTTCATCTCTCAAGATTTCCTCCAAATTCGAACTGTATGTTTGTATATATGTATGTATGTATGTCTGTATATGATACATAAATCTTGAGTTCTTTAGTGTTGTTGCCATTGACAAAATTGCTAGATACAGTTTCTTATTCTGTGGAAAAAGGGATAAGCATAAGGAGAAGTATACCTGTATAATATTCCTAAGCGCGATAATAAGTATAACCTTTTTCTCATCTTCACGAATATACCAAAAAGAGAGAGAGATTATCATCATCTTCCTGAATCACTTATTCTTTTTTCCATGTTCCTTATTTTTTTTTTGTGAACTAAATGGAAGCTGTTCCCGTTTTCTTCATCTACATTCATTACCGAAGACAAGCATTTGATGTCTGGTTTTTCTTTTGGGGGCTATTCTGACAGTGATTCTCCTATTTCTTCAGCGCTTAAAATTATTTTGCCAGTTTTATGTTTTTATTCACTATTACTTTTACGCATTTTCTTAAAAATAAAAAATAAAGCTGATCTTCTCGTAAAAATATAGCTATTTTTATCTTTTTTCTTTTTGGGTTACGACCAAATTTCAAACTCTTGTTCTGATTCTCTCTCCTGTCTTTTACAACCATTTTCACTGAATCAATTGTCCATTAACCCGTATGTTACCATGCAGCAAGGAAACCAACAACCAGGTGGGTTCACAAACGATCAAAACCCTAACCATTTTCCGCTGCCGGTTCCCCCATGCATGATGGCACCGCCGCCACCAGAGCCTCAGACCGGTGGCGTTCCGGCGGGGCAGGCTGGGGAGCCGATGGTTGAACGAGCACGGCTGGCGAAGATCCCTTTGCCCGAGGCAGCCCTAAAGTGCCCTAGATGTGAATCCACCAACACCAAGTTCTGCTACTTCAACAACTACAGCCTCACTCAGCCTCGCCACTTCTGCAAGACCTGTCGCCGCTACTGGACACGTGGCGGTGCCCTGAGGAACGTTCCCGTGGGCGGAGGGTGTAGGAGGAACAAGAGGAGCAAATCCAACGGCGGAGGTGGCACGAGGTCGAAATCAACGGTCGTGGTTGCATCTGATCATCATCAACAACAAGCTAGCACACCCTCTAGTTCGGCTCTTTCTTCTCACACAAGTTACTCAAACCCTAACAAGCTTCTTAACATTGGCCGAATCCCGGGTTTAGCCTCGAACTTGTCCATCTTGCCTCCTCTACAAGGTCTTGGAGACTATGGTACGAGTAATATCGGGTTGGATTTCGGGGAAATTCAGCTGAGTAACGCAATAACCGGGAGTTCATCAAGCGGTGGCTTGTTGGATCCATGGAGACTGTCGCTGCAACAAGCTCAACAATTCCCTTTGTTGATCAACAATATGACAGGGACAGTACTGGAACAATCTTCAAGTGTTTTGTATCCATTACTCGAACGTAACGAAGGAATTAATCAAGAGCAAGAGACCGGTTACACGAATCAGCTAAGATCTAAGCCATTGATGGATATGAATCCAGGCGGGGAAACACAGTCAGACGACGTGAGAGCGGGAGAGAGCAATCATCAGAACGGTGTGGATAACTTGTCGAGGAACCTATTGGCGAGCATTAACATAAATTCGACGAATGATCAATACCCTCCATGGGTTGGAAGCAACAACTCTTGGAACACCGACCTTCCCGGCTTCTCCTCCAACAATTCTGCACCAGGCCATCTACTGTGATCCTCTTTAACCGCTTTCTGATCATCTCGAGATCGACTCATATCATTCTTAATTCTTTCGTTGGTTGGATTGTACATGACGTTATCAAGAAAAAGGCGATCGAGATCAAACCCAAACGGGCTATGACGAAGATTGATTTTGCCTTTCAATGAGGGGGGAGGTATGATCAAAATGTCAAGAACTATATATTGGTATAGGTTTGTAGATCAAATTTGGTATGTTTGGTTTTTTTTTCCTCTTCTTCTCTTTGGTGGGTTTGTATCAGATATGAGTATGCTTAATGAAAGAGTAGACAAATGAAACGTTTTTGTGTGTTTTGCCTCACCGGTTAGTCCATATATATATATATTTGTAATGGTTATTTAACTATTTGTAATACATAGCTGTCTGAACTTGAATTTAGTTTTCTCGATTATGATTGGTTAGTCTTGTAGCGCTTAGTTAATGTAAATATATATATATATATATATATGTTCCCTTAGCATGGACTGATCAATTTTTATATAATAATGAAAATCATCTTATCTTATATATATAAAAGTAGAGTTTTCCACCGGAGGGTGACACGTGTTTTTATGCCTTTAATTGGAATTTTAAAGGTTTTTCAAATAATTGCATTAATATGACTATAGTTTTCAGAAAACTATTTATCAAAAATTGACGTTGCCTTCCTCCATTATAACTTTATTAATGAATAGTTAATTTAGTTTTTGAATTCATTGAACAATAACTACAACCATTAATTAATTGTAAACTATAAATAGTGTCCATACTCTCATGTTCGTTAACATCAGTACGCAATGCAAGTATTTTGGCGTTTGAGTTTAATGCTCCAATCCAATTCATTCAGGTTTGCAATCCGTTTTTAGTTTTAATATATTTTGTTCTTATCCTTTTGATCCTACTTCTTACATTTTGATTGCGTCAATCGCATTTGGAATGTACGTATATGTATGTTATATTTTTTTCTTTACAGAATTATTTATCTATTTTTTAGTGACTAAAATTTAATATATAAACATGTGTTTGTGTATCGTAGGGTAGTTTTTGAAATATTATTGTGTGTTTTACAAAGTGGTCCAAAAGAGTTTATTATTCTCAACTTTGGAGAGCAGAAACATTTGCAAAAAGAAAAAGAAAAATATGATAAAAAAAATAAAACAGAAATTGATGTAGGTCCACACGGAAAAGTTTATATATATAATTTGAAGGGTACCCTTTTTAAATATAAAATATACTTGAACGGTATTTTAGTATTTAAAAGTTTCTATGCGGATTTGGTTTCAAATTTTGCCGTGCATGCATATAATTTGCCTGTGTCGAGAAAACGTTTGTTTTTCATACACTTAATAATTTTTTTTATTTCAAAATAGACTCTCTATTTAATGCATTAATTTAATTTAAAAATTCCTATTAAAATATAAAAGATTTTTGTTGTATATACACATTTATATACAGATGTTCATATATCTAATAACCATATATATTTAATTTTCCTAATTATATTTTTGCATTTATTAAATATATTATTATTTTTAAAAAAATAGACGATGCTTTCTTCAATAGGTTTTTAATATTTTTTGTTTTTTGGGTAAAAGTGAGTTTTTAATATACCTATTTTTAATTAAAAATAAAGATACATGCATTCAATCATTGTATTGTATTCACCAAATTTTTCTACATTGAAATTGGTTCGGTTCAACTACTTTTTAAATTTTGATAAATATTTATATTGATTCTCTTATCATTTATCTAAATTTGTTAATTAATTTATCTATGTGATTTTATGGTTCTTTGTATGTATTTAAATTAAATTTTTATATATATAAAAAAAATTGTCTATGGAGATTGCGAAATTGAACGAAGATAGGAAGCGAAAGTGGGTTTGGTCGCTCGAAAAGAGTTTCTCCAGCGTCCAATTGCTTGGTCCGCTTCAAAAATAGTGAAATTCTCCCTGTAACCCATGATTTTTCAAAAGGTAATCAGAACCATTCCTCAATTTTCTGTAATTGATTCTTCTCTGTCAAATATTTTATGTTATCCTTGAATTTTTCATGTTTGAATTTGTCTATTCTGGAATGTCTTACCTGAGTTATGTTCGATCTCTCTGAACTTTGAACTAAGATTGAAATTGAAAAGTTCATGACTTTGGTTTTTAGTTCACAAACGTTTCTCTGAAAATGGATATAGAGAGTTTTTGGAAGATGAGTTTGTAGCTACAGATAAACAATGGTAACAACATTAAAAGGAATCAATAGAAATTCAGCTGAGTAACGCAATAACCGGGAGTTCATCAAGCGGTGGCTTGTTGGATCCATGGAGACTGTCGCTGCAACAAGCTCAACAATTCCCTTTGTTGATCAACAATATGACAGGGACAGTACTGGAACAATCTTCAAGTGTTTTGTATCCATTACTCGAACGTAACGAAGGAATTAATCAAGAGCAAGAGACCGGTTACACGAATCAGCTAAGATCTAAGCCATTGATGGATATGAATCCAGGCGGGGAAACACAGTCAGACGACGTGAGAGCGGGAGAGAGCAATCATCAGAACGGTGTGGATAACTTGTCGAGGAACCTATTGGCGAGCATTAACATAAATTCGACGAATGATCAATACCCTCCATGGGTTGGAAGCAACAACTCTTGGAACACCGACCTTCCCGGCTTCTCCTCCAACAATTCTGCACCAGGCCATCTACTGTGATCCTCTTTAACCGCTTTCTGATCATCTCGAGATCGACTCATATCATTCTTAATTCTTTCGTTGGTTGGATTGTACATGACGTTATCAAGAAAAAGGCGATCGAGATCAAACCCAAACGGGCTATGACGAAGATTGATTTTGCCTTTCAATGAGGGGGGAGGTATGATCAAAATGTCAAGAACTATATATTGGTATAGGTTTGTAGATCAAATTTGGTATGTTTGGTTTTTTTTTCCTCTTCTTCTCTTTGGTGGGTTTGTATCAGATATGAGTATGCTTAATGAAAGAGTAGACAAATGAAACGTTTTTGTGTGTTTTGCCTCACCGGTTAGTCCATATATATATATATTTGTAATGGTTATTTAACTATTTGTAATACATAGCTGTCTGAACTTGAATTTAGTTTTCTCGATTATGATTGGTTAGTCTTGTAGCGCTTAGTTAATGTAAATATATATATATATATATAT
>NW_010960187.1:231573-259236 GCF_000463585.1 Tarenaya hassleriana | reverse complement strand
GGACGAGTCCTATTACAGTTTGACTCAGTTTGATAATTGACGTTTTATTTAAAATTCAGCTCCTATCATCTGAAATAAACCGACTAATTTAACCAAAAAATATTTTATTTATGTTTCTCATATTGCGAAACACAATAATTATCATTAAATACTTTATTTATTAAGTGAACATAAAAAATGTTAAAATCAAAAGGTTCATGAAAAAAAATAGAATTTAATTATTTTATATTTGGTCGTAAATTTGAAAAAGTATAAAAATTTGGATGGAGAGATCGGAACAGATAATTGATTAATCACTTTTAATATTTATTTGTTACTAGAATTACAAATAAAGAGTCTAATCACAAATCATATTATAGTGAGTGATTTTCAAAGAAAACATTTGAGTATTGGTTGTTATCCACTTAAATAATTTATATAACAACTAAGTATATTTATCCATATCATTTTATTTTATTTTGGTTGACTAGCAAATTAATATATTTGATTAGATGGAAACAATTATAAAGATAATTATCAAGATATGATAAGTAGTTTTTCTATTGACATTTGCATTAACTTTTATAAATTTCAAATGGGTCCAACGAAATTGTAGAAACTATTAAAATTTGGATGAGATGTAATGTAAAATTTTAGTTTGATTACGTAAGGATTCTCTAGATGTCATTGGATTTTTATTTTAATAATTTTGCAGAAACTTAACAATTTTGGTCTTAAAGTGTATACTTCGAATAAAAGGTCATACGGAACGAGTTCTATTAGAGTGTGTCTCGGTTTGAGATGTGACATTTTATTTGAAACTTCAACTCACATCAACTGCTTAATCGTATAATCAAATATCTTAGAATGGTACATTGATGATCAAATAAACCAAATTAAGATGATAATAACAATACGAAATAAATTTAATAAAATATATGTCGAACTAAATGAAATATTCGAATAAATGAGATTCCGATTTATATTTATTTAAATTAAAAGTGGTTTGATTTCATACGGGTTGTTAAATCAATATTATTGTTATAAAATATACATATCAAATAAATATGGCATAATCTTGGTTTTTTTATTTAGGGAATATCCCAAAACAATACCTGAACTTTTCAATTTTCACAAAATAAAACCTAAACTTTGTTTTTTATCAAATAAAACCTCAACTTTATTTTTCAGTCTAAAATAAACCTGAACTTTATAATCATTATTATTTTGATAAAATATACATAACATATAAATATGACATAATGTTATGTTTTTGTTAAGTATAAAATAACCAAATCTTAGTGTATTAAAAAAATACAATGACTTCACAAATAAAATATTAATAGTATTTGTGTTGTATTCATTAATTTGATTAAATTAAATAAATATCCATCAAATTTGATTACCGATGACATTACATAGGTTTAATATTATGCTAATATTTTATTAAAAAATATTTATTAATCAAAATATATTATTTTTATATTTATAATATCAACCAAATTTATATTATTGTTTAAAATTATATTTATTAGGCTATCGATAATTATATTTTTTTAGATACTTTGGATTCACGTAAAGTAAAACTATTTTGTCAAGTAATAAAATTTGTGAGAATATTGTTCTAATATTCTATATTTTATTCATTGATTCTATATTATAATTTATAAAAATTAAACACATAACATATTTATCTCTTTGAAAAAAATACAACATTTAGTTATCTTCGTATTTAAAATGAAGTGTATATTTTATTTAAAAATATAAAATATAGAATCAAAACAATATATAATATTTAATTTTGAAAAAAATATATGTATTTTTAGTCTGCGCGATGCGCGCGGGTTAATAACTAGTATATATAAAAGTAGAGTTTGTGTAAGGAGGGTTTGACACCTGTCCCTTTTTTGTTAAGAATATGAAAGGTTTTTATTATGTGATTTTCAAAAATCAAATCTTATAGAAAAAGAAGGAAATACATATTCATTGAAAATAGTTTAATTATAGGATACATTAGTTACAAAGTCCAAGGAGTGACACGGAAATTTAGTCTAGCATTTATGGCACATATATATCTTCTTCTTTTTTTACTCTTTATTTATAATAACTAAATAGTTTATATGTGAGGGATATTTATATATATAATAATTATATTCAATATTTTAATGTTTAGTTTATACGTGAGGGATATTTATATATATAATAATTATATTCAATATTTTAATGTTTAATAAAATGTAGTTGAAAAGTCTTCATATTTTTTTGTGTATATAATAAATACATACATGAATTTACATTTATAATATGAAAGATGTTTACTATTATATAATTAGATTAGATTTCATGTTCTTTCACATGGTGATCTCCTTGAACAATATTTTTCCAAGGGAAGAAATCATCCATCCGCCACTTTTCTAATACTTGGAACCAATCAGAGCGATGTCATGAGAAGGAGCTGGTTTCATTCTTTACATCGTTGATCATTTTGAGGTATGATTCAATTCATATTGTTTAATTAACGATACGTTTTTCTATTTGTAATAATCGCTCGGTTTTTTCCTTAAACTTTTCGTTATTTGAGATAAATCTCTCAAAAAAAATTTAGCCTAATATTACGAGGTGAAGAAGAAGCCATGCAGCTCTTAGAGCACTCAGTCAAAGATTCAACAAGTAATTTTGTCTGCGCTGTGTGATTGTGTATATTAAATGACTTGAAACATCAAATTCATTGGGTTTTTTTTCCATAAGAATCGAAAAAATCCAAATGACTAGAGATTTCAATGAAGTAATGAATGGATTCAGCGATGAGAGTTGGTCGGTGATAGAGAGCAACGATGAGCAAAATGGTTTGTAGTCCCCGGGTGAAAAAATTATTAATTTATTCATCTGGATTTTTTATCTAATCAAATCTTTTTTTTCTCATATTGTATTCTTTTTTTCTACCTTTGAACTTTTTTTTCTAGGATCGAATTAGTTTGAATTCTGGATTACATGATAATGTTGTAATATTCTTAATTTGCAGATTTTACTTTTAGCTTAAAAATGTAGTGTTTATATAATCTATTTTGTTTTGTATAATGTTATTATGTCTTTGGGTTTTTGGCGTTGTCATGTGACACAATAGGCAAAAGTTAAAGAATCTTAAAATAGAAGCTAAAGCGAAGAAAGACGTTCACGTTGGCTAGGTAAGAATGTAGTAAATAGTTTTTTTTTAGAGTTTCCATTTAATTTTATGGTTAATTTTCTTTTATTGTATATTTTGTTAGATATATTTTGCTGTCGAGTGAGAAACATCAAATTGATGGTTCTATTTTTAAATGGTATGCGTCGTTTGATCATAAATTTAAACAACATTTTTTCCAGGGTTTATGGTGATGATGTGGTAGAGCTCCCTATTAACGAGAGAGTTCCATAAGACCCTTCAAAAGAGAACAATATTTTCTTAAAAGTTAAAAAATTATGGCTAATATATATATAGTACGATAAGTCATTGTTATATGTGCAGATTATTGTTATTATTATTATTATTATTATTATTATTGTGAAGTAGATTACTGTAAACTTTCAATTGTCTTTCTATATTTTTCTAAGTTCATCTTTAACATTCTTTATATATCATTTAAACTTTTCAATAATATTCAATTTTAAGTAAGAAAAATAAAAGATTTCTCATACTGCAATAGTTGTTTTTTTGGTTTATTGAATATGCTTTGCGTTGCACGACAATCTCAATTTTCAAAGTTCCAAAATATTCTTCCATATTTCTCCGATTTTATTCCTTATGTTTTTTTTTTTGCCTAATTTCATATAAATTTTGATAATGACTTGTATTTATTTTCTAATCAATTATTTTTTGAACAAATTATTTGAATTTTAATGGGTATTTTCTTATTTTTACTATATTCAACTAAATGAGATCACAACCTAAATTTATTTAAATAGAATTTGATCGCTTATGCTTAAAATATATAACACATAAATATTACATAATTTTAGTTTTATTTTTATAATAAAAGTGACCAAATTAATTTGTATATAATTTAATAATATAAATCTAAAATTTAAATATATTATATTTAATTTTTAAATTAATAATAAAATTATTTAAAACTTGCATATATATATTCTGCACGAAAAATTTAGATAAGTTTTTCAAAATATATATTATATTTAAATTTATTTTAAAATTATAATAAATATATTCTAAATTTTATTACCAAATCGACCATAAAAACGAAAACCATAATCAAATTGCTATTTCCTATTTATTCATCTTTTTATAAGGGAAAAAAGTTCTATTTTTATCACGAAAAATTAACTTTGGCTTTGAATGGAGATGAGTTTTATTTTGGTTTTTGGTTTTTGGTTTTTGGTTTCTATAATATTTGAAAACTAAAAAAAGTAGCTTTTGATTTTTCCTTTGATTTTTCCACTAAAATGGTTTTCCAAGTTTTTAGGAAAAATAATTTTGTAAAAACTTGAATGATAGTTTTTTTGGTTTTTGGATTCTAAAAACTCCAACCATTCAAGACCTTTGTCTGTGAGAAAAATCATTAGTACTAAATCGAAAATTCACATGATAAATCTAAAATGGATCTGATAAAAACCATAGAAATTGTTAAGGTTTTGGTGTGAAATAATATGAAATATCAGTTTGATCGGATAAAATTCCCTCAAATTTCAATGAGTTTTTATTTTAACTTTCAAAGACTTACCAAATCGATTATTGAATTTGCATATTGTAACAAAAGTTTAGACGGGCAGACAAAACCGTATCAAAAGTCTGGTAAAAATTGTTAATTTCTTTGAGGTCATAACTCATATGATGGATAATTTGCGAGATGATAATAAATTTATCATATATATGAAAACTAAGTCAATGTTTGCATTGTAGAATAAACGAGCTTTTAAAATTATAATAAGTATATTCTAAATTTTATTACCAAATCGACCATAAAAACGAAAACCATAATCAAATTGCTCTTTCCTATTTATTCGTCTTTTTATAAGGGAAAAAAGTTCTACTTTTATCACGAGAAATTAATTTTGGCTTTGAATGGAGATGAGTTTTATTTTGGTTTTTGGTTTTTGGCTTCTATAATATTTGAAAACTAAAAAAAGTAGCTTTTGATTTTTCCTTTGATTTTTCCACTAAAATGGTTTTCCAAGTTTTTAGGAAAAATAATTTTGTAAACACTTGAATGATAGTTTTTTTTGGTTTTTGGATTCTAAAAACTCCAACCATTTAAGGTCTTTGTCTGTGAGAAAAATCATTAGTACTAAATCGAAAATTCACATGATAAATCTAAAATGGATCTGATAAATACCATAGAAATTGTTAAGGTTTTGGTGTGAAATAATATGAAATATCAGTTTGATCGGATAAAATTCCCTCAAATTTCACTAAGTTTTTATTTTAACTTTCAAAGACTTACCAAAATGATTATTGAATTTGCATATTGTAACAAAAGTTCAGACGGGCAGGCAAAACCATATCAAAGTTTAAGTCTGGTAAATATCGTTAATTTCTTTGAGGTCATAACTCATATGATGGATAATTTGCGAGATGATAATAAATTTATCATATATATGAAAACTAAGTCAATGTTTGCATTGTAGAATAAACGAGCTTATAACGGATCGTGAAGGGTCATATAAATCAAATCGGGATGATTATAACAATAAAAAAATAAATTTAACAAAATATAGGTCAAAATAAATGAAAAGATTATAATAAATAAAGTCTCAATTCAAATTTATTTAATTAAAAGTTTATCGATTTTATATGCAATATTATTATGACAAAATATATATACTAAACAAATTTGACATATTTTTTATTTTTATTTTTTGGACTAAAAGTAACCAAATTTTATATTGTCAACAAAATAATACAATCAATTATATTATAAGGAAGTAAATGAAAGAATCATTTGATTAGTTTTGTATTTTATGAAATTGGTTGAATTAAATACATGTCTATGAATTTAAATATTGATGAGATTATATAGATTTAATATTATAATATTATTTACTATGAGATGTTTATTGAATTAAATATGTTTTTTTATTCATAATACCAACCAAATTTATATTGTTTGTTTAAAATTATATTTGCTAAACTAACGTTACACATATTCTATGAATATCTCTCAGTTTACAAAAAAAATAAAAATCTTTCATTTCGAGTCGTAATTTTTTTAAATCATTCATTCTATAATCCACATTTAAACCGTTGTTTTTATATCATAGCATTCATAATGTATTTACCATTCCGTTATCTCCACATTTAAAAAAAATATTTATATCGATTTAAGAATTTGAATATCGACTTAAGAAATTGAATTATAAATTCAAAAATAAAATAAATTATATTTAAAATTTTAAAACATATAACAAAATTATTTAAAATTATATATATATTTCTATACGCGCGTTGCGCGCGGGATTTTTACTAGGCGAAGAGATTAATATTCCTGCTTACCTTTTTGAAGAGATATAATGGCAAAAAGAAAATCATGGTCTTCTTCTCTACTTGCAAGTCGACTAAGTTCCATGCAGAACTCTGTAGATACATTAAGATTGATTGCCTTGAAATCCGTAGAGGTATAGACCAGAGCAAAAGAACTTCTACCTTTTTCCAATTTGTCAAGGCAGAGAAGGGCATATTGTTATGTACTAACGTTGCTGCTCGTGGGCTTGATATTCCTCATGTGGTATGTTTCTTGCCATTCTATTCATTTTTTTTTCTGGGGTATCATCTACCTTCATGATTGTCCAACTAATCTTGTTGATTTTGTTTGCTTCTGTAGGACTGGATCGTGCAGTATGATCCCCCTGATGACCCTACGGTATGCTATTTACGATTTCTGTTTTTGTCTTTTATTTTATACTTTTGAATTGTAAATGTTTGGATCAATTAGGTCTTTAATAAACTTATGAATGGAGAAAACAAGAGTATGTTAGTGTTGATATGTATGTCCACCCGAGCATCATCATCAAAATGCATGTACTGCCTGAACACACATTCATAGTTTGCCTCACCTTGTTTAATTTGCAGAGGTGTTGCTTTTTCTTTTGGTAGGAATATATTCATAGGGTTTGACCAATTCCCATCATTGGTCATTGAATGAAATAAGATGCACGAAAACCCACAAGTTTATCTCAAGCTATCTAACACCTATTACCATTCACATACATATAGAGGACCTTAAGGATGCGCAAAACTATCAAGAATCACCCTTTTTAGCATAGAAGCAGCATCCTCGTCGTATCATGTTCACAAAAATGATACGGAAGCACATGATCATAAGCTGGGTCTGGTTTGGTACAAAAACATATAAAGCTCAGTGTCAAAGCAAGACAGAAGCTAGCGAGAATAAACTACTAAAAGGCGGAAAATTGAAGGCTGACAAAAACGAAGAGCACAACTATCTATAAATTCACCCATTTAGCATATCAGTCATAAAAGAGAAGAAGAAGATTCCATTGGAAAGAATTATTCACTTGCAAGAAAACACATACAGCCACATGCATATGACTCGGAGCTGTCATGAAGGGATAGCAAGGGGAAGCCTTCTGAAGATCCTGATTCCAAAAACACAGACCCAACGATTTTCCCGCGATACCCAATTTTGAATTTCATTGGAGGCCACATGTATTCCTGGATCAAACATTTCATGCAGAACATGATCCTTAATGGAGTTTTTCAGCAGATCAGAACTCATCGTCTTCGTTTCAACAGAAGGGAAACCAAAATGCTTCAACCACAAGTTATGATCCCTCTTCACCGACCCATTCCAATTTTTCATTCGTCGTCCAACCATTGAATCGGAATGCTAAATTACCGCAACCAAAGTTATCACCTCCATTGCTCATTTCCCTTACCTCGTGGTTCAAAAAAGCGCGCCTTAGGGTTTCGCTTCTTAGCACAGAGGCGTTGCCAGTTACAGGAAGCGGCATGAGGCGCGCCTCCATCCTGATTGAGGCGTTTGAAGGAAAATAAACCAAAAACAAAAATAATTCTTCAGAAAAGGAAACTGAAGAGTCGGCGACAGAAAAATAAAACACCCCCAGAGGATCGACTGGGATTTTTCTTTGATCAACACGACGGCGACTGGGATTTTTTGAGAAGGAAGACAGGGATTTTCCTTTGATCTAACGACTGGTAAGGCAGTTTCTGGATTGTTTTTATTCATCTTCCTCCATCTTAGTTGCCTTCCATTTTTCGATTGTTGGTTTCTTCCATCTTAGCTGTCTGAACTTGAATTTAGTTTTCTCGATTATGATTGGTTAGTCTTGTAGCGCTTAGTTAATGTAAATATATATATATATACATATATATATATATGTTCCCTTAGCATGGACTGATCAATTTTTATATAATAATGAAAATTAGTATTAACTTTACACATATATTCCAGATCATTTGTATGCGTCAGCGTACGGACGCATGGATGCCGATGCGCCATGCGTGCGGTGATTCACTCTTGTGCCATTAATTACAACTTGATTTGTTTCTTTTGTATGTTGGATGTTTCTGCATAAATGATTACGCAGATATATCGGCTGTAAAGTACAATGTTTTTATCGTGTATATATACAATATATATATATATATATATATATATATATATATATAAGCACATTGCATATTAATTTACTAAAAACATCCAAAGAGAAACGCCAAAAATCCCACAAAAAACCATGCAAATCTCCGTTATAACATGGGACAGTAACAATATCTAACGTAAGACCACCACCAGCACACGCAGACCCATGAGTCAAAAAGCACTAAAACACGGATATACATAGATACATATAATATATTATATATAAAAGTGGGCTAAGAGTGGAGATATGGTGTCCCAAGGAAAAAAAAAAACATATGAATAACGAATTCTGCAATGTTTCACATCGAATGTTAATTAATTACATGGTTCGGTTCGAAACTGCATTCTCTCTTTCCAATATCTCTCACTTTTACAATCTAATCATCGATCTCCTTATTATAAATTGGTTAATAGTGGCGTATATTTTCATGAACGTCAATATTTTCTTCTCTTCTTGTTCCGTCTACATGAAAAGCCATGTTTTGGAAAGTTCCGTATAATTTCTGTTTATATATATATAAAAAAAACTCAAATCCATTTTTTGTTTAATGTAATTTACATCTCATAAAAAAAAAACTAAACACTATTTGTATACTTGATCATGACTTAATGATCCCAAATTTATATATGCACATAAACAGTACAAATAAGTTAATGCTGAATAAAATTAACTAGTAAGACATTAGATTTAGTCGCAATTATCTCGATGCGGCATATTCATCCGAATTTTTTCGATCTTTTAAAAAATTTAGTTGAGACAAAGGTTTGGTAAATTTTCGTATTATAAAAAAAGAACTTATCTCAACATTACCCGCTACCAGTTATCTCTATTCTGCGTCCTATATAAACGGCCATGTTCGTCTTCCATTGCTATGTATACATTAAAACTCATATATTTATATTCAGCAAGCATACATGCATGTTTTACGTCTATGAAGGTGGACACAAAATGAGTTTGGTCATGTGTGTGTGTATATCTATGTGTGTATACATATATATATATATATATGTAATGGAGGGGCAATGTCCAAAAGTGATTGCGGAATCTGAGTTTTGGATCTGCTTTTGTGGTGACCAAAGCTTGGACCCTTAGCCTCGAATACAGTGTTTCTTTCCCAAAAGCATCTCTCTCTCTCTCTCTCTCTCTCTCTCTCTCTCTCTCTCTCAAATTAAAGACGAAAGACCAAAGAATTGACCCCTTTGCGTTTTCTATTGGTCGGTCGATTATTCTGCACAGAAACCTTCTGTCTATTCTTTAGAAGAAAAAAAAGACCAAGGCAAAACATAGTATTATATACTCTCATTAAGGAAATATATAAAAAAAATCAGATTAATTTTTATTGAAGTTCTATCTACGGATGAAGAACACAAAAGAAAAAACATAACGTAACCTAATTACTCCTTTAGTTTGGTTTGATGAACCGATCCGTTAACCAACTTTGCCCGGTTATTTAATCGAATCTGAACCGAACCAAACCGATGGTTATGTCATTTCAATAGTTAACCCACAATTATTTGGTTTTGTTTGTGTTTTAAACAGTCGAACACCAAATTTTCATGATATGATTTATATCTTTTAAATAATTTTATTTACAGTTAAGATTAGTGGTCGCTGGCACTGCAACTATCAAACATCATCGATTTATAATCCTCCCAGTCCATGCTCGCTCTCCTACTCGACCAACTACATGCATTTATTGCCGTTTTCTCATCATCATCATCTTCTTCTTCTTCTTAACTCTCTCTCTCTATGTCCCTTCCTCTGGTCTCTCTCTCCTCCATTCTAATAGGGTTTTGAATCTTCTTTGATTTCGTCGACTGGGTTGTCCTCCTCGATTTCGCCGGAAGCCATGAGGGTCATCGTCGTTTCGCGCAGCGGCAGAGTTGTCATCAAGGGTGATCTTGACCTTCCCGATTCCGGACGGCTGTCTTACTCTTCTTCTTCTTACTCTTCTCGGATCTCTGTCCTCCTTCGTTTGCTCTGATTGGTGCCGATGAAGCTTTTGGAGATTTGGCATTTTTTCGAATCTGGGTCGATTCCGTATCTGGGTTTTGATTTGGTTTTGGGGTTTTGTTGACCGCAGGCGACAGTTGCTGACCTGCAGGAAGCAATTCACGAGAGAAGTGAGTATCCAAAGCTTTTATTGGGCAATTTGCTTTCTAGAAATGTTGAACTAGCTCTAATCCCTAGCACAAGTTGGTGATTCGGAATCGCGTGTTGGTAGATTTCTCTATATTATGTTATCTTTTCGATCAGATAACCAATCCAAGGATTCATAGTATTGCTACATTTGAGAAAGGATTGATTGTATTGCATAGAATTTCATTTAGTCCATTTGGTTGTGGTTAGATCTCGGGGGAGACTTTCGGAATATTTCATTTGGCATTTTTTGTGATTGACTAAACCTAAGAGCATTACAAGAATGATGCAAACGGACCAACTGGTTTCTTGGTTCTTCACGTCTATGTAGTAAGAGAGGTGAATGAGTGCCGATAAGGGGACACCCTGTTTGTTCTGTGGGAAGATTTGGAATGTCGCTTTTCCCAAATTTCAAGGTATTTAGAATTTTAGATCGGTCTATGTGATGAGAAGAGGAATTTGAGGCTATCTGCAATCTGTTTTCTACAATTCTCTGTGGTGTCATGCTTGAAGTCTTCTGTTTTCACATCTTAAATTGGTTGGACACTGGAAAATACGATCTACATTGATTGATTCCTGCCAAGTTTACTGAGCACTCGGCTATTCTGCTGCAGTTGTGGATGATCAGATACCGAGTATGCTTTTCACAATCGGTATTCGATTGATATGCTTTTGTTTTGTTGTTTAAACAGACAAAAAGTTGTACCCATCTAGGCAAAGACTAACTCTCCCCGCGGCTCCCGGATCTAAGGAGAAGCCCGTCGTCCTCAGCAGTAGGAAGTCTCTCAAAGATTATTGTGATGGAAACCCGGATAGCTTAACCGTAGTCTTCAAAGACCTAGGCCCTCAAGTGTCCTACCGCACCCTCTTCTTCTTTGAGTTTCTCGGGCCTTTGTTTATCTACCCAATCTTTTACTACTTCCCGGTTTACAAGTCCTTTGGCTATGGAGAGAAGCGTGTGGTACATCCCGTCCAGACATATGCCATGTACTACTGGTGCTTCCACTACTTTAAGCGGATTCTTGAAACATTCTTCGTTCATCGCTTCAGCCATGCCACTTCACCACTCTCGAACGTGTTCCAGAACTGTGCTTATTACTGGACATTAGGTGCCTACATTGCTTATTACGTCAACCACCCTCTGTACACCCCCGTTAGTGATCTCCAGTGGAAGACTGGTTTCGGGCTTGGGTTGGTTTGCCAAGCTGCAAACTTCTACTGCCATATCATTCTGAAGAATCTTAGGAGTCCTGATGGGAGCGGTGGCTACAAGATTCCAAGCGGGTTCCTCTTCAACGCTGTTACTTGCGCCAATTATACTACCGAGATCTATCAGTGGGTGGGATTCAATATCGCCACTCAGACAGTTGCAGGATATGTCTTCCTTGTTGTTGCCTCTCTTATCATGACCAACTGGGCCAGTGGGCCCTCGGGAAACACCGTCGTCTGAGAAAGGTAAAGCTTTTTCTCCTTGGATCTTTTGTTATCCTTAGGTCATAACTATAACTGGATCCATTTCAGCTGCTGCATTTTGGTATAGGGTTCTTAGTTTAGTTGACGCATTCAGTTTTTTAAGTTCCTGAGAGTTTGCCTAGCTAGTCAGGCTGAACTGCGAAAAGTTCGAGCCTTGATAAAATTCTGGGTTTTCTAAGAGCAAAGCAAATCCCATAAGTTGTCGTCATGGAAAGAACCACACAGAAAAAAAGGAAAGTTTGATTCTTTATTACTCGATCTCTCATTCTGACCCGAGCTGTTGTGTTCATATGCAGCTATTCGACGGGAAAGATGGAAGGCCGAGGTACCCTTGCCGATGGGTTATACTGCCTCCACTCATCTATAAGAAGATGCCGTTGTTACGAGCCTCACCTAAATCAGTCAGGTAGATCATAAACTTCTCAACGAGGTTAGAGAACTGAGGAAAGTTGCTCTGTTTTGTCTGCTCTGACTTGTTAAGTTTCTCTACATACTTCCCCTGCTTTTAGCACAGCTCGGGTTCCATAAGTCGTTCGATCTCATTGTTTCTGTGCCTACTAACTTTATATATCTCGTTTTGCTAGACCGCTCTAGGAAGACAAATACATCGGCGCCCGTAGAGGCGGGACAAATATTTTAAGGGTCCAACTGATTGTACCGCTACGTTTGCGGTTACGGGTGTGAGCGTTTGTTGACGATTATGGGCGGTTGAAATTGACTAGTCGAAGGAACTGATCAAATTCAAGAGGAAAAGAAAATAGTAAACTTGATGTTCACTAACCGAAACATACCAACCGGCACAATCTGAAATCAAAAACAATAACCAAAGCTTAAACCGGAATCCAAATAAATAGTTAATCTACATCAATTAACCGGTAGAATGACCGGTTCTTCTTGCATAGCTTTTTAAAGTGCAATCTCAAACTGAAAACAATAACCAAAGCTCAAACCGATATCTAAAGAAACAGTTAATCTACATCAATTAACCGGTAGAATGGTTCCTTTGCATAACTCTTAGCTTTTGAAAGTACAATCTCAAACCGAAACCAATAACCAAAGCTTAAACCGGAATCCAATTGAACCGTTAATCCACATTATTAACCGGTAGAATGACTGATCTTGTTGCATTACTCTTGAAAGTAATAAACAAGTGATAAATGTCCTGACCGGTCTATCTTGGCGATTCTCAGGTTATCTTTAACCAAACCTGGAGATGTCTCTTTTGTCCTCGGACAATATAATATGTGAGATTGTCAAGTGGTTAAGAAATAAAATAAAATGGACCGTTTGCAAAAGATGATAATAAGCGGTCTGCATATTTTATCAGTCAAGTTGCAGAACAAGTAGCAATTATTATTATTAATAATAATAATTTAAATACAATGGTTTTCTAATGGTAAAATTTAAATTCAACGGTTGCATTTACGTGTTTTCCATTAAAATCATGGCCCAATTAACACAAAAAAGGGCACTTACTTGTATACTTAATTAAATTTTGTATTCACTTTTAAGAACAGCTAATTCTTGTGGGGGGAAAGGTGTAAACTAAAACCGGGGGAAGATAGGTTGTAAATTTGGCTTTATTTTTAAAAAACCTATACTATTGATTTATATAACTAAACTAATTAGAAGTTGGAGTTCATAATATATTCAAGGGAAAATCCTAAAAAATATTTCATGTTACAAAAAAAAAACAATCGACACACATCTAATACGATAATATAGGCCGTTAATTCAAATTAGTTGGATTTTTTTTTATTGATTATCTGATTTGGAAAAAAATGTATTATAACAAAATTGAGAAACATTTAATTGGGTTTAAGTTATTTATTTCTTCAATAAAATATTTGTTTTCGAAAAAAAATTGTTTTGAAGTTTTTCGAATTTTTTAGTTTCGGATAAAATTCGATTCTATTTAGTTTTACTTTGGAAACTATTAGGATTTTTGTAACGATTAGATTTACAACTCCAATACAACATAATCCTTTGACAAAAACATTCACATATCTTCCATGGAAGTAGAAATACAAATTCCTAATGGCAAGAAAAAGACCTCAATTATTCGAATTTTCTACCAATCAATCAGTGGTTTATAACAATATTTTAGCAAAAAAAAAATGTAACAATAAGTAAATACAATTACACCAAAAAAACACAATAAATAAATACAAAATGTGGGAATGGAGATAAGAATAAATAAGTCGCAGACGTTTCGCCACATCACACACTAAAACTTGAGATTAGCGTTAAGAGGAATTAAACTCTGTGGGATTCCTTGGATTTATATCCAAAAGCTGTTTATGTTTCGCCACTACCATACATTTTTTTTTAATTCTTTCTTCGTAATCTGATTCGGATGTCACATATATATATATACTATTAATATACTTTCATGGGTGAACGGTTTGGGTATTCGGTTCGCATTCGATAGTTCGGTTCAATTCTTTCGGTTTTATAAATATAAATACCAATCGATTATTATATTATATTCGATTCGATTCAGTTTCGGTTCTGTTTTGATTCGATTTCGGTTTTTATTAAAAAAAAAATAGATCTTAAAAAATTTTAGTTTTTCATATTTTTTTTAAAATTCGGTTCGGTTCGATTTAATTTAAAAAATTCGGTTTTTAAAAATTAATATTGTTCAAAAAAATCGATTTCTTGAAAGTGAACCGAAACGTCCACCATGTGTCCAACGCTAATAATATAAAGCAACCACAATTTGGTGGGTTCAATTAAATTAACGAATATATGTAATTCTCTGTACTTTTGAATGACGTAATCAATAAGAATCAATTTTGTCTGTGTTTTAGTTTCATCATATGATTAAAGGCCTCTGCGTTCGGGTTTTAAGGCAAACTCGAAGGCTGGACCGGATTATTTTCAATAATTATATTCGAATCAATACAATATCAATTAACATATGTTATATCACAATCTTTTAATTAGATCAATTAAGTATTTTTAATAAGTTTTTGGCCTAAATCACACTTCGTTAGAATTGAAAATAGGTTAAAATTATTTTCTATATAAATTTCTCTTGTCTTTTTAAAAAAAAAAATTCATATAGTCTCATTTCTGTATCGAGATTCAAATACGATAATATAGATATCAAGAGGTTATATAACCCGATTGTTAGAAAATACAAAATCAATTATTACAATCGATATATATATATATATATGAAACAATATTTTATAATCAAATTACGTTCTTATGATTTCAACTTTTTAGAGAGATTCACACATTTCGCACGTAGAATAACTGTTACAACAACAACATCATCGTTTTAATCCCAAGTTTATTTGGGGTTAACCATATGAATTGTTCTTTTCCATTCATTTCGGTTTTGTTTCATATTAACTTCTATTTGCAACATATCCAAGTCATTTTTAATGACTCGTCGCCAAGTAACTATAGGTCTACCCTTTCCTCGTTTTTTCACTTCCATCCTTATACTCTCAAATTTTCTAACCGGAGCATCTAACGGTCTACGTTTTACGTGTCCAAACCACCGTAAACGTTCCTCGCGTAATTTTTCTTCTATAGTTATGACTCCTAGTTTCTCCCTAATACTCTCATTTCGAATTCGGTCTATTCGTATATGTCAATACATCCGTCGCAACATTTCTATCTCGGCCACACATATTTTGGACACATATTTTCCTTTCGCCACCCAACACTAACTACCATACATCAATGCGGGCCTTATGGCAGTACGATAGAATTTTTCTTTCAACCGTATAGGGACTTTGCGATCGCAAAAAACCCCGTGGTTTGTCTCCATTTCATTCATCCCGCTTTTTCCTATGACTAACATTTTTATCGCAATCTCCATATCCTTTTGAAGGATTGAACCAAGATATTTAAAATGTGGGTTTTGAGATACTATTCCTCCTTATAAGTTAACTCCTACATCACTAGAACGTCCCTCACTAAAATCGCAATGCATATATTCGATCTTCGTTCTACTAAACCTAAAACCCTTAGTTTCTAATGTACTCATCCATAACTTTAATTGTTCATTTACTCCTTCCCTAGACTCATTTATTAACACGATGTCATCCGAAAACATCATAGACCACGATACTTCTTTTTGTATATCTTTATTCAGTTCATTCATGACTAACGTGAAAAGGTATGGACTTAAAACAGATCCTTGGTGCAATCTTATCGAGAACTTGTATATTTTTAGTCCGTTTATCCATTACTAACTGTTAAATTAGTAAAATTTCAACACAAATAGCTTTCCAAAATTACGATACAATGTTAAGACAAAAAAATGTGAAAATTATATAATTCCATTTGCTATAATGAATTTGGATATTATTTTCATATCTTTGTGGACGATTCTTTTGATAAATTATTTTTGTTGATGTTAATAAATTATTGTGAACTAAAATAAAAGGTAGATTGTTATTGCAATTGCCATCTCATATAAATCATCAAAACAATATGAAAAATCCTACAAAGTATACTAAACTTGAAAACGTGTAAAAAAAACTCCAAATTTGCAATCTTATTTAAAAAAAAACACGAACATATCTCAGTTTTCAATTAAAAAAACCCAAATGTTTTATTTTGTTTATAAATTATCTTGTGGACTATATTGACCAATATTTTCAACAACTAACATTCTGCATGGCACGCAGCAACTACGTCTCAGTAAAAAAGTAAAAATTATACACGTATGCACATATGTACACATATATATATATATGTAAAAATGTGTGTGTGTATATATATTTGTATATGTGTATATATTTTTATGTTACGGCGTGGTTGTCACCTCATTAATTCGTTGGAAGAGATTAATTTGGACATAAAATGCAAGTTCATTATATTTGGTGAGAAAGTGGGACAATTTTTAAGTTTGTAAATTCAAGTTTTTTACGACATTTTTTTTAACAAAATTAGTGTTTTTCATATAATCGTAAATGATATATATATTATTGATAAGAAATTTTACTATTATTTTCGAAATATTTACTTAATCAGTTATAGATTGAAAAATAATGTATATTAAGGTATAATTGCGCGAGATTGTGATTCTACTAATTGGTTCTGATAATACATAAAATCCTTAGAAATCACAAGCATCGTGTTTATAGATATTTCTGTAGAATTAAGTCAAATAGGTTATTTTTAACTAAACTTTAGGTGTTAATGAGCTAATTTAACTAAACTTCTGATATATTTTGGGCTATTTAACATTTTCATGTTTCATCAAACAAGTTAATATTTTGAAGAATGCTGCAATATTTATGTCAATAATGGCATACACACACTCACCACCACCCTTTTGCAATAAGAAGTGGAATCCCTAGAATTCCCCCTAAACAAAGACCATATACATTATATATATATATATAATGCATGAATAGTAACACCTGAACGCTACTATAAAAACCAACCTCGCCCTCTTCTTCATTTCCCATTGCCAACTCATAGAACTCACATACGTATATATATAATACTGTTCTAAACCAACCAACGCCTTGGGATGGATCAGAAGTGTCTTGTAAGGACACTGAAGACATGGAAGCCGTTTCTAGCGGTCATGTTTCTGCAGTTTGGTATTGCTGGATTGGCCATCATCGCAAAGTCTGCTCTCAACAAAGGCATGAGCCCCCATGTTCTCGCCGCCTACCGCCACATTGTCGCCACTCTCGTCATTGCTCCTTTCGCTTTCTTCTTTGATAGGTACGAAATTATGTATCTTTTATCACATATGTAGATATATGTGTGTATATATATAAAAATGATCATTAAGTGACATTGTGACTCGCGATGAACAGGAAAGTGAGGCCGAAGATGACTCTACCAATCCTGTTCAAGATAGTGTTGCTCGGATTGTTGGAGTAAGAATTAGCTTGTACCCTTCAATGGAAATTTCGATATCGAGCATTTGTTTTGATTGTTTATTTTGCGAATGTTTCGTGTATATGTATAGGCCGACGATAGATCAGAACTTATACTACACCGGGATGGGATGCACTTCAGCGACTTTCACGGCCGCAATGTCAAATGTTCTCCCCGCCTTTTCCTTTCTCATGGCCTGGCTCTTCAGGTAACACTATCGATTGACAAAACCATGTGTTTGAGTACAAAAATGGTATGGAATTTTAAAGAAGCGTTGTACTTTATATACAGGCTTGAGAAGGTTAACGTTAGAAAAATTCCGAGTCAAGCCAAGATTCTAGGGACCATTGTAACAGTTGGAGGAGCAATGCTAATGACTCTTGTGAAAGGGCCTTTAGTTCCTCTTCCATGGACGAACAACCACAGTAATAGTCAAGGAGCTTCCAACCCGGAAACCAAACAAGATCTTGTAAAGGGCGCTATTCTCATCGGCGTTGGATGTATCTGTTGGGCCGGTTTCATCAATCTCCAAGTATAGTATTTCATCCAAAACATGTCAATATATGAAACCTCTTCCACACCATTTGATTGATGTTGTCCCATTTTCTTATCGATAATATGATATATTGTTATTCATTCAGGCGATCACGCTGAAATCATATCCCGCCGAGCTCTCTTTAACAGCTTACATGTGCTTGTCGGGAGCCATCGGAGGCACCATAGTGGCGCTCGTGATCGAAAGAGCCAATCCTGCTGCCTGGTCAATACAATTCGACTCCAAGTTACTGGCTGTTGTTTATAGTGTAAGCCACTTTAGATCTTCTAAAATATAAGCACATATATAAGGACATGCTTCCTTACATGTTAAAATCTTGTTAAGACAAAGACTTGGCATGCATGACGTGGCCTTTCGGATACAGGGAGTGATTTGTTCCGGGATTTCTTACTACATTCAAGGGGCGGTAATGAAGACTCGAGGACCCGTCTTCGTGACCGCCTTTAATCCTCTGAGCATGGTTATCGTTGCCATATTGGGATCTTTTCTTTTGGCTGAGGTTATGTTCCTTGGAAGGTAAGCCACTATCATTCAATATATATTCTATGTAAACCCTAAATTACCAGAGAATCTTGACATTCTTGAATCTTACTATAACATCACCGAGACAAAAGCGAAATTCGAGCCGAAAGAAGGATGTTAATTTAAATCTCAAAACGATGTTTTCGATCTTTTGTAGGATTCTTGGAGCAGTAGTGATAGTTCTTGGACTCTACTCCGTTTTGTGGGGCAAAAGCAAAGACGAACCGGCATCGTTTTCGGACATGGACAACGAACTCCCACTTAGTCACGTTCAACAAGTCGAGGGCGTCTCTTCAAAAGCAACCCGAGAAGCGGGAGCAATGACGTCTACCGATGAATCTGTCTGAAATAAAAAAATTTCAAACCGGGGTCTAGTTTCCAAACCGGGATTGCACATTCCAATTGGCGAAACTCCTATATATATATATATGTTTGTGTGCGTGTGTGTTTTATGTTAACGTGCATGTATTATTATTTTGATGCGGGGTGCAATATTAATATACATAAAAGCACCTTTTTGTATGGTGCTTTTGAGTTCTCGTCATATACATCTCGTGGGTTTCCTACGTAGATTTCCAACGCTTACCGATGATATTTTAACGCATAAAATGTATATATTATACAACGTATATGTGAATATGTCAGACCGATAAGAAACAGAGAACAAAGGGTAGATTAATTTTTTTTTCATACAAAAAAAAAACCAAAGCCTTGAATGGAAGAGGCTTTCGGGTTTTTAAAATCTACAAACCAAAAAAATTTACAATCAAATTTTTATAAAAAAATATTTTTTTAAAAAAACTTGAAAAATCATTTTCATAAAAAAATCAACTAAAAACTGAAAAACTCTTTTTTATTTATAAAAACAAAAAACCAAAATTTAAAATTTAAAAACCAAAAACTAAAAACTGAAAAATAAAAACTATTACCATTCAAACACTAAATTTATGGAGCATTGATGAAAACGCCATGACAACATAGGAGGATCCCCTTATAAATGGGTCATATATAACACTCGTAAGTTTAATTAAAAAAAAATTATTATTTTATAAAATTTATAAAATTCTAAACAAAATTGTTAAATACTCTTATAATAAAATTAAATTTGGTCTATAATAAAATTAAATTTACCCTCGAATATAAACTTCGATCCAACTTTGTTCTTTTTTTTACAAGGTTCTTTGTTTGCAGCATTCGTTGTTTACAACATTTTACATGGGTTACTTCCAATACGTTGTTTTGCTTTCAATGGTGTATGAACTTCATAACATGTTAGTGTTTGGTAATTAAACTTTATAGAGTTACCAGTCTTTAGCATGATTTATTTTAATTTGGATATTTTCTACGTGAATGAAAATCTTTCTTTTATCATATGCATATTTTCTACAATAAAATTAGAATTTAAATGGAATCGAAATCTTTATAAAAAAATAAATAGATATATTTTTTTAGAACCCAGAAATTGAAGTTGAAATTCTAAATATCTGCATAATAAATAATTTTTGTAAATTAGACGTGTGAAAAAATATGCCCGTCTTGAGCTCAAAATATGGGTCATTAATGGGCCAGCATTAGGGCTTGAACCAATGGTTTAGCTGTTTGTTTTCCTTGCCTTTTGCATTTCATCTAAAACCACCACCATCCTCTCTCCTCGCGGCGGCCAAAACCCTAGCCATCTGAACGTTGATAACGTCAGGTTCGTCTTCGCCATAATTTTCTGTTCACTTCTTCTTTCTTCGGTCTCCGGTTCATACATCTTAATTCAGCGAACATTTTCATTCGATCTCATCATTAGGCGGTATAGTGAAAGAGTTACAGGGCAGTTTTCGAATCTAATAGGCATTGCGATTAGTTTTCTGAGCTTGAATCTAGCTTGGCTGTTATCGTATCTCCGAATCTAAGTGATTTGGTTTTCTGGGTTTGTCTCAGGCTTAGGCGATTGGAAGGATCGATTTTGAGAAATGTCTCCTGCTAAAGGTACGTTGTCTGCCTTGTTACTCGCCGACTCTTGGTTTTGTTGTCTTGATTGCTTATCTTGAAGGATCCTTGAAAAAAGGACCGTTTGTTACATGTGTATACTTTCTGCTAGGTAGCTTGACTTGAATTTTTTTTCTTGTTTTCGTGGTGGAGATGAGATGCTTTAATGCTTAATTGTTTAAATTTATAGATTTGGTTTGTAAATGAGATAAGATTCTTAGGGTTTTTGAGTTTCTTGGTATCACAGTGAGTTTGAGCTATAATGTTAGATTCTATGAACCTACGATGCCACCAGAGCTGGCATTATTCTTGAGTATGAAACGCGTATCCGACATGATTTTTGTGTTAATGGCTCAGAATGGTTAGTGGGTTGTTGCGAATGACTCGGCAATAGGCTTCATCTCTCACATTGTATTGCAGTTGATGGTACCAAGAAGGCCGATCCCAAGGCCCAGGCCTTGAAGGCTGCAAAGGCCGTGAAATCGGGTCAGATCGTGAAGAAGAAAGGGAAGAAGATCAGGACAAAGGTGACCTTCCACAGGCCAAAGACATTGACCAAGGCAAGAGACCCCAAGTACCCACGAATCAGTGCACCCCCCAGAAACAAGCTGGATCACTACCAAATCCTCAAGTATCCTCTCACTACCGAATCCGCTATGAAAAAGATCGAGGACAACAATACCCTTGTGTTCATCGTTGACATCCGTGCCGACAAGAAGAAGATCAAGGATGCAGTCAAGAAGATGTACGACATCCAGACCAAGAAAGTTAACACCTTGATCAGGTAACTAACTTGGAAAGAAATGAAGTTTATAGATCATGGGTTGGATTTTGATATCTTGGATATCTAATGGGTGCGATAAACGATGATGGGTTATTGCAGGCCGGATGGGACGAAGAAAGCGTATGTGAGGCTTACCCCAGACTACGACGCATTGGACGTGGCGAACAAAATAGGCATCATCTAAGGTGTTTTTGCCTTTATAGTTTTCGGAAATAGAGCGCCATTTTTCCCTCGAAGCATCTAGTTATGATAGGAATTTAATCTTAGAAAATTGCGGCAAAAACTATACTTTCTCATCTCATGTGCTTCGTCGTCGGATTCGAGTTTCATTGCTCCTCATATAACTTGTTCGTACACCTCCACAAGATTTCAAGATGGAGATTTTCTTTTTTGGCGCAGTGAGGCGCTATGATATCAGATACCGGTAAAGGTAAGGTTGCTATTACTATGATCTAGGTTGAGTATGATGGATGATTCAAAAAATTTAGGACCCATGTATGGTTCCAAAAGGCTTCCGTAATTTGATACATGTAATTGTATCCGGGAGTTTTGGATGCTCTTGACAATGGATAAGTGTGGGAAATTATTAAAAAATAGATTTAAAACTCAACTTTTTTGCCGAAAGTGCACAATAATACTATTGATTCAAAGATTTTGTGACCCGTAACTAGAGGCGTCGTTACAGATTCGTTTTTTTTAGCGATATGAGCCAATATTTGCAAGATTTGTTTGGAAATAAACCTAGGTTTTTTTTTAAAAAAATTGATATTTTGATATTTTATTTGTATTTTTTTTAAATTTTATATTATATTTAATTTAAAAATTAATATTGAGGCAATGAAAGTCATTTTCATGCGAAGTCAAAACTCAACAATGTAGAGAATGTGAAATGATCAAAGAGATAACCCTCCACTGTAACTGAGAGCTGAGCTCTGTATGAACAATGCATCCGTTTCAGCTTCTTGAGATTCCAATCACAGAGAGGAGAAAATCGGAACACCGGGAAGAGTAGCTCCAGCATCAACAATGAAAGTGTTCCCGGTCACGTACTCAGAAGAATCGTGGATCAGGTACCGGAGGAGAGACGTAAGGGCAGGATCCACTGTCCCGTATTCTTTCAACGGCACGGTACGCTCTGCCACCTTCTTCAGCCAACCCTTTTCCATCAGAGTTCCCGTGATCTCGGACCTGAAGAGTCCGGGAGCTATCGAGTTCACCCTGATCTTGTGCTCACCCAATTCTAGAGCCATCATCCTCGTCATGATGTTGACTGCTCCTTTCGATGAATTGTAAGCCACGCCCCCCGGTAACATCCCTCGTTGAATCCCCGCTATGGAGCTGATGTTTATCACTGACCCGCCTCGTTTGGCTTCGCGGATGAGGCGGCAAACGTACTTGGAGACTAACCAAGGACCGGTTAAGTTTGTCCTGAAGACACGATCCCACTCTTCCTCGGACAAATCCAAGCTTGTCTTGACAGTTCCCCTGATCCCTGCATTGTTGATCAGAACATCGATTCTTCCAAACATGTCCCAAGCTTTCTTCACTGACGCCTTAATGGTGGCTGCGTCTGCGCAAACATCGAGCTCGAGAGCCACTGCTCGTGGCTCGGCAGAACCGAGGGTGTTGATTTCGTCGCAGAGGGAGTTGAGGCGATCGGCTCGACGAGCTGCTGCGATGATTCTGCAGCCGGCTCTGCCCAGATCAAGACAGAACTCTCGTCCAAGACCAGAGGAAGCCCCCGTGACAAGAACCACCTTGTCCCCTAGTTCACACCACGGCTCTAGCTGGCTCGACACCTTCTTTTGATCCAAAAAAAAAAAAGGCATTCACTGTTATTCAACATCAATCATGTCAGCGAACAAGGTGACGCTTTCAGGTACCTGGGAAATTTCAACGAATCAGAGTTGCGAGTACAGTTTTGGTCCATGATAAACAAGACGATCACGGCTATAACCGACAAGTTTAAGCACAGTAATCAACAGATATTAGCACAATTGCCATCTGATTCAACAGATTTACGCCGAATCCTTAACATATGAAGAAAACCCACCACCGAAATCCAATAATCACGAGAAAAAATTTACGAATCAAAGAAGAAACGAAACGGGTGAGGAGCAGATTCGATCAAGAGCAAGGATCAGAACATGCAAAAACCAAACTCAAGAGGAAATCGAGAGGCGTGAGAAGGATTATAAGCGAAGCTCACAACTTGTTTGTTCATCTTGCTCCGTCTTGAGATCTCGCAATGGACGACGAAGGAGAAGCAAAAACCCAGATTTTATATAATCTCACAGAACCCACACAGTGACATTGACATGAACGGCGCAGAGACAAGGAGGAGACGTTTGTCTGACCACCCTTGTGCATGAGACTGAAAATGGAAAGGACAGAGACAGGCTTGTGCTTGACAGTTGGGACTGTCTCATTGGGTTTTTTTTTTTTTTACCCATTTAGGGGTGCAATATTAATTAGTCTCACGTGAATTTATGTGGCTCTCATTATTGCAAAATTTAATAGTTTGCCGTAAAAACATTTCTACTTTATCGACTTTTAATTTACGTATTATTTTCCTTTTCGGTGGTGTCTAATTTTCGAATTACATTAATTTGATTTAAATATGATTGTATATTTTTCATGTTTAATATAATTTGATATTCGTGCAATATCATTCACGATACAAATAAATATATGGAAACAAAATAAAATATCATCGCCCAAATGGTCTCCAGCCTCAGGATAACAAATAAAATATAGAAAATCACGGTAATGAAAATTTAAGCTGGTCTCAAGGAGAAAATTAAGGTTAACAAAGAAGGATCGACATATAAACCGTATGTTATCATGGAACATTTCATTCATAATAAAAATGATACAAGAAATATAATTTGGACCGACGAAAACTTTAAATGATGCCGATTTTGTTAGCCACATCCAAAGCGTCGTAGTCCGGCGTCAGCCTCACGTACGCCTTCTTCGTTCCATCGGGTCTGCAGCATTGTCACAACATGCAAATGTTCGGATAAAAATTGGATACGTGCGCATTCAAATCAAGAACCACATGAAAAATCGTCGAGAGAAACTTTTGTTTCTTTCCGAGCAAGTTACCTGATCAAGGTGTTAACTTTCTTGGTCTGGATGTCATACATCTTCTTGACTGCATCCTTGATCTTCTTCTTGTCGGCACGGATGTCCACGATGAACACAAGGGTATTGTTGTCCTCGATCTTTTTCATAGCGGATTCGGTAGTGAGAGGATACTTGAGGATTTGGTAGTGATCCAGCTTGTTTCTCGGGGGGGCGCTGATTCGCGGGTACTTGGGGTCTCTTGCCTTGGTCAATGTCTTTGGCCTGTGGAAGGTCACCTTCGTCCTGATCTTCTTCCCTTTCTTCTTCACGATCTGACCCGATTTCACGGCCTTTGCAGCCTTCAAGGCCCGGGCCTTGGGGTCGGCCTTCTTGGTACCATCAACTGCATAAGATAAAGAGGCCAGGCGAATTTATGAAGACGATCTCTTAGAGCAGTGAATTGTACATTTATCATTAGCACAAACTCACTCTGTTAATAAAAAGAAAAAAAAAACTCAAAGAACCCTAAGATCCTAAACTTCATGAATCTAAATAATAATCCCCCAAACTTTAACCAAGAAAAATCTTCAGACCAAGAAATGCAAGAGAACTAATCACAAGCCAAGATTGCAATTTTTCAACAAGGATTTACATACATATATTCATATATATATATATATATATATATAACAAATGAAAGCATCTGGTATGACCCTTAACGCTATGTTCCCAAAATGAGAGATCGAAACCGTACCTTTGGCCGGAGACATTGCTCAAAGTCGATCTTTTTCCACCAAATCCCTTAAACCTGAAGCAAACCCATGAAACCAAACACACTTAAATTTCAAATTACAGAACCACAAGATATCAAGCTCTCCGCGAGATTCGGAATCTATTCCGAAATTCGACACTTATACATATATATATATATGTATGGACATCAAAGACTGAGAAAACGAACAGAAGCTGGTGAAGAACCTGAAGTTCGCAGCCGCGGAAGACGAGGGTTTTGTCGCCGCCGTCGAGGGCAGACGAGAAAGGCTTTTTTTTTTATATATGAAGTGGAAAAAACCTAACTCAATAATCTCAACACATCATATCGCCTATAAGGCCCATAATATGTATTATGGGTGAAATGTTGTATGATTTGGGCCAACATTTTTAAAGAAAATGGATAGGCCACAACGGTCCAAATTAGACATCAATAATCTTCCTATAAATTGATATCTTTAGACATAACTAATCTTAATATTTCAGTTAAATGAGATTGGATTTCATGGACAAGATTATAGAAAATCGCATTCAGATTTCGATTGATGATGGTTTAAAGCGAGATATCCCAAAATTACGAAAATATCATTTAAATTTAGAGAAAATTTCGAAATAAAATTACGTAATTAATATTGAATTTTTTTAAAACTATCACGAAAAATATAAAATTATTAACTACTGAACTTTTTTATTCTTACTAAAAATTCGATTATAAATAAACGGCGTTAATTCGTTAATGAAGTAGCATCGGATGTTACTCACATACATAAGATATGTATAACCTTACACAAATATATACACGTACACATACATACACACAAATGCACGTAATTTTTTATATGTATATCCATATATATATATATATATTATATAGATATATATACACATACATACACATCCACAATTAATTCGGACAGCACAACAATTTGATTAACTTTCTTGTGGAAATAGAAAAAAAACTCGAATTTCGTATATCGACTCGATCCACGGATCGGATATTCAAAGGAATGAAATATGAGATCAGGTAATGATATTCGAATATCCAAATATTCGGATTCGGATAATATATATTATACGCATGTATCTACGTGTATGCGAATAATACAAAAATACCTTTTAAATATTAGAGTTTAGATGTATTTATAAATATAATGTATGTATATAAACACATTATAAACACATTTTTTCTCTCTTAATTATAATTTTATAGATAAATTTATAATGTTTATTCTATATAAACGAAGATTTTTAAATTTTGTATTGTGTTATTTGATTTTAATAATTATATCTACATATTGTCGAATAGATTTATAACGTAATTTAAATTTATTTTATATATAAATACGTTTTAAATTGATTTGAAATGAATTTAAATATATATATATATATATATATATATATATATATATATATAAATAAATATACTTAAAAAATATTTGAATTCGAATACTTTTGGATACCCAAAAGTTGTCTAATGAGTTTTTGAAGTTGCATATCCGATTTTACGAATTTGGGTAATGAAATATGAAATCCGAGACATTCGAGTTCGGGTATCCTTAGAATTACGGATACCAGGCTCGTACTCGGCCCTACTTCTCCGCCAGGAGATGATCTGTAAATCCGGAGTTCCCCAAAAAACAAACGTTTCAGTGTGTTTTGGTTTAAAGAAAAAAGTAGATAGACCATCGATCTCAGTACTGTACTTCTTCGAGCTATGACATACCGGTTTTGTCCGTTCTCTCTCCCGAGTTCTATTGGGTTTGGTTTTGTTTCGGCTTTGGTCTGGATACCAAACACAAACAGAAACCCAATAATACTCTCCATAGTCAAATACCTTCATCACTATCTACCAAACCGAAAAGATTAAACCGGAAAGAAAGTATACCCCATTTAGCCGGTAAAGGATTCTTCTGAAAGT
>NW_010960187.1:173824-231563 GCF_000463585.1 Tarenaya hassleriana | reverse complement strand
GATTCTTCTGAAAGTGAGGAAAAGAGATCTATTTTTTCTGAGTGTCTGCAACATTGCAAGAGTTCACATCTAGAATTTGAATCTAATTTTAGAATTTGATCTTACAAGCTACCAACCTTGATATTCCTTTTCCCCTTTTTTTTTCCTCTGTACAAAAGAGAGAGAGATGTTGACATGAACGTACACGAACATACATAGCCTCCTGCACGAAGAAAGAAAACCCGGGGCATCAGAAGAAAAAATGGACAGCAAAACAAGACAGATGCTCTTTGTCTAAAAGTGAGGTTTAGATGAGCTTTGATCCTTCGCCTTTTGGCAACGCGAACTACGAGCATTTCGGAAACTTATTGGACAACAAAACACACACCGGTTTTGACATATATAGCATAGACCCGAAAACAAAACGTAGTATGAAACCTTTTCCTCACAAAGGGTTTTGCATATGTCATTGAAACCAATGACATGGTAACCAGGAGATGATGTCGTCTATTTCACGAAGATATGGGGATAATGAAAATAGTCTGAAAAGGCGTTATAAGCTTACTACCTGTGGTTTGGTATAAGTCTTTTGAGTCCAGCACTGTGGAGAAAACTGAAATATCTTGCGGAGTTCCCGAGAAATTCTATGAGAAAAAATAAGACAAGATCTCCTGATCGAGCAGCGGGTGCTACAACACACACAGTTGTGCGAGAAAATCTGTCAGCTCCTCACCCTCCCTAACAACCTAAACAAAAAAGACGAATGATTCTTTAAAAGTTTGAAATCTATATGGTTTAGAACAAAAATGACTTCAATACTTGAAAAAGGATCACAATGATAGATGAACCACGTATAATTCGACCCACATACTTACACATACAATCCCAATTAAAAGCAAAAATAAAGCTCCTGGTAATGTGAGCATGCCGAGTTACGAACGAGATGAAGGAAGTTTTACTCAGAAATTAGGGTTTTTCTATCTATTAGTTTTTTTTTTACTTTGTTTTTGATATCCTATTCGTTTCAAGATTTAATTCGGCCTGTAAAACTATATCTGTAGACAAAGTTTTAGCAATGCTCATAAGACAACGGGCTCCTCTGAGTTTGCAAAAGAGAATTCTCTATGATTAAGATCCAGGCATAAAGGGAAGAAAAGAAGCAACAATCTCGGAAGCTGTTCCATGCCTTTTAGATATCCAACACTAACATATTTAGTTGATGAAGAAACAATGCAGGATCAAAAAAGCATAAACCAATAAGCAGGAAATCATGAATTGAAAAGATATCTGGTTATTACCTTTATAGGGGTGTCCTTTGGCAAGTTCATCTGAGATAATATATCATTAGCAGCTTGAACCCAGTCAACCTTCTCCACACTGCACACCATGTTGTTGCTATCTAACTGAGACTGATTGTTATCAAGAGAGACCGACCTTCCTATCCAAATATGCAAAACCCTCCCGGTGTGTCCTGTGGTGTCACTTGGCGAAGAAATTGCGATTACAGAATTTGAATCTAGATCAGACCTGCTAAGTTTTGTAACTTTTTCCATGCTTGGCCACCGACATGCTAAAGACTCCCCCAAGTTGCAGTTTTCAAATTCGGGACTATAGGGCGACTGTGAGAGAACAGAATCTAGAGTTTGTCCTGAACATAAACGCTTCTCTGATTCACTGCAGTCGATTAAGGAAACCATTTCCTTCTGGGGTACATCTATAACTCTGCCAGACAGTACACTTTCTGTGCAATCGCTTTTTGGATTCACACCTCTATTTCCATCGTCCTCCAGGTTGAAGACAATCTCTATACTATCTGCCTGGCATAAAGTGCGAGCAGCAGTAACTGTGCCTCTATTGGAATCAGTCAAACCAGGTAGATTCAGGGGTTTTGACAGCTTGCCTCGACGCTCCGCTAGAGAAGGAGAAACCTTTCTATTTGTCAATGGTTCAATACGGGGTTGCAAAGAATTGTCGAAACCATGGCTTCCTAGATAGTTAGATTCATCAGGAGAAGTTTGGGATGGGCAGAGAGACAGGGTGGATAAGTTGGGCAATGTTGAAGATGGTGGAAGAGAACAAAAAGGTCTCAAGGAAAAACGCCCAGAAGTCTCTGAGATAATCTTTGGTCTAGCACTTGAATCTGGACATACAGAGTCTGGGGAAAGATAAGGAGGTGAAGCAGACGACGATGAAGAGGAGGATGTAGTTGATGAAGGTGATAATGCATGCACTATCATCATAGAATCAGAATACACCCTAGAAAGTTGTGTTTTGGTTACTACCATGGATATCTTCTCAAACTTTGACGCAAACTTATGTTTCAGTGAACTCCAACCACTTTCCCTTGCAGGAAGATGAGTCTCGTGTTCGTTGTTGGATGATGCAAAGGGAGGTACAAAACCTCCCACAATGGCTTTCTGAACTATCTCAAAGTCAACATTATATGCATCAACCTTCCTGTCACCTGGTACGGTTTTGACCAACAACTCCCCAATCTTACCTCTTTCTCTCGACTTATCCATCATGGGCAACATATTCACAAAAGCATCCCAAAAGTAAGCAGGCTCCTCCCCTTCTCTAATCACAGTAATAGGTGCTTCTACTTTCTCATATCGAACAATTTGACAAACAGCAGCCCTTGCATCTCCTTCCATGATGTCTCCACATCTCTTCCCAACCCAAATATAAATTGCAGAAGATAGTTGAATGATAAATGCACCTCTTGAATCCAAAGATGAAAGAGATGGATCATTCAACAATTTGGGAACAAGATGCAAAGGATCATAGGGGGAGTGTGGGGATATTCTGTACATTCTAAGTAAGGAAGTAGGGCTAAGTGGGAACGCATGAACTCTCTTTTGGCACTGCAACAACTGGCAAGCAAAACCCATGTTAGGATCAGCAATACCTCTAGCAGACTTCACATACTGAAACGCATCATCAAAACTCTGCCCTTCTCTCCACATCAGATATGCTATAACCAGCGAGGTAGAACGTGACACCCCCTGGCAACAATGAACAAATATCCTTCCATTTTGTTCCCTAACATCTTCGAAGTAGTCAAAAACATCATAAAGAATGCTAGTAATATCCTCTGACGGACTATCCTGCAACCACAATGTTCTATACACAAAATCAGACTTGAAATACTCCGGACAGACAAAACCCACACAGTTCAGGATATGGGTGATTCCATTCTGTTTCAATATATTCCTGTCCTTCGCTACAGCATCTCCACCTAGATATATATGTTCTGCCACCTTCGAACATTCTTTATCAAAGAAAGCAATCTTATCCCTCTTAACTTGGCCAGAACTCTTATCCGGGATTCGCTGCGTGGACGATAAATCAAGCTTCAATCTCTCTCCAGTCTTGTTCCCGCTAGGCGTAGGTGGATGCGGCCACTCTCCAATATCATCAGAACCCGCGTTAGGCCACTCGTCCAAGCTCCTACGGGCAATCGACAGAGGCTGCAAAGGTGGCAAACAAGCTCTAGCCTTGCTGTTCTGCTGTGACCTAGGCGTTAAAGGGGCAGCTGGGCACCTGCGATTCGGCCCATGTCTGCTAGAACTATTGCCACCCGTAACAATTAGATGTTGCTCCTCATTTTCAGGATTTTGAGATGCAGTACGAGAGGCAGACCAAGAGGCCGAGCGCCAGAACATTCTCCTAGAACCAGGATGATGGCTAGGCGCCTGAGCATCGCTAGCCACATCTTCTCTTCCCACCATGCCAACTCTCTCTGTATTACCGACACAGACTTAACTAAACCTCAAAATCCAAAGAATTTTAAGAGCTGCTCAGTTTATGCTAAATTCTTGCGAAAGCAGCGAAACCCATTTTCAACTGCCATGGCTTCTACAGTTCAGAAACAGATCACATCCACAGCTGATCCAATATTTTCTCCTACGAATGCATCAGTCTATTTTTCGAGATAAACTCATCAATCCCACTTAAACCCAAACTCAATAGTAAGCACGAGGAGACCAGCATCAGATCAGACACGACATGAACGCATAGCCGAACTGCAGGGACAAAAAACATAAAGGAAGCGGCAGTTACTACACATCAAAATGAATAACTCAAAAAGAAACATGCTTCCAACAACAGCGACCCAAAAGATTACAAGCGAGGAAGTAATAATTTAATTAAAAGGCACTAATTCATCAAATACCAGAAACAGCCCAGAAATACGCCGAGGAAGGAAGATAGAAAGAGAACGAAATAAGGAAGCAAGACTTAAAATAGAAACTGAGAAAGGCACAAACAATCTGAAAAGGTGATAAACCAAAGGGCTCGAACGGCTCTCTAGGGTTTCCCCGGACAAAATCAACATGTAAGAGAAAACGACCGAGAGCGCGAAGGAGAGGGAAAGACGAAAGAGATATTGAGACTTACGGAGTGAGAAACAAGAAGCGAACCGTCATGGAGATCTTTTCCATCCATAGGCAGAGAGAGAGGGAGAGAGGGAGGAGAGAGAGCACGAACGCGAAAGCGCAGGAGGAAGAAAGGAAAGGGAGGAAGAGTGGCGAGCAGTAATTTTATACAATTCGTTTTACGTTTTCCTTAAGGCATAATAATTCATTTATATTCTTTCTCCATATATAAGATGATACGTGAGCTATAATATTTTTCTTTTTTTTGTATTAATCTGAATGTGCGTTTGATATATATAATTGTTTATAGAGATTTATTTGAAATAAATTATTTCAACAAAATAATTATACTCTTTTAGATAACATGAATTTTTTTCTTTGACCAATTACCAATTCAATGTATTCTTAAGACAACCAATTGAATTTAGAAAAAAAAAAGATAAACAGTTGAATTATTAAAAAAATTTGTTTTACAATATGTTCCAAAAATACGGCTTATCCTTTGGTAATTAGTATTATATAACTAATGATTATTGTTTGATTTGATATTTCAATTTCTTTAAATAAATAAATATTTATGGTTCATTTTGAAAATATAAAAAGGGTAGGGATTAATAATTACGAACCATTTTGAATTTTTTGGTTTTGATTGCTACGTTTTTTTTTTAAGTTTTTGGTTGCATTATTTCATTAGTTTAAAAAGAAATGGGACAAGTACCCTTTTGTTGACGAGTCGGTATGCAATGATTTATTTTTTCTAACGTACATGGGTCAATGTCTAATAAAAAAATATTTAATGTATTATTAACTTTATATGATTTCATAAATAATAATATATAATATATGAATGTTTTTGCCATGTTATATGGCAATATCATGGCATCGGATATTTTGCAAATAAATATTAAATATAGACCCATGCACGAAACTTCTCACATATTTCCCGTGGAATCAAACTACAATATTTAAACTATAATATATAAAGTATATAATCCAAGAAATTATTCAAAAGTCAAATTTTTGGACAGAACCGGTCGTTACCAAATAATTTACTGAAATATAATATAAGTGTTAGATTTTCTTTTGCAATTTGCTAACGTAGTCGCTGTAAATGACGATGTTGGTCAGAAATTGTAAGCTAGACGTCGACGTCAGTTCAATAAAAATTTAAAAATGTCATTATCGAAAGAAAAAAATACGTGAATTTAAAAATACGAAAAAATTAGAAGATTATGAAAAATTATTTTTCTAAAAAATCCAATTAAAATTTCAATAAACTATAACTATAAATAAAATTTAATATATTATATTGATACCTAAAAATAATTACTATATTATTAATTTATCTATTTCGACAGCAAATAGACCTTATTTTAATAATAAAAATTAATATTATAAGTATATTGAATAAAAATAAAAAAAATAGAAATTGATAAAAATAAATCTACAATTGAAATAATTTGATTAGGAGTTATAAATTTCATATTTATCATCAAATATCCTCCACATTCATAACTTATTCGAATATAACTTTAGAATCATCCAATTTAAGACAGTTTTTAACTAAATCATAGCACACTAATTCTCATATTTAAGACAACTTTTAACTAAATCATAACACACTAATCCTCAATTCCTCATATCGGATACTACTCGTATATGAGGTATGATAATTTTAAAAAAAATATTACATACGTTTTAAATCATCATTTTATATCCCATATGATAATTTTGTATATATCATCCAATATCTTGTTCCAAACAAACATCCAATATACAAGATCATTTATCTTATATGATAGCCATTAGAGAGTTTAGAATCATTTCAAACGATTCAAGGATCATGATATATAACAAATATGCAAATTATACAACAAAAACATAATACATTCATCAAATGATTCAATAGAAGTATACGGTTTTCATATCACAAATTATCCTAAAACATCTAAACCAATAATCTTATGTAATATAACAAATATCTAATTCTGTATCATAACATGACCATCATACATTGATGAATGAAGAAGTTTCATCAATGGATCTGTAATATTATCATCAATCGACATTTTATATACCTTCATATCTCTTGTCTATGATCTTTCTAATCAGATAAAATTGTCTGAATATATATTTGGATGACCTAATGATGTAACCTCCAAACCGTTGGTTTTGATCCTCTGCGATAATTTACCATATGAGAATCATATAATTGATCATATCTATCCAAGTGGATAAACGGTTTCATATACTAAACCTAGACACAACGACTCCATAAGGATACAAATCAATTGTAGTATCAGTATCGAACATATGGAATAGAGAATTCGACTCTAAATCTAGGCAAGCAAATATCGATGAGTTGGTTTATAACTAATCTACGCAAAAATACTTCTCCAATCCTCAAAGACTTTGTAACCTCAAAAGAGATTGCGTAGTATAAATATACTCCATGAATCTCTCTGCGGTGTACCTCTATTCATTTATTCCATTAATTGTTCGCATTCCGAGGTTCCCAAATTCAATACATTTTCAAAATTAACCAACCCATAGGAAAATATCGATACAAACTAGATTAATTATAATTTATAAACTAAAAACACTCTTTAGCAGAATCTTTAATTCAAATATATATGATAGGTGAAACCCTAAAAAAGAATAAGAGCTTGAAAAATTCAATGAACACAGAAGGGAAAGAACAAAAGTCTTACATCGTGATTTCTCAAGGGGAAGTACATTTATTTCTTCTTATCTCTTTCAGTTTCAACGATGCATTTCTATGAAGCTAAAATATAAGTACGAACGAGCTTTCAAAAGGCATAATCGTCGTCAACATAGAATAAAATGTCAAACTCAACTGTGAATTCGCATGTACAAAGAAAAAGGCAACCACGACAACATCCAAGACAATAAAAGGAATGGAGAACAAGATTCCATTGTCATGATTAGGGCGTTGTTATGCGATATTTCAGGTCAGAAGCAGACAGTAGTTGCAGAGCGAAAATCGGATACTTGGGCCGTCTGTTTTCACCCTGATCATGTATAATTAGATGCGCTTATATTTTTGGGAATTGTTTTATACTATATCGGTGGTAGTTTTTTATGGTTTGTAATAAGATTTTCTATTTCCACTCATCTATGTATAATTATATCGGACATGTTATACCATATACGTATATATGAATGTTTTTATTCCACTGACTCTGGTAAAAAAAATTAAATTCCCGCGCATTTTTAAAAATTGTATTTGTATTTTAGTTATCCATATGATATAGTTCGTATTGCGGAATGCGGGCTATGAGAGTCACAAAAACATATGTTTTGTATAGAAAAGTGACATGATCTATGTCACATGTGTCCTCTGACACCGTCCATGTCATTAATCTTAATTTTTTTTATAGAAAAATGATATGACTCGTGTCACTTCTATAAAACAGGAACTCATAAAAGTTATCGCATAAAATCACCATGTTTTATAATCTTTTGTCAAATGTCTTAGTTTTTATAAACAAGAAACATTTGAATATGTTGATAATATTAGAGATTCTTTTCTTAAAAATAAGTCTATTGTTTTGCTAATATTTTGAGAGTAAACGAATATCAATATGTATTTTTTGTATTTTTTAAAAGCGTGCTAATATCATTTGTTGAGTATAGATGGAATAACGTTTATGGAAAGTGACTCTGCCTAGAAAAGATATATTCAGGTATGTTTATTCCCATTTTTCGTTTGTTTTTGTTTTTTCTCTATTATTGCATTATTCTACAATCGAAATGGAGCAATCATTTAGGTTAGTCCTTTATCGTTTAGTGTGTTGATCTAGAGATAAACGAGTATTACTCTGTATATACAAGGTTTAAAGGTGTCGGTTCATAGTTGAAAGTCATTCAGATCACTTCGTGGTATATAAAAAAACCCAATATCTCTGAATCTTGACGAATAACGGAAAAACAATTTTATGGATATCGAGTTTTCGGTGAGGGATTTGACAATCAATTTCCATAAGTTGCACAAGTTTAAAAACATATTTTTCCAGATATGACTAGAGAACATGTCTTTCCTCTTGACTTCTCTAAAAATTGTTTATGTGATAATTACACCTTTTATGTATTGCTTAGCAGTAGAATGTTATCATTTATTTTTCAAACTACATTGTAGAAAACTTAACAAAATTACAAAAAAATATAGAAAACTTTTAATGTAAAATCAAGTTTTTGCCCTCGGGGATGCATATAGATGAAGCCCTCCATCAACATGAAGTGTAAGCATTCTAGTGTAAGTCACATTTCTCTTCTCATCGACCAATTTGAAGCGAAAGAAACGAAGAAGCACCATTGATATGATCTTCATTTGTCGGTATGCAAAATCCTTTCCCAGACAGATTCTTGGACCAGCCTGCAATACTTAATGTTAACATCTATCAACCAAAAGAGCTATTGATTTAAAAAACAAAAAACAAAATAACGCTCCATGAGAAAATACAAACATGGAAACTTATGAATTTGAAAGGTGATTCGATCCGTAAAATTCCATTCTTGAGCCACCTCTCAGGTCTAAAAACCTCAGCATCTTCACCCCAAATGGTTGTCATCCTACCCATCGCGTAGGCAATGTAGTAAACATTGTCGCCTTTATTCACTCTATATCCATCCGGGAGAATGTCGTCACTTTCTGCACACCTCATATCCTTCAAAAAGGCACAAAAAGCAAGAAAATACATCCATTATTGGATTTCCATGGACCGAACTTAAAAAAATTCAAACCGAAGAAGCTTTGAGGTTGGATATAAACCACAGGAACTGGAGGGTAAAGCCTCAAGGTTTCAGACAAGGCTGCATGGAGATAATGCATCTTGTCAAGAGATTCTTCTGTTATTCTTTGAATGAAATCCTCTGTTTTCATTGTTTCCCCTTCACTTCCAGTGACTTCCCTTACTTCTTGAGCAATCTTCTCCTGAATAAGTGGATTCTTACAGATAATGTATAAGAACCATGAAAGAGCAGCTGCACTTGTGTCTTTCCCGGCTATCATGAAGTTAAGTATGATATCCCTCATGTACTTGTCATTCATTGTCTCTGGATCTTTATCGCTCTCCGCAAGAAACCTCGATAGTATATCCTCCTTACCATCCTTGAAATGAATGAAAACTTTTTCAACAAGATTTCTGTAATGATGTAAATACTACATAACCAACTTAATATTGTGCGATCCGAAACCGCATTATTTTCTTTCGTAATCATTTTCCCGATTGGTTCTTTTTAAACTATATCCGCATAGGGGTTTTAATAATCCATGTTTGAATCGTTTTTCTATTATTTCTCTTTTCGTGAAAGCTTTTTAAATCGTCATAAAAAACTATATTTTGGATATTTCGAAATACATACGATATCATCTCATCCCCAGGTTTTTAAAGGAAAAGTCGCATATTAATACACGGATTTACAAAAAAAAATATATAAATTTTCAAATTTTCAAATAAATATATGAACTCTTCTAATTCCTATATATGTTAAACTGTGAACTTTCTAAAAACAATAAAAATAAATCATGAATTTGTAAATGATTACTAAAACCCGCACTGAAATTAAACCCTAAGTTTTTAAACGATTTTCAATTATCACAATGATATGGTAGTTTTTTGAAAAAAATCTAAGTTGAAGTTTTAATGCTGAAGTTAAGATCACATTCGTATATTCCTTTTTTATTTCAAAGTTCGTGTATATATCTAGAATATTTTTTTTACAAGTTCGTGTAATGATATGCGATTTTCCTAATATAATTTATATTACATGAAAAAAGGAAAAACAAACTTGTTCACTGAAGTTATATATCTTACAGATTCTTGTCGTGAGGAAAGTTGTCTCCTCTTGGTGCGGATGAGATTGCAGACGAAGTTGTCAATAGTAGCAATGTCCCTTTTAAGTTTGGCTTCTGATCCTATGTTTAGACATCTCTTCAGTTTCCAAAGAGGATCGACGAATCTGAAACTGGTCGTAGTGTTCGCTTCGTCAAAAGCCTTCATGAATTCTTTCCCTTCTATGCTCATCCCTTCCAAACACCTCAAACTCACTCCAAACCCCACTTCGAAAATAGATTCCATTGTGCATCTCATCAGCAAATCCTATATATTCCGATATGACCCATATTGTAAATGTTGAAAGTTTTTATTAAGGGAAAATAGCATTTAAATACTTAAACTTTTACAAAATTTTGAAAAAAACTCCTAAAAATTTCTGAACTTGCAAAGTGTCTCAATAAATCATAATCTTATTAAAAAAATATCATATTAGTCCTTCGAAAAAATTGATTAAAAAATATGATTTTATGTCCTACGTGGCAGGTGACATGACATGTCAAGTATGAATTTTTTGCCACGTAATCAGTACCGGGTTTTAGAAAAACAGTTTCTTCAAAAAATATTCTAAAGTCTCTAGACGCATTTCATCGAACACTTAGTATGCACGAACAAAAACTCCATTTTTTGTTTGGATTTACAAAAACTAAAACCACAAAAACAAAAATTAAAATTTAAAATCCAAAAACCCAAAATAATCATATGCTTTAGTAGATTAAATTTAAAGTTTTTCCTTTGCAACCAATCTTACTTGAGCATCAAAGGGTTGGCCAGAAAGAGCATACTCCATGAAAACTCCAGCAAGCTTAGCTGCGTTTCCTCTGAAAACAGAACAGCTGAAATCCCTAAGGACTCTCGTCGAGAACTCGAAGCTCGAAAGTTTCCTCTGTTGTCTCCACTTGTCTCCGTCGACGGCGAATATTCCATGTCCGAGAAGATCCGAGAGTATATCACGTGCGTATTGCCCTTTGCTGTAGTTGTCGAACCTCGTCTTGAGAATATGCTCGACGTTACGAGGATCGACGGTGAATATCTCGCTTTGTCCCGGAGCTAATAGCCTGAAAGTTGGCGTCTTTCTCGCGATTTCGGTCTCGTGATCGTATATGTCGTGGCCGTGGAAGAACAAGAAGAAAATGGTGGCGTGGACCGGAGCATATTCCGGGCTGTTTATGGATTTTCCGGCGAATATTCTGATTGTTAGATTCAGTATATAGAACAAGATACTGATGATTATGGAGAACACCAAGGTGGCGATTATACAGAAGAAATTCATCCTTTTGTCTCTCTTCTTCTCTTTTTGTCTCCTGCTTACATTTTCTCTAGGCAATCCATGTACATATACATTTTTTTAAAATATGTGTTTTTTCTTTTTAAGTGATAAAATTAATTATCTTATATTTTGACCCATTTTTTTTAAACAATGTTATTCAATTTCTCTTACCATATATCTGATTAATCATTATTTTAATAACCGATTATATATACAAATTAAAAAGAATTCTGAATGATAATTAATTGATTGTCTTTTCTAGGCAATGCGAGGGGCCCCATTCTTTGTCTCAGTAATATGTGGCCGAAGATGTTCATAAGAAAGATATCTACACGATATTTGTTTGTATTTATATGACTGGGAAAGCGAACAGTGCAAATAGGTTGGCTATATATATATATATATTAGAAAGAGTTTTCAACCCACCCAAGATATTAAAATATAAATATAATTGGAAAACGAGCTCTGCAGAATATTAGATATAAAAAAGATGGGTCACAATAACAACAAAATCAATGAAATCGAAATAAAAATAAAAGAACTGTATATGATTTTCTAGGCGCGTAGAACACTTTCCTAAAACGTTATTTCCTCTCCACCGAGTAAAAGAAAAATCCGAGAATACGTTTAGAGATACAAAGAAGATCAGCAACGATTGATTTGCTTCTCAAACATTGCCCGAAACAGAAAAACCCGAGAAAGAAGATGAACAGTAAAAGATGGAGAAGAATTAGCAAGTTTCTTCACCAACAAGGCTCACAAATCTCTCAAAATCAATTAAATTTCGTATATGTGACATTCTCTGACGCTTCTAGTTTTAAAAACACAAGAGACATCATCAAAAGTTGTATCCATTTAGTAGTTTTCATGCGAAAAGCCGTATTTTTTCATGTTCCAGATATGTAACACGGTCGTGTCGAATCTCACACGGTCCGTGTCAATTGTCTGTGCAAAATTAACACTCTCTCAGAGAATTGACACGGTCCGTGTTGCACCTAACACGGTCCGTGTCAAATGTCTGAGCAAAAAACAACATTTTCTCAGAGAATTGACACGGTCCGTGTTGAATCTAACACGGTCGTGTTGAATTAACACGTCCGTGTTACATTTGACACAATCCGTGTTGAATCTAACACTGTCCGTGTTGGAATTAACACACCCGTGTTACAGTCCGTGTAGAATTAACACGCCCGTGCAGAATTAACACGTCCGTGTTACATACCCGTGCAGAATTTCTGTACTTAAATTTCACTACTAAACACAATTATATACTTTACAAAATACATGTATAAACTTTACCAATTCATACTATATCATTTACGAATATATAACTCTTCTACCATATCCGTAATACATATAAATATGAACCACATCTGGAATAAACAACACATAAACCCAGTCCGCATCTGGAATTATTCAGCGGCAATAAAAATGGAAAATGGCGGTTTTTTTTAATGTCAATGTTGTACCATGATTCATGAATGGATAGAAGAGATGATACACTAGTGGGCCGCCCGGTCGGACATTCGAAAAAATAGGGATATTTGAATTTGTATTTATCATATTCGAGTATCTTATGTTAAAGTTTGTATTCAAAATTTGAGCTGTACGAAATTTAATAAAAAAAACAATAATATTTATGTAGAAAATGTTAAAAGCAGAAGAAATTATATTTATAAAGATTGATAAATTGCGGTAAAATATGAGATAAATAAAGATGATGAGAGATAAATAATAATAAATTTAGTTTTTTAGATAATGTTAACACATGTGAAATTATTTAACTTAAGACAATTATATTTTATGAAAATATTATATAGATATAGTGTATAATTATTTATAACTAAACTAGTCGGATATTTGCAAATCTTTGTTTTAAAAAATTTTATTACCTGAATTTGGATTTGAGTTCATATTCACGGATATTCAAATATTCAAATTTAGATTTAGATTCTAGTGGATGTGAGTATCCTAAATTCGGATATTCATAAGATAGATATTTGCGAATATCCGATTTTTGGATATTTTTGTTCATCCGGTATTTTTGTTCAGCTCTAAGAGCAACCACCAGTAATAATCTCTTAGCATTTTATCCAATTTATTTAAAAATAAAATATTCAAAAATAACAAGATTTCTTGATGTAAAATTTAGGAATTGTACTTAAAAATAGAAATTATCCTAATAAAATTTTATAAGAAAAAACCAACTTCAACTTTAGATTAGAATATTAGGATACTATAAAATTTTGTAGGAAAAATCCATTGTTTTTTGGATAATCGGGTATTTTGGACCAATATCCAAACTAATTTCGAGGGAATGAGCAAACTATTTGATTAGAATATGCATTCTCCTCCCAAATTGAAACTCGAACTCGGAACGAGACAGACGTTTTGCATTCTCATTCTACCGGTTGACTACCCAAATTGGGTGAAAAATCCGTTGTTACTTTTAAACCAGAATATGGGATTAGTTTCTTTTTAATAAGTATGTATTTTTTCTTTTTACGTAATAAAATTAACTATCTTGTATTTTGACCCAAAGTGTTATTCAATTTCTCTTACCATATATCTGATTCTGATTAGTCGTTATTTTAATAATCAATTATATATACAAATTAAAAAGAATTCCGAATGATAAACTTAAACTATACGATATTTGTTTGCATTAAATACCAAACCCATTTAATAGTCAAACCATAGTTTTTGTCAAACAGTACCGAGCATCCAAATAAATTTCTCAACTAAAAAAAAAGATATGCATTCAGGCCCTAAACCCGATTAAACCGACCCTAAACATGAGTTAACCGACCGCAAATTCATATTGGCCACCCCTAACGAACGATTGGCATAAAAATGATTTTGAATTTTTACAACAAAACAAAAATTGGAAAGAAAAAAAAGATCATATTGAAGATTGTCTCGTTAAAATTTGAGGAATTCGGATGGACCGCCATTATCGACCAACCTCCGCCCTTAAAATTTTACTATTCACCCGAAATCAAGATAAGCTTATAAATTTACTATTCACCACAAAAGACATGGGCCGTAAACTTTTACTATTTACCCGGAAAATCTTGGTCGATAAACTAATGTTTACCCCAAAATTTTAATATTTACGATCAAAAGATATTATTGGGCCATGTATTTGACTATTCAGCCGAAAAGTTGGGCCCAAAGACAAGCTTGGCCCATAAACCTTCGGTGCCTTCTTCATTAGACTATGAACCTCTGAGAGAGTTAGAAGGTTTGAAATCCCGTAAACTGACCCATCTCAAAGCTTTTGAGGTATATATAACCAGGGGTTGACTCACATGTACTAGAGTGGGATCCTATGTCCCCATAGACGAATGTCTGTATATATATATATAAACATATATAATAGATACTACACCCTTAACATTATTTTGTATAATACATCTTTTTCTCTACAAACAAACGAAACATCAAGATTGATTGTGTATATAGAAAATGATTGACGGGTCGATCACAAACGTGAACAAGAATGAAAAGAATGAGAGGCATACTTGTTTACGGCACGAAAATCCGCGGACGCATTTCCGCGCCCTAACCGTCTAAGTGTCGCATGGCTTAAGATCCGAGAATCCTTTAAGCCCGTGACGTATTAGTTTCTAACAAAAGAAGTGGGGAAACGATAAAAGAATGAGAAAAGATGCAGGAATAGCGAGAGTGAAGACGGCAGGAGAGGAAAAAGCGGAAGAAGAAGAAGATTTAGATCGGTCGGAAGGGCAGAGGCCGTCATTGGAGAAGACAAAGGACCTGCAGAGAGGGCAAGTGAAACGGCCATGGAGGACAAGCCATGTTTCAATGCAGTTGAAATGGAAGAGATGGTCACATCTCGGGAGTTTGGTCACAACGACATTTCCTCCTCCATCCTCCTCCTCCAACTCCACCAAGCAAATGGAACATACTCCCTCCTCGTTTTCAGACAAAGCCACCGCAGGAAGATATGTCGTCAGCTCGGAATCGCCATTAATGGCGAGGTCTTTGCCACCTTCCGGTTCTTGTGGATGAGTTAACCTTCCGAGAAGAACTCTCTTTAGCCCATGGAAAGGGATGCAAATGCAAGTGTAGAATACTATGGCTGCTGCGGAGAATGGTGAACCCGGAAACAATAAGCACATCATCTCTTTTACTATTATATTATATGCTTTCTATATAGTCTTTTGGACCTCTTCGTTATTATCATTCCCTCCTCCTATATTTATACACATTGATATTTTGTGCTTATCAATAAAATTATACATTTTCAAAGGTCGTATGTATTGTTGGGTCGGCAGTCGGCACCGGCCAACCCCCATAACACATTTTATTATATTTCAAGTAAATGGAGGAAGTCAACCTATGTACATGTTCAATATGCTTCCATGTTAAGCATTATTTATATTCTATATTCGTGTGTGTATGATCAAATATCTTATGATAACTAAATCACATGATGGCGCATGATATGTGTTCCAGGGCATATATTAATAAACAAATTTGGATGATATATTTGGGGCCATTGCTTATATATATGTTCAATGGGCTAAATCTATATAAATTTATGGATTATATGATTAAAATAAAACCCATATGATTGAAATAAAAACAAGAGTTGGGTATTTGGCCGGTGACATTGTCTTTCCCCGTCAACGTGAAAATGGTCAATAACACTTTCACAACATTTATATATATTATATATGTTTTCAGATTAAGGAGAAAAACGCCAAACAATAAAACTTGTTATCTGTTGTAACAATCGATCTAACAATGGTATTGAATACCAGTTTTGGAAAATTTTAAAAATATTTGTCTAATTGGGATAGTTTTGCAACAAAATAAAAAAGTAGGGGTTAAAAAAATATATCTGTAGCTTGTTGCAACCAGACACGTGACGTTCCGAGTTTCATAGTCTAATTAACCCTTACTATGCGATATTTGCCCAGAAAATCAATGGACATGTAGAGAAAATCATAGTGAAATTCCGACAGTGTGTGTGCAGAAGTGCGAAAAGAGCCTATTTATGGCCTTGGGAACGTTTTATATTTGTTATGGCGGTTTTGTAATTTATATATATATATATATATATATATATATCTGTGTGTGTGTTGGTGTTTATGAAAAAAAAAAAAAAAAAAAAAAACCTGGGGGCATTTGCACGAAAATTTTTAATCCTCTCTTCGCCGCCGCCGCCGCCCATATCACCGCCGCCACCACCAGTATCGTTCGCGCGTTCCAGGTCGAGATTCTTTTCATTTTTTATTTGGTTGTTTTTATAAAAAAAAAAAAAAAAAAAAAACCTGGGTGCATTTGCACGAAAATTCTTAACCTTTGCTTTCATTTCTGTTCTGAAAAAAACATAACAGAATCACTTGTGTTTCATGTTACGTAGTGTGTCCAAATTGAAAACCCAAAGTCTGTGTTGTGGACCAGGCCCAATCTTCTTCAACTGGGCCCAAACTCTTTTCTTTTGCAAGCCCAAGCCCAACACGCAACTCAACCTTAATCTTGTGTCCGAGAACATTTCACCGGAGGCTTCTTCCTCTCTCTCTTGCTCTCCGTGCCACCATGACTGAACCTATGCGTGACAGCACCTCCAACAGGACATATGTATACCCGCGCCGTATTATCGCACAAGTCGAGAATCTCAACTCGGTTATTGTTTTCAACCAGAGAACCGAGTCTGATACCGCTCCGTGACGACGACCGATGGTGACAGCAAACTTGCACAAGAGGAGACCAAGAACAACGTAGAGACTGCCTCGCAATAAGATAAGTTACCAAACCCTACCTTTGATCCATACAGTTCTTTGTGATCCAGAGATTTACTTAGGTTTGATTGAACACAGACACAGCATTTAACGATTTCAGATTCCCGGTGTGGGAGATCCTACATCTCGGCAGGTTAGAACCCTAGATCAATCCACTGTATCCGCCTGTTCATACAATTCCATCAAAGAGTCAATCCGATTCTCTGACTATACAATTATATTACACATGTACTTTCACCTTCATTATTGTTTGTACAAATCATATTAGATCGGGTATGTAGCAATATGCCATTCATATACCGTACCAAACCGGGCCGGTTCACATGATTTCTTAGTCCAACAATGCGTCGGCGTCGGTGATTTATCCACCGAAGAAAATCCCAAATATTTTTTCAATGCGAATGTGTGTTTAAAATTTCTTTACTGCTAAATAAAAAAACATTTTGAATATTTGACCAGACGACCGATTTGCCCTATAAGGCTATAAATACTCCAAAGCCCCTCGTCGCCTCTTCACACAGCTCTTCCACCTAAACGCTCCTTCCCGCAAAATGGCGATCCAAAACGCGATTCTGAAAACCTCTCTCCTCCTCATCCTCTTCGTGTTATCCATGTCCGAAACCGCATTATCTCAAAACTGCGGCCGAACCGGCTGCGGCGGCAACATGTGCTGCAGCAGATGGGGCTACTGCGGAACCACCGCCGCTTACTGTGGCGCCGGCTGCCAAAACGGTCCTTGCAGCTCGCAGTCTAGCCCCGGAGGCGGCAGCGACAGTGGCGGTCTTGACGGTGGTCCGACCGATACGGTGGAGAATATCATAACGCCGGCTTTCTTCAACAGCATAATCAGTAAAGCCGGCGGCGGTTGTCCGGCGAGGGGGTTCTACACGCGCGAAGCTTTTATAGCGGCGGCAAATTCCTTCTCTGAATACGGAGGAGCCGTTACTAAGCGCGAGATTGCTGCCATGTTTGCTCAGTTCACTCACGAATCCGGAAGTAAGTTTACGTAAACCCTACGTAATTAAAATTAATATCCATCCTCGTTCACACGTGCGAAATGGTCAAAGTTTGAGGATTTTCATGATAATGGTGAAGCTAAATGAGAGATAAAAACGAAAAAGAATAGAAAACTATCTCTCTTTTTCTTTAATTAGCTAGCAAAATAATTTTAAAAAAATTACAGTATATATATATAGATATATATATATATGATACAAAGAAATAAGTTAAAAATAATTAATATGTACACCTTGATTTGTTAATTGATTTTGTATTTTAAACCATCTCCTTAATCACTTTCTTACACGTTCGGTTTCTTGGTACAGGCTTCTGTTATAAAGAGGAAATAGCTAGGGGGAGGTACTGCCAACAAAGCACAACGTACCCATGTGCACCAGGAAAGAACTACTACGGTCGTGGACCGATCCAAATAACTTGGAACTACAACTACGGTTCGGTCGGTCAGTTCTTGGGACTGCCCCTGTTGACGAATCCTGACCTGGTGGCTAGTGACCCCGTTGTGGCTTTCAAGACATCTCTCTGGTTCTGGACCAGAAACGTACGTCCCGTCCTGAGCCGAGGCTTTGGAGCCACCACGAGAGCGATTAACGGCGGAGAATGTAACGGAGGAAGACCTAACGCCGTTCAGGCTAGGGCTAATTACTACTCGGAGTATTGCAGGACACTTGGGATCACTCCTGGTTCCAACCTCTATTGTTAAGAAATCGTTTGCCATGGTCGGTCCAAGTATAAGAGCTATTGTCTAATCTGTGTTTGTGTTTGTGTTGTTTGTGTGAGAGAATAAATGTGTTCTATCATGTCCTAATTACGTCGACGTTGTGTCTAATTATCATAAAAGTTGTGTTTATTTATGAGAAGTCATATATAGGGGTGGTTATTTTAGTTATTAATTCAGTAGTGGAACCGAACCGAACCGAATAAGATATAATAACCGTATTCGAATCGAATCCGACATTAAAACCAAACGGTTATGATTTCTCTAAATCTAAAAAATTCAAAATCGAACCGAAAAACCGATGATCGTTTTGAAAAAAACGAGTTTTTACAACAAAAAATCGAATCGAAGTTTATATAAAAACCAAATGGTTATAGTTTTTCTATAACCAAAATAATCAAACCCAAATATAACCGAATCGAACCCGAACCAAAACTCGAATTGGCCACCTCTAATCATATATATCTTCACAAATATTTCCTCCGTTTCTTTATAAATGTCATTAGAGAGAATATTTTTTGTTATTAATATACTTTTAGATTATAATTTTTCAAGAAAATTTACAATTTTATATTTAATTCAAAATATTCACCTTCAAAAGAATAGTAATGAAAATGCAGTTTAACGACGGTATATATGACTTTTTATATTTTTTTAGAAAACTGTGAAAAAATCTAAATACTTAAAATTCCGAATACATATGCGGATATGGTGGAAGATTCGCAAGGAGTGTGTGTTCAAAGGCGGTGAACCGTTTGATCATGTCGTGGATTTCAGTGTTTGTAATTCGCAATCTCCCGAAATCATGGAATTAAAATATATGCATCTTATGTTCCCTATGACTCTGTATCGTCTGTTATATGCATCTTATGTAATAATAACGTTATATGCGATGTCATAGCGATTTTTATATTCCAAGATTCAGAATCCTTTTCTGTAACCGTTTCTAGATCCAGTTATTAAAATCAATCCTATCATACATGAAAATGTTATTAATCATAAAAAAAAAATCCAAGATTGTAAAATACCATAAAATTTTGGGAATCAAGACGAATAATAACATCCATCTTTATAACAAAAATTACATTAGTTGGAAAATAAACACGTCCACATCATCGCATGTCATGCCATGCAATGCCAAGGTGGGAGTGGACGTTGACTGGAGACTTCGAAGTCAATGGGCGACATGAGGAGGGTATTGCCACACATATGTACACATTATAAAATTATTGTACACATACGGATGATTTATCTTTTATTTTTAGGTTTGTCTTGCATTGACACGGCCAAATTTAGATTGAATTTATTCAACATAAGTTGGATATTAAAAAAAATAGATAACCAGATAATATTTTTATGGGTGGCATTTGATAATTTTCTTCATAATTTTATAAAATTTACGTAAGAATCATCTTTTTTTTAAAAAAAAAATTAGAGAGGGGGTCAGTGCCGCCAATCTTCACAACGTAAGTCCGCCTCTGATTATAGGGATGAAAATATATAACCTCTTATATTCATTATAAAATGCTACATATACTATACAAATATACACATTTTTCTTATCGTTGACTAATTGGACAACCACAATCGTGAAAGAGGACAAAGAACAAAAGCATCCTATTCATATATTTTCTTGAAGAGTCAATGCTTACTTGCAAGTTGCAATAAATCTTTCTGCATGAATTCAGTTATTAAATTATAAAATAAATATTAGCTACAATAACATGGAGCTGTGATTTGCATCTGATGTGTAATTAATTCCATTATTTACGGAAGAGTTATACGCATCACATAATCATTCCGGCGACTTTTGTAAATTAATATTTGGACAGTTAGACGATGGAGAGGAAACTAAGAAAACAAATGATACATGTGATTTCAGGATTCCTTTTACTTTGCTAATATATATGTATAAGAAATAAAATATGATTTATAGTGATTAATTATACTTATTTATAACTATGGTCCATGTAATATTTAAGATGGATAGGAAACGTATATAGAATTGAAAAATGAAGAGTTTTACGTTTATTACAAATTAAGTTTCACTAAAGATATGAGGTTTTATTTTAAGAAAAAAAATTAAAGTTCTTAATAATGATATTAAACGAGTTTTATTTTATAATTAAATTCTCGTTTCTCTCAACCCAAGGTAAAAAGACCTTATGATTTTGGATTTTCTCCATAAAAAAACAAATAACAGTAAAGAGAGAAAAAAAGATTCTAATTATATCATGGTTTCTTGAATTATGTGTAGTAAAAATTCAATTTTATAAGTCGGTTTTTTTTTATAAAAGAAGTGATTGGAAAAAACCATAAAAAAATTATTATTTACCGTTTTTGTATCTTTCCTAGATTGAGTTAATGAAATCAATCTTATCGTGGGTAAAAATTTTATTGAATCGTTTTAAATTCATAATAACAATTTAAGATTATAACTACCATGTCTGAACTCAATAACCCGGTTTTGAAGGGAGAGACGATATCGGCGACACAAGATACAGATCGGAAAAGATCTGCGAGGCGGAGGCAAAGGCTAGCCGTACGTCTATGTCGGAGCAGGTGAGTCAAGGTCAGTATTTACAACGGTGAGTTTGGTAATAAACTTGGTCAACTCTTAGCGAAAATCAGTGATTCTAACGAGTTTTGGCCGCGACTCGAATTTAGTCACACATGAGTTGGAATCACGGTGAGCCAACAACCGATCGACTCGGTTTAACTCGATAACTAGGGTATGCGAAAATAGGATTTTTTTTGGTTTAGGACGGTTAAACTGAAAATTAATTTCGGTTTACCCGATTCAGGATCAAGTCGATCCAATTCACCCCCCGGGGTCACTTTAATCCGCTTCAATCCGGACCAGTTCAAACTGGATTTGACTCGGGTTAACTAGTTTAGATTGGTTCAGATCTGTTTAGATAAAGGATTGACTGATTTAAGGCGAAATGGACCTATTTATGTTCGATTCATGTCAAATTAGATCAATTCAGACTAGTTTAGGTCGCTTAGAGTTCAATTTTGGTGGTTAAGGATAGGTTTAGTCCGGTTTAATACTCAATTAGCTTTATACATGCTTGTTTAGATCTTGGTTTGGTTTGTCTGGGTCATAGAGTCTGCTATTTTAGCCCTAAATAGGTTGGTTTTAGATTAGCTGGTTCAGAGGATAGTTTAGACTAGTTTAGGTCGTGTATATAGATCTTATCGGAGGCTGTGTTTCCCTCAGCGGTTAATCGAATGAAATTGGGCTTTCGTTTTGGTTTGCTTCCGGTTTGGTTCAAGGTAACCGAAGGATGCAAAACGTTTGCTTTGTGAGCTGGGGTCGTTTAATGGATTAAGTCATTATCCTAAGAATTCATTTTCAAATCAAATTCAACCTCATTTCGAATCAATTCTATCGATTCGTCGAATTGATCCGTTTTGATTCTTTTCGAGTCGAATTCGTTCGATTTGGATCGAATCGATGGTTTTGATTTTTTTTTTCGAGTCGAATTCAATTACGATTAAATAAATCCGTTTTGATTTGTGTCTAGTATTGATTCGAATCGATATGTTTTGATTCGATTCGAAACGAATCAAAATACGAATTGATCATTTTGATTCGTTTCGAGTTGAATTCAATTAAGATCAAATTGATCCGTTTTGATTGACTTTTTCGAGTCGAACTCAATTTGGATTGAATCGATCCGTTTTTAGTCGAATTCGATTCGGATCAATTCATTTCGATCCATTTTTCGGATCGAATTGATCTTAAAATTTGATTTGTTTTGGTCTAAATTTGATTTTTATTATAAAATTCTCATTTTAAAAAATCAATTTTTTAATTATTTTTATATTTGGTTTGAGTTCGATTTTTATTTTAAATTTTTGTATATATTTGATTTTATATTGAATTTGAACATAAAATCGAATTCGAATTTGGTTCGAATTAATTCAATCTTTATTTTGAAATATAAATATATTACTTTTATTTATAAATACATTTTAATGTTTTATTTAATCAAAACTAACATCAAATAATGTAATGTTTAATGAGTTATTTGGGTTAATCCATTAAATTCATGAGTTTAATGAGTTAAAACGCATTTAACCCAACCCAATTTGATGGTTTTTTGTTGTAGCTCTGTTTTTCCTTTCTTGTTCACTCGGTGAGCCTCCGATCGTGTTGTGTCTTGTAGAGGTCGCCGGTTGGACTCGATTCTGGATTGTCAGATACCGATCATGACCGAATGTGGGTTCGAGTTCTATTCAGTGACTGAACTCGTTAAATCTCTAGTCCCATCTCGAGTTTATTCGGAATGGATAATGGATCAGAGAGGGCGCGGGTTTAAATCCACACGCGCTTGCTTGTTTGTGAAAAACTTTATAAAGATCGTCATATGTAAATTGACGTATACTGCAAATATACACATATTTCCCTTGTTAATCGTTGTAAGATACAATTTGCAATTAAATTGCAAATCTTTTGGTGTGAATTCAATTCAGTAATTGGATTTTAAATACAACAACATGGGGCTGCAATTGCCATCTGATGAGATAATTAATATGAAATTAATTCCATTATTTATGCAAACATTATACGCATCACTTAATCATTCCGACGACTTTTGTACATAAAATTAATCAAATTTTCGGGTCATTGTTTAATATTAGACAGTTTGACAATAATTTGTTATTCTATATATATGTATATATATATAGAACAATTGATTATAAAAAAAATGTAAATATATAACAATTAGTTTCTCTCTCATATAAAACCATTTTTAAAATATATATAGTTCGTTTTAATAAAAAAAAATCAAGGAAATAATTAGGTTACTTGTAAATTGATTAGTTTATATAAAACATAAAATTTGGAATTATATACAAATGTTAAAAAAAACAAATAGAGAAGAATACATAGCAAGAATTAGTTTCTTAAAATATTTGATATAAAATATTCGATGAAAGAAGAATAGTGATATTAAAAAATGATTAGCACGACGAAACCCAAACTTGTGACAAAATGTTTAGTATTTTTTTTAATAATAACCATTACAGAAGAAAAAAAAGGTTGGAGAGGGGGTGCTGTCAGTGCTGACGGTCCAGAAACTAAAATAATTTCAATTATTAGTAATATATAAGATTAAATCAATAATCATACGGTAAAGAACTGCATGTTGAAGAGATAAACTATACATCCATCCATCGAAACGTCAACGAATACGGCCTATAAATACGTATTATCATCAACATTAAGTCATAAACGTAAGCACAAAAAAAAACACATGGCAAAGGCCTTCAAGTACTCATCTGTTTGCTTCTTTGCTCTGCTGCCCGTCCTCTTGTTGGGTACGTTGTTTTCTGTTCTCCTTTTTTTTAATCAATATATATATATATATATATATATATATATATATCAATATATATACAGTGTATGATTTAAGGATGATACTTGAAACAGGAAAGACAAAGGGAGATGATTATTGTCCACCCATTGGGGAACTGGAGAACTCATCCGTGGCATGTCAGAATCCAGACGATGGAAACACGTACTGTACCTATGCATGCTTTAATATCATCCCTCAACCAGGGCATACCATCGGCAGATGTGAGCAAGATGTCGACGGCGTTCATTGTAGGTGCTATTTTTGCGCTGATCTTCAACCATATCCGCCGTGATTCCTCCTCCTCTCTCCGTGTTTTCAGTGGACCGCCATGTTTAAGAATAACACTGTGTGACAAGGATTTGGACTGATCCATCTGTCTAAGATGTTAATGTGTTCTTTCACGTAGTTGGGTTTGGTCCTTGGAATGAATTATGTAATGCATACCGACCAGAGTTGCGTGACTTCGCCTGAAATCACTGCCCATCTCCCATTCCTGTATTTCCAGTCACTGGCCCAGTCTTTACCTTCATTCATTCCGACCAGCACCGTATAAACAATGTGTTTTCTCTCTTGATCTGAATCATTCGGGACCCTGGTCGTGGTCAGGATTTCTCCAGAGCCCTGCTCTACTGAAGTATGCTTTGTGGAGATCCGAAACCAAACTTTGAAGACCAATCCTTTAGGTAAAATCTCCATGACTACACCTTCCTCACCTCTTTCCTTTGAGAATTTCAGCAGAAACCCATCTGGGTCCAAAGCTTTATTCGAAACAATGGCTTTCCATAATGTCTTAAACCTAGAAGATGCTACAAGATTGATGAGGACATCAACAGGAGTAGGGTCGAAACGGAAAATTATAAGGCAGACCGAGTGACACCACAATAATCCATCTCGATACTTCACAACAAACCAGATATCACTCAGAAGAATCTAAAACTGTCAAAACCGAGACGTTTTCTAACGGATCAATGACAAAATCTCGAACCCAAATACTTCATGCCCTACATGTTGAGATGATATGTGAAGTTTTTCGCACAAAACATGAAGATTCTTAAGTTGGATCAACCCATTATCAAGTTAGGTCCATTATAAATCTAATTATGATCCATGAGAGTGAATTTTGAGGGTCAAAACAAAGAGATCAGTTGCTATTACGGTAACACATTTTCAAAGACATACTTAAGCTCCTTCTTGAACACCACATAGACTCTTTTGAGGACCACACCGTTCAATCATTAAAGTTTTGTGCTTTATTTATGTTACTTTTGCTAATTTTCATGTTGTTTTAGCCTACAAATGGGATACAAAAATCACATTGTAGATCATCCAACAATGAATCATCTTCTATCTGGAAAGTGTTTTCTCTTTTATAGTCCTTGTTGAACTATTCCCGAGCTTATCGGATTCATCTGTGGCGTTCGTTCTGATTCATTAAACGTTAACTCACAAGCCTTCGCAATACCGGTATTTCTAATCCAAGTTTGGTAAAGGTTTAGGACGATTCTTTGAAAAGTTTAGTGCGTTTTCTTTACGAATTTGGACCTAGATTTTGATCACGGGTTGATTTGAAATTCCGGTCGGTTCCATCTAGGATATTGATATCAAATATGAAATTGCAATCTAAAGTTGATGACTTTCTATTTCAGAAGCAATGTGAACTCTTATCCCTCCCCGTAATGTCATACTTACAACAACTGGAGGCTATCAAATGTCCACAAACAAGCGCATACAGGAACCAAACCGGAAGAAGATCCGACGATGAACCTGAATCTCATCAAAATTCGGTTCCTTTCTTTGAAACTTGAATCTTGAACATGTGCGGCAATTATGGTAAGAACGCGCAAGGGAGTAATCTAACCTGAGAGGCCGAGAAAAACCGAAGTCGCGACTCCGAGTGCGTACACACCAATCGCCGCCCCGATCAGACCATTCCCCGACCGAGTCACCGCACCGATTCCAGCGATCCCAGCGATTCCGACCGGGATCCCACTCAGCACCGCGTTTCGAGCCTTTCCCACCACGGATTCGGTGAAAACTTCAACGGCCCATTCCTTGAACTCCCCGGGTCCGAGGGTCTCCTCCTCAACGGAATCGCCATGGGTTTCACGCCCGCGTCGTCGAGAGGCAATGACTCGGAGAGCCGAATCGACCTGGGATTGACTCGGAGGAGAAGGGACCCACTTGAGGACAAGAGGAAACCGGAGAGTAGAGAGATTCCGGTGGACATCTGCGGCGGCGGAGAGGAGCTGGTATCGGCGAACTCCGGGAAAAGCGTGCTGCGCGAGGGAGATGGAGTGCTCGTACGCCGAATCACAAGCCGAGTCAAACTCGGGCGAGTTGGTTAGCACCGCCTTAACTCGCTTCGAAGCAGATATCCCCATCTCTCGTTTCCGCACGATGGATTTCGCTCCGGTAAGAGGGAGCAGAAAAGAAGCAAAAGCTCCGTGGAGTGGTACTCATCTCTGACCGTTAGATTTTCCCGTACATTTTCATCGGACGGTCGTAGTATTTTCCAGCAATTTTAATGTTTCTATTATTTCAAAAGGTGGTTGGGAGCCGAATTTTTTTTTTTTTTTTTTCCCTAAGGATGAACGTTTCGGGATTCGGTTCGGAATTTTAATGGTTCGGTTTAAAAACGGTTTATTCGATATTATAAAATTTGTATCAAATTAATATCGTATATTATTCGGTTCGATTCGGTTCGGTATTATAAAAGAAAGTTTCTTTTCCTCAGCTTGTCGTGTATTTCATGTATGTAGGCAAATTGAATTTGGAAAAGTAAAAATGCTACCACGTAAGAAAACTAGCGAAATTCTATATATTGTGAGTAAAATATTTTGTAATATAAAGAATTTCTGAGTAAAAATGTCGTCATCATCATTGAAATTTCTGAGTAAAAGTAAGGTTTATAACTTTATATAGGCGGATGTTGAAATTTTATTTAGTAAGTCCACTAATAAAGAAAAATGAGTTACTTATTTTTTTAAATTAGGTATCAAATCAATCAAATTATGAATAAAATTTTAAAATACACGAATGGTCCAAAAAACAATAATTGTTTTGAAAATTTATACAAGATGGATATATTGTAAATGGATCCATATATACACTTACATATGAAACAAGAATCCCAATATATGGTTTAACCTGTAAGAGAACGAATCTTATTTCCAATCCGGATTCGAATCCGGATTCGAGTTCTCGTTTGGAAAAAGTCATTCACATAGGTTTTTCTGATCTTCTGAAAGACAAAATAAGACCAAAGATCCGATGAATTTTTCGGATTATAAAAAAACATATGCCTTTACTAACACACCAGCACAAACTTTACAACAGAGGAAGACCCAACTCCCTTGTCCTTATTTTTTATTTTTTTAATTCATAGTTCCGACATTAACTTGTACACGTACGGCACCTGGCACATACATGCTCATACGGCTTTCTATTTGCTATATACTAAGCAGCGTCTGCGTTTGCGTTTGTGTCCATTTCGATCACGAGGCGAGGTTGAACGCTGCAATAGTTGCATAAACACCGAACATCAGGGTTAGGGCCGCTTCCCCAGACGCATTTTCCGCCAAACGCGCCTTTTTCGCTGCGGCAGCGACGGTAGCAAAAGCTCGGATAAATCCGAGGGGCGCATAGCTGAAAGCCCTTACCTCCTCCGAAGGCTTTCAGGCATTTGTCTTCGGCTTCTGTCTTTCTCACTTCTGCAGAAAATGCACATATATAGACGCATGCATGCATGCATGCAATATGAGATCCAAACCATATGATGGCTTTTATTTTTATTTTTTTAACATGTATATGGATGGATACATTATTACATTTTTTTTATAAAATACATTATTATATTTTACATGCACACTTTGTATATTCAAACTTACAAAACAAAACAAATAGAATTAGTAAAAAATTCACCAAATCTTTTGTCCAACTAAATCTTCTAAAAAAAATAGAGAAATCTACGTAAGTACTACTCTTCAAATGAAAACTTAATAAAATTATTATTATTGTCCTAATAGAATTATAATTTTAACTATCTACAATTTCAAAAATATCTTTAACTTGGTGGATTTAGACATATATACACGTATGTACCAACCTTTATATAAAAGTATGTGAATACACCGATATTTTTTGAAAATGGGAAAATTCATTAAAACCGTTTGATGAAATTGTTAAAAATCTCGAAATATATCAATTCCTTTTCAATTAACTGAACTTTTAGAATATTATAACTTTTTTTTTTATCAGAAAAATGATATTTGGAATATTTATATTTGAAAAATGAGAATCAGAATATCTATATTTTGGATGGAAATTTAAATAATTGATATGTTTAGTATACAAAAGAAAAAAATAATGTACTTATTTGGCTTTTTTTATCTTTATTTTTTATACTGACTTACGAGATCTTACGGGAAAAAAATATGAAGATCTAAAAGACATTACCAAGGACCGCCAAGATGAGAAGGAAGAACACAACGAACATGGAAAAAGACTTCATCACCTTCGCCATATCTATCGATCTATCTTCTCTCTCGCTTATATCGCTTTTGGAGTGTTCGAGGAAGTGGTCGATGTCTCTAGGTGACATTATATATATATATATATATATATATATACTATAATTATATATATTTGATAATAGGGAAGTTTATTCAACCTGGGGAAACTTCTAGGTGAGTTGGCAAGGAGTATAGTCAACATACCGAGAGGTTGGGGGTTCGACTTCTTATCCGCTCACCTATCGTCTATCAGTTACGGCTGATTTACCTCCCACGCGTGTGTTGCAGACTCGTGTGCGTGGGTTTGGGGTTTTCTTTGATCTGGGAGTATAGTCAACATACCGAGAGGTTGGGGGTTCGACTTCTTATCCGCTCACCTATCGTCTATCAGTTACGGCTGATTTACCTCCCACGCGTGTGTTGCAGGCTCGTGCGTGTGGGGTTGGGTTTACTCGGTCAGCGCGCCTGAAGGGTAGCAGTCGAGGTTCCCGATGTATAAAAAAAAAAAGGTTTACTCAATCTTTGTTTCAATTAAATATTAGAAAAGATCGAAAAACTAAGGGTGAATATATGTTCCACGTTTGGATTTGATTCCACAATAAAAAAATATATTTTATATGTTTTTTACTGTTAAACTATCCAAACTTTGATATGATAATTATAGGTTATATATATAAACCGAGTTAATGTTGCATAGAAGTTATCGACAACACATACGTAAGTCAACATTCTGCAACTGAGTCGAGGTCCGAGTCGTGTGGTCCATCCCGAGTTGATATGCCATTTTTCACGGCATCGAACACATCGGCCCCTGAGACGTTTACGCTTTAAACTCCACGTGGAGACCGACTAGCATGCTATTCACATTTCCGCCTACTGTTTCTCATTCACGTGTATATATATATATATATATATATATATATATATATGTATACATGCATACTTATCTACAAATTAAACCCAACATTACTATTCATGTTAATTTGTATTAATATCAAACTTAAAATATACACACATACACATATGTGGATACATTTATGCATGCAAGTCAATTCGTGGGTTCGCTAAGGTGGCTCGCCATGAGTTGGTTTGTTCGTTCCTTTTTTATTTAAATTTTTTGAACTCAGAAAATATGGACGAGTCAAATTCATTTTGACATCACTATATCAAATACCTATATCAAATCTGTTTTTCTATTATCAGACTAATCGCGGGGTCGGACCCATACATGAGATTTGAATTATGCACTCCCTTTCTAGTCTGAGGTTCGAATTTAGGGCGGGACATACGTTTTGCGTCCCCGTTTCACCGGTTGAATTACCTAGGTTGGATACATATATCAAATCTTAAAATTGTTAACAATTTCTGATACAATTTTAAACGATATTAAATTTCTCCGTTTCTTGTTAATAGGATAGATGATTTGTACATATAATCAATTTCAATTTCGCTATATAAACTTATCGCGTAAAAAAATAAAGAATAAATAAAAAACAAAAAACAAAAATAGAAAGAAAAAATTAAAATTAAAATAAAGAGTAAAAATATATACACATATATACATACAACCATATATATATTTATATATACACACATACATATATAAACACACATATATATAGACACCTTTATATATGCATATATATACACATATAATACCTGTATTTATATATCTATACATATATATATGCATGTGCATACACAAAATATATATATAGGTACGCATTTATGTGTATATATATATATGTATATATATTTATAAAATTTGTGTGTATATGTACGTGACAGGTTTATGTGGTGAAATTGATTAAATGTACGACTACATCATCCGGTTAATGAAAATCGGAAAAATTTAACTTTAGAAGTATCAAAAATTACTATCTCATACCAAAAAAAAAAAATTACTATCGATTTTAGAATTTGGTATATATATATTTAACACATTTTAGATTTGAATATAATTTTTTTATCAAATTAAAAATTTGTGGAAAACATTAGTATATTTAAATAAATTCTTTCTCTATATATCCAAGCGTGCAGTAGCCAGTTCATTAATCTAACTTTCTGGGGTTGGTTCTTCTTCTTCGTTCAAAACTCTTTTAGTCGGTCTGGGAGTAACTGTTTGTGACAAAAAAAAGAGAGAATTTATTGCCGTTTATAGGATTATTTATAGGATTATTCATAAACCCTAATTTCTGAAAACCCCCAAAATCACCCCTGGCGCTGTAGTGTGCAAAAAATTTGCTTCCTTCAATCTCTGCAGCTGCATCGCATCGCATCGAATTCTCCGTTCTTCGAATTAACGAACAGTACCACGAAACCACGATGGATGAATTTGCCTTCTCTCGGACAGATTCTCGTTCGATAATGTCGCAGATTAAGCATCAAGAGCAGCAGCTTTGGCTCAAGAGAAGGTACCTTCCTCCACTTCTTTTTCTTCCGCAGTATAAACACTCCTCTGAGCCCTTGATCACTTTGAAGAACGAATGAACAATCTGATTAGTTTTGCCTGATTGCAATATCTCGATCCTTCAGATGGAATAAAATCTAGTGTTTTATGTGAGGGTATTAGGATTCTGTCGTGAGTTAGACACAACATGGGGTTTCCGATAAATGTTTTTTTTTTCTCACTCGAATTCGAACTCCAATTGGTTTGAACGGACGAGTGCAAAGAGAAATCAAAGGATTTATGTTAGAAAAACCATGTTCTGTTTGGTTCTGGATGAAGTTTCAAGCTTCTTCTTTGTCCTTTATGTCTGTAGGTGGCTGCTGGATTCTCCTGTGGCTGAATCCAAGCATGATACAGCTGAAATACCTGACTTTCTCAACTCCGAGTAAGTTTTTTCTTTTTCTTTCTCTAATGTGATTTCATTGCTTTTATCCATTTGCTATTGTTTTGTTACTGAATACTAAGTTCTTGATTTTTGCTGGTTGTGTTCTATAGGTGCCTGTCCGAAAGTTTACTCAGGGAGGATGATGTAAGTCTATTTCCTTCTCTGTCTATGTATATGTTTTCGGTATTCGCAGTTGGATACTTTCCTCTGTAAGTCTTTTCATTTTTACCATCTACTGCCATGCCAGATATTCTACGAGACCGTGAAATCACGTGTTGAGGAGGCATTTGGGATATGGGATAATGAAGAAGTACATAATGCCGTTCAACAAAACAAATCATCGGTTTTTGCTAATGAAGTGATCAGAATGCTTGGGATGAGTCTTGATGCTTTGTCGAATAAAGGGCTTTATCTTATCGCCGTGATAATGACAGGAGGCTCAGTTGCGTTTGAGAAAACTCGCCCGAAACTGAAAGAGGCTATCAGAGATTTTATAGCCAAAGATTTCAGAAAAGTGTTCGGTGATGGAAAATCTGATGTCCTCAAGCAGCTTCATAATGTTCTCGGTGATCCTGGAAATTTCAGGAAGACGAGCACTATGAATTTGTTCCCCACTTTCCAGTCCCAACGTGATGCTGCAATCAAGGTACTGAACAAGCTAGAATGCTTGTCAATTCAGACACTAATTGCTATGAAAAGGAAACTTGAGGGCTCTAGAATCATTCCTCAGTTAAAACCCAGAGAAAAATCATGTTCGAATCGACGCCATCTGATAAAACAGGTGAGGCAAGCTAGTGAAAAGATGCTTTCAGAACTTTCCGAAGAAGATAAACTGCAGGAGCCTTTGGCCAAAGCGATGTCTTTAGTAAATTTAGCACTTAAGCTAGATCCTGAGCGTAAATGTGTTGCTTCAGCTGATTTTTTCCAGTTCACACCTGAAACAACGCATTTGCAGAATGAGATACTGAAGGCAATCTGCTTACTCCACAAAAAGGTCAGGTTTCCTGAACTGAAAAGGATACAGCTGTTGTTAGGCCAGGAAGCCAACATCTCAAACGACAGTTTAAGATCAGCAATCAGGAAAATGCTGATCGAATATCTGTTCGAGTGCAGTGATATGGACCCCATTCCAGACTTCTTACCGAAAGTTCTTGCATTGATAAATGGGAGTTCACGGAGTGTAGAACATAGGTTATTTCCAGGAGAGGTGGTTGAAGAAGAGGTGGAATGCATATTAAATGCGAGTGCTCAAGTTAAGGAAGTTTTATGGGAATGGTTTCCAGATTACGAGCTTGATCAGGACTTTGATGATGCTTACATGGAAGAATTTGAAGACAGTGATGATGAGAACTTTATATCTTATGATAATGACGAGCTTGTTAGTGGAAGTAATAAATGTCGAAAACTACAAGGCAGAGATAGTCGAGATTATATTACTGGTTCGTTCGATCCGGATCATGAAGAAAGTAGTGCAGAGTGCACTGTTTCTGAATCTGGTGCCTCTAACTGTGGAAGCAATCAAAGGGTTCTCAGCTCTTCTGCGGATAGAAATGCGATAATTAACTTCACAGAGAGTGTTACAAGAGTCCAACCCAGTTCTCTTGATGTCACTCCTATGTCCAGTGAATTAAGATTGGTCAAAGTTAGACACAACTTGGATATGAGCAGATGCAAAATCAAGGTCGAAATGGACCAAGTAGAAGAGGCTATCAGGATTGAATCAGAGAACAAGTTTGGTTCACGGTCATTATCCTCCATCAGAAGCATGAAGACTGATCATGAAGAAGAGCAGAAGCCACCACCGCGAAGGCAAAACCAGTACCTCACCGTCCAAGAAGTCTCTGACGAGACAAGCATGGTTGCATATAACCTAGTTGGTCATTTACTAGAGAAGTTTGCGGATGGAAAAGGCCTAGAATTAGGTGAGAACGACAGAGCATATCTTGGAGGAGGCGATTCCACTTTTCGAGGAAATGAAGGTAACAGAAACAGAAAGGCTCAACCTTTTCACAAAAGTCCAAGACTTTGCCTGTGCGTGTTTAGTATAGCAGTAAGAAGCTTACTGTTCTATGGCTATGCAGGTGGTGGAAAGAAGTCAGATGGATCGGTATTTGTTGGCGTCGTCAAAGAGCTAATGCCCTCCATTGACAGGAGGTATTTCTTGCATAGCGATTTTATCAATGATCTTGGATAAGCTGTATCCATGGCCATAACCATAATGATCTGATCACCGGTCATTGTGTTGTTTCCTGCATGCAGTGTGTTGATGAGATTGGAAGAGCTGATGGACGTGTGATAGCGTTGGCCTCAGCTTCCATCATGGCCAATGGTTTGATAGCCGAAGCAAAAACCCAGAAGAAGGAAAAAAAAAAAAAACACAACGCAGGGGAAATTCCATTGCAAAAGCAAAGGAAATGAACTGAGAAAACCCGACCAAGGAAGACAGACAAAAGGTGAAGCAATAGTAAGAAACTTGTAAGCCCAGTAGCATCATTTCTCCTCACATCTTCTTCTTGGCCTTATTCACCCCTTTTTCTGGGTTTTGGGGGGGGGGGGGATTTCAAATTTTGGTTTTTTTTGATAAAAATATTAATTTTTGGAAAATGATTTTTTTGTTATTTTCTTTTATCCATTTTGATTATGATTCGGTTTTTAAACCATATGATTTTTATATCGGATTTGACACAGTGTGGTTTATAATCATGCATTATTAGGTTATAACCAAATAGATCAGCCTAGTTAAAACATGTATATGTATACATACAAATATCTCTGTGATTGCAACTATACGATATTTTTTTTAATGTTATATATATAAAAAACCTTCAACTATATAATTTACTCAAAAAAGTTAACTTTAAACTCAGATATAAAAATCCATCAACTTTTAATTTTTAGGAAAAAATTCATCAATGATTTAATTTATTAAAAGACCTTATATTTCAAATTTATTATACTCTATCAACTTTTAATTTTGGAAAAAAAAAACAACAACTATCTATCTTATTTGAAAAACCTTACATTAATTTTATTATAAAAATCAACCAATCGTTAATTTAAAAAATTATATATAAAATATATAATTCTAAGTATTAAAGTGTAAAACTAAATATTTATATATTTATTATATTGTGATACTTAAAATTAAAATTTATATATTTAGTTTTTAATTTTGATATTTAGAATGATATAATTTGCATAAATCATCCTATATGTTATAAATTTGTATATAAATTTTATATTTAAATTGAAATATATTTTATTGATTGAATTTATAATTGCATATGACAAATTGACAATACCGTAATATTTAAGATATATTAATATTTCAGATGTTTGAGTTTTTATAAAACAAAGTTAGTAAATGAAATATTATATTGTATAATTTGAATATAAATTATTAAATAATAGATTTTTAAAAATAAAGGTTAGATGTATTTTATAATATATATTGTCTTAGACGTCTTACTTCATCATCACATTTACAGTACACCATATCTTACGGGAATTCTTAAATCACAATTCACATGCTTTTCTTCTGTAATTACAAATACCCACTACATTGTAATCATTAATAAAACGAACACGGCACGAAGAACGAACATACATACATACTTCCATCAGAGAGAGAGAGAGAGAGAGAGAGAGAGGGGAGAAAAAGGGAAAAACTTCCCCCGTGGAAGAGAAATGGCGATCGGAGAAGAATATCCTCCGTAGTCTTCAGGTTCTTATTCTCTTCTCTTTCTGCTTCGGTGCGTGCTCGAATCGTCGTTGCATGTGCACCATTGCTGTGTGTGTATGTATGTATGTATGTATGTATGTATGTATGTATGTATGTATGTATGTATGTATGTATGTATGTATGTATGTATGTATGTATGTATGTATCTGTCGCGCGAAATGTTCGCCGAAGGAGTCGATCTATCTAGACATCTGTGTGTGTCCGGGAGCTCGTCTAATGTTTCGAGTATTTGGCGGATATCATTTGACCGGATCGATGTTTGTTTCCATCTTGTTTTCCGATTCATGTATGTGGATGGATTTTTGGAATGTGAGTTTGGTCTTGGTGAGGTTTTGTGTTTCTCTTTGATGGTGAATAGATGAATTCTGGTATGGACTCCGTCAGTTTACGCCTGATTTCAATTTTTTTCGGTTATACTCGGGATCGTCTTGGTGGTTGATGTGGATTTCGTAACACTGGTCATCTTTTGTGTGTCTATTCCAGAGAAGAATGTGCTTCTTCGATTGCATGTGCATGTTGACCACAGACCCAATTTTCGGTTTGTTTTGTTGTCTTCCAGGTCTTGTCTGATAAATATACTCGAAGTTTTTTTTTTTGTTAAAGGTTTGTGTTTTCATTACTTTCGAATCAGTTCAAAATGCTTTTTCAACCTATATAAAAGAGGTGAAAAGCCAAAATAATCAAAAGAGGCCTTGCGGCCGATATCGCCCTGATCTAGTGGTTAATAAAGTTTTCCTAATTAGTCCCAAAATAGTAAAGATGACCCAAGCAGAAACCAATATACTCGAAGTTGCAGTGTGTTTAATGCTTTTGGGCTATCTGGAGGAGGTTCTGAGCAGACATGTTATTACAGGTTGAGGAGGGGGGAAGTTGGGGGGAGACGGGTGGAGGGCTTGTGTCTTGAGGACTGATGTTTTCTTGGTGGAGAGGAGGAGAAATGGACTTGTGGAAAAGCTGGTGTGGTAAATTTGCAGAGAGTTGGATCTTTGGTTCGGGATATGAACGAGCCTTGTATTTCACAAACGCGGATAAAGGTTGCTGTAAAAACTGTAAGATTCTATCGTTCGCTCTTCTAGGGCCCCTGCTATTGAACACTGTTTCACATTGCGTGTATGGTTTCTTCATTTTTCAACCTGTTTGCTGGATTATAATTGCTGTTCATTATGTTTAGTTATTGTGTTTTGCTTGATGACACATTTCTTAAGGTATCATTTCCTCGAGTTTCTAATGCACGGGTCCGCAAAATGCTTAAGCCAGAAAAGTGGCAGGCGACTTTCGATAGCGATGGAAAGATTTCTGGTTTCCAGAAAGTGCTCAAATTAATTATTTTAGGGGTATGTTCTCCTTCTGCAGAAAAAAATGTGATGGTCATGCTGAAGCTGTTGCCATCGTTTTCAAATTACTCTAACGCACCTAAAAACTTTATGATTATGCTCTTAAAGCCATGCTCTAATGCATGCTGTGATTGTTCCATGGTAGGGAATTGATCCATCTATTCGAGCTGAAGTTTGGGAATTTCTTCTTGGCTGTTACGCATTGAGCAGCACTTCGGAGTATCGTAGGCAACTCAGGGTAGCTCGCAGGTTGGGCAGTTTGGTTGTGTTGCTCTTCTATCACCACTTGGAGATATGGAGCTAAGTGAAAAAGTTTGTTTAATCAAAAGCTTAAAGTGTTGCTGGCAATTCATGCAGGGAACGCTACACTGAACTGCTCAAGCAATGTCAGATGATGCATTCGAGTGTGGGAACTGGCTCGCTTGCCTATGTAGTGGGGTCTAAAGTTATGGATATGCGGAAATCGTATAGAAATGAGGTGGCAAAGGATGGTACAGCTGAAAGCAGAGAAGGTTATGTAGATGATACTGATAATACTGAGAATCACGGTGATTGTAGATATGATTGTACTGATACATCTCATGCGCACAGAAGGGGAAGCTCTAGTGAGTCAGTTGACCTTGTAAAGGGAAGAGAAAGTCCTGATAGCCCAGCATATGACACTTCCCCGTCTGCACCTGCATCCCCCAATCCGTATATTGCTGACAGGTTTTTTGATTTCCCCCCTTTACCCGTCACAGATTTGTTTGGGAGAAGTAGTTTAGATAAGAAAGGGTTTTCTACTCCTGATGAAGAAGCTGCATTGCAAAGCGAAACAAGATTTGAGAATGCGGTTGTGCACAGTTTTCGAATTGATAGCAACAGCGATATAGTTATAGAACCACACGAATCCACTTCTAGCAATGAGAATACTTTCATTAATTCGGAAATCGAAGTGATGCATCCGGACTCTGTTGGACCACCATCACGTTCCTGTTGCGCAGCAGAAATAGTCGATGGTTTGAGAGTATCAGATGTCCCGGAAGTCCCATCAACAAAGGGTTCCCCATCTTGTGGTGAACCTGTCAGAGAAGTTAGAGTGTCTGAATGGCTTTGGACATTGCACCGCATAGGTAGCAGTTCTGCTCGTTTTGTTTTATTCTGGCAACTTCCATGGCATCCTGTTTTGTTTCCCTTTCAGTTTCAGGTTGTGCATAGTTCCTGGTTTGATATTCCTTAGCACCACTTACTTTCTTGTTTCCACAGTTGTTGATGTGGTAAGAACGGATAGCCACCTCGAGTTCTATGAGGATCCAAGAAATCTAGGAAGAATGTCAGATATCCTAGCGGTTTATGCTTGGGTTGATCCTGCAACGGGTTATTGCCAAGGTTTCTGAATTTTGCTTGAGTTGGATTGTCGACATCTTATCAACTGAAACTCTTTAAGGCTATTGTGGTATTGTGTACTAACTTTATGATTGCTAATCTGTTGACAGGTATGAGTGATTTAGTGTCCCCTTTTGTGGTTCTTTTTGAGGATAATGCTGATGCCTTTTGGTGCTTTGAAATGCTCATAAGAAGAATGGTATTGGATGCTCATTGATATGTTACATATGTTATGCTGTAATTTGGACTTCTTTAGCTAAAATGCGTGAACATCTGCAGCGTGCAAACTTTCAGATGGAGGGACCGACTGGAGTTATGAAACAGTTGCGATCACTGTGGCAGATACTGCAACTTACAGATAAAGAAATTTTTTCTCACCTATTACATATTGGTGCTGAAAGCCTTCATTTTGCGTTCCGGATGCTATTAGTACTTTTCCGACGGGAGTTGCCTTTTAACGAGGCTCTCAGGATGTGGGAGGTTGGTAGTTCCCCTGTCGTCTGCTTCATGTACTCACTCTGTTGTTTAGTCTTGGCTCCTTTTGTTCTTCTGGTTGATGGACAGGAGCTAAATTTTTGTTATCTTTGGTGATCAATCAAAATAGGATAATTTAAAATAAATTAGTTTATTTTTTGTTTTTTTAACTACTTCCATAACACCCATCTTTAAAAATTAATTTTTGGGTAGAAATATGATATTTAGGTTTTTTACATGCAATTCTGTCCTACTCCTAAATATATGGATTTTCCATTTAAGAGTTGCACAGAACTTATGCCGCAGTTTTGTGCACAACATTGAATGCAGTTATCTATAAATCTCTGAAGTGGGGCAGTTTCTTGAAGAAGTAATTATGGTTCTTGACTGTTCTAGCTTATGACCTAGAGATATTCTGATAAACTTCTTGAGTACATGAGGAGCTTGCTATCCCTTGGTTTCACTTATCCGATTGAAAAGAATCTTCCTAACATGCAGCTGGGGAAAAAATATTTATGAGTTTATGTCTGATGTAGATGATCTGGGCTACTGATTTTGATGAGTCTGTCGCTGGAACTTTGGAGAGTGACTGCTTAGAGCCCTTGGTAGTTGAGCTTCCAAGGCAGTCTGGAGAAGTTGTGGGAGAAAACATAGATGATGCAAGTTCAAAGACCGAACCAATTTCAAAGAGTGGGCCACTTCCAAAGAGCAGCCCATTGTTAATGAGCGGTCTGTCGTCAAAGAGCGGTCTGCTGCCAAAAAGTGGTCCGTTGCCAAAGACTAGTCCAATGTCTGATGCTGCTGCCGTGAAGTCAGATTCTGCATATCATTTCTGTGGCTTGACAGGGAGGTTGTGGTCAAGGAACGAGAGATCACAAGTCTCTTCTTTAGTGTCATCATTCAGGAAAGGGGATGATGAGCTTCCTGTCTTCTGTGTTGCGGCGATTTTAATCATGAATCGGCATAAGATCATGAAAGAAACCTGTTCAATTGATGACATGATAAATGTAAGATATTTTCACTGCACAGATTAGTTCCTTATATACATGCTGGATTTTTTCTAGTCACATGTAGTAGTGATCTGCATGTGCATGCCTAGAGCTCTGTCCCTATGTTCTAAATTTACGTATAATATCATGCAAGGTTTTGCTTGTCGAGGTTGCTATCTAGGACGTCTGGTTACAGTTTATGGCCATCTTTGCTGTTAGGATCTTTGGAAATAAGCAAATGAGGCACTAATTTAACATTATTAAGGATGGATCGTTGTTATCTGCTTTCATCTTCTTGCTGTGTTTTATCAAATGCTGCCATTTATATCATTGTTTCCCACTTGTGAAGCTTTTTGGGGTCTTGATATCTTTGTTTCTGTTGCTTGATACTCTACTATGCCTCTTCACAACTTGTGTTGGATATGCTTCTATTCTGATCCTGGAATTTGTACCCATTCGATATGTTTGCAGATTTTCAATGATAAGCTGCTGGTAATTCGTGTGAGAAGATGCATTCGCTTAGCCATCAAACTTCGTAAGAAATACGTGTACAAGGTTAGATGCTCAACAAGTAGCAACTTTCTCCCTGTTCTGTCTCTGCTCCTTTTCTCTTCCATTCTTTGTTTTGAGGAATCCTCTTCTTGGGGTTATAACTTTATCTCAATGCATTCGTTATGGAATTTTCCCCGAGCATCTTTCCACGTAAATTTTACCTGAGGAGTATAGAATTTGTACCTAAATTTTCTCTGTTACTGAAACTGACCAAAAACACCAGAGGCAAGAGGCAGATAGTTTCTGGGGTAGATTGTGAAAACTTTCATGTATCAGGCATCTCTTTGCCTTTTCTTTTCCTTGTCTAACTGCAAAACTCTTGTTAGAATCAGCTAAGCAAGAAAAAGAGCCAGAATCAATCTAGGAACCACAACAAGGAACAAATGCAGAATGAAACCAAGATAGAGATTCAAACCCAGGAGGAGATCCAGAGCCATGATGGGAACCAGGGGGTCATCTTCACATAACTAGGTCATCTTTGAGTGCGGGTTTCCAAGAAGTTCCAAGATCCGTGCCTACATCATGTTTGCCGACGACATTTTTGAGGTAACCATTTTGATTTTTGGCTGAAGAACACGTTCATGCATCACCATGAAAAAAACAGAATCATGTCAACGTGTTTTGACATTTCAGTTCCGCAACTTGTTTTGGTCTGAAGCTGGTAAATGACCAGTGGAGATGCTTTTGGTTTGGTCCGCTTGGAATTTCTGTGTTATTTTTTTTTTTTGGTTATTAACTGTCATCGATTCTTCTCTTTTGTTGCCCATCTCCTTTTCAACCTTTTTTTTTTTTTAAATTTGTCGTTTCTTCTTCAAGGCACAGGGAGATAGAGATGGAGCCGGAGTTTGCGAGTAAAAGTTCAGCCGTTTGGGAATTCACCCGGGACTCGTAAGTTATAACCAGAGGTGTAGGCAAATGAAACTTGACCCTTGTCTCTAGTGCGGGAAGATATATATATATATATATATATATATATTTTGGTTGATTTTATTTTGCGTGAATGTCAGGGATGTTATAGAAGCACACGAAAGTACTAAGAACTACAGTGGTTTATAGAGAGGCTTTCTGGGCAACGGTTGTGGTTACATGTAATGAACTGAGTATACGCCAAATACGGTGCAGAGATTTACTTGTGAAACCAGCCTTTAGAATTTTTTTAAAAAAATTTGGTTTTTTTTGAAAATTTTATAAAATTGGATTCGATTTCGAAGAAAATTTGGTTGAATTTTGAATGGTGGGAAAAGACGTTAGAGCAGACGAACGGGAATCAAATTCGTAAATACTTGACGAAATTAAACCGGATTTTCGTGGGCCCAAAAACGAATGAATGATGGGCCGGACCTTCCATATCTAAATCTTTTGATAAGTTGTAGTAGTTTGGGCCGAAGTAGCTTCTAGGGTTTGTTTTTATGTTTACTAGTATCCTCCTTATAAATACCTGATGTCACTCGTTTGCGTCCTCCGACGGCGATTTGCGGGGGAGAAGAAGCTTCAGAGAGCTCCTGACACGAAAATGGTACTGCTTCTTGTTTCTCCGTCGACGTCGAAGCATTCGATTTTGTAGATTATGCGGTGTCGAGTAGGTTTCTCGCTTTAGCTTCTTAGGTTGAACCTTTCACGTGATTTTGTTGGGCGCAAGAGTTTGTATGTGAGTGAAAGAGGATGCTTTGTCGTGGAAAATCGGTGTAGGTTTTGAATAATTGAGTTGGATGATATGATTATATCGTAGATGGATACTATAGGTTTGGTAAAGTTCTGTCACTAATACTCGTAGCCGATCCGTTTCTATGTGCAGCATATGAGCTTCGATGTAGTAATGCCCCTTGGAAAACTGATCGTTTATGTTGCAGAGTTTGCCCTTTCTACATGTGGGTGGCTTCCGAGCTTGCATTGTATTGATGTATCTTGTCTTTTTTTTGTGTGTGCCTGTGCTTGTGATCTGCAGCCTAAGCAAATCAACGAGATTAAGGACTTCCTCCTGACAGCAAGGAGGAAGGATGCTCGGTCCGTGAAGATCAAGAGGAGCAAAGACGTTGTCAAGTTCAAGGTCCGATGCTCCAAGTATCTCTACACCCTCTGCGTCTTTGACCAAGAGAAGGCTGACAAGTTGAAACAATCTCTTCCTCCAGGTTTAGTCTTTTTTCTCTCTATTCAGTTGTATGCTTCGTAACTGTGCACGAAAACAGAGGCACGAAAACAGAGGGACCTCGAGCTTGGACCAAATTGAAAACCGAATGCCCTTGTAAAATTTGCACTATCTAAACAAGAAGGCCGGGTGTATATGCGAGTATGTGTAAGATATCTGCAGATGCATATGGAATCATATACACAGTTAGAAGTTGATGGGTTATATGTGAAAAGATGGATGCTTTAATTCTGAAAGCTGAGAGCCTGAAGCTCTGATATTGCAGGGTTGAGTGTACAAGACCTGTGAGATGAAACAAGCATTGGCAGATGAGAGGCTCCGTATTGAGGTTTACGTTCATGTTGAAACGATCAGTTTGTTGATGTGGCGCTCTACTCTACTTGTTAGGGGATTTTGTTTTTTCCTCTTTTGAATGATTCAAAACTTGGTTTTGGTTGTTTACATGGAGTGGAAGACGTGTTTTAAGTTTTTAAACAGGTTTGTTGTATTCATCATCCTCCTATTACATCTCGATTTGGAGTTTTAACACAGTCTTGTTTGATCAAATGTTCAAAACAAACTAACCACACGCAGTTGTTGTTAAGGATGGTCATTTCGGTTTGATTATAACTTATGCAAACCGGTTGTATACAATTTTTCTAAAACCGGTCTTGAATCGATCTCTAAACCGTGGTTTAATCGAATCTTTTCTTCCATTCAAATGAGTCGAGAGAGCTTCTGAAAATCCTCCTATAAACTGGTGCATGACTTCATCTCAAATTGGGTTTGACGCGTTTCTTACACATGGATCATGATGCATCGACTTCTGCAATATCGATGTAACCAAAGGAAAAGCCGCAACATTTAAAAAAAAAAAAAACTTAGATTGGTATATTAAATCATTTAAAAATTTAATTTAATTTTATATTTTGAAAGTTTTCGTCTCTGTTCCTTTTTCCTTCTCATCTTTCTCCGAATCGGTTCTAGGGTTTTCGCTTTTAATCGTTTATTTCTCTGGATCTTCACGTTCGAAGGATTCTAGTGCAATCGCACTAAAATCTTCTCTCAATTCGGTCTTCCAATCTCGCAATCTCAGGTAATCGTTCTTCAGGGACTCGAATTTGGAACACTAGGTTTAGCGATTGTCGGATACAGAAGTTCGACGATGGCTCTGGTGTTGAAGCCAACCAGATCGCGTGAACAGGACGATTCGTCGTTCAAATCGAACAATCTCTGGGTCGGTAGCTTATCCACCGATACTACGGAGTCGGATCTGGCCGAGTTGTTCGGGAGGTTCGGCGACGTCGACAGAATCACGGCGTATTCGTCTCGTTGCTTCGCTTTCATCTACTTCAGGCGCGTAGAGGAGGCGGTAGCTGCGAAGGAGGCGCTTCAGGGCACCAGCTTGAACGGGAGCCAGATTAAGATCGAATACGCTCGACCGGTTTGTTCTCATCTCTGCGTTTCGTTAGGTTTCCATTGTTATTCACTGTTGACGATGAAATTGATTTTCCGGAATCGTTGTCCAAATTCTCAGATCTTAGTTGTGTTCTTATGCTTGTTTGAACGTATTTGCATGAGTGCTTTTGCTCGTCTCAATCGAAATCAAAACCCTAGATTTTCTGTCATCGCTGATTGAATCCTGACGACAGAAATCTGATCCGAACTAAGAACTCAACTCAAATTCGCCATCAGCATCACCATAATCGAACACACACGCAGAAAATCGACTACTCTGTACATTGTTGGGAAAATCAACGTGAAAAGCCCAAATGTCAGAATCCAAACGCAGTGGATTCCTAAAAGGTGCTTCAATCTCCAATTTGTTGCCCCCTTAGCTGTGATTTGGCGGGGTAAGCATTTATCGTTCTGTCATTATCAGGAGCATGTTCTTTTGGTTCATCCAATCCAGATGCTGTCGTTTTTGCTACGAATCCAATAAGCAGTCATTGTATTCGTACATATCCCATCGCGTGGGGATTTGAAAACGCTCGAGATGAACACAGAGCAAAAAATTGCCAATCTAGCATATCGATCTCCAGCCGAACAAACGATATATGTGGAATGGATGGTTTGGTATAGGAGTTTGGTTGTCTTGTACTGAAATTTTGCCTGGCAATGGATTACATGCCTTGATTGTCCGATGGCTCTCGGCTCCAAGTTCACGTCGCCGGACTTGTTAGTGTGCGGATTCGGGTTTTGTTTTCGCTCGAAGCATAGAAAAGTACTCTCACTTTGGCACCGTTGTTCAGTTCTTACAGCACCAGACGCCATGGATGGATGACACATGATTTCCTTGCTCAGCTTGAATTCTTCACATATTGTCCGTGGATAGCATACGTTTGGTCAACACAAGATTGTCTTGCAAACAGTGTCAGGGTTTTGCAATTTTGGCAAAAGAGGCTGTTTTGGCTCTGGTTCTGCAGATGTGTGTTTGGTTTGGCAACTGATATGAATCGGAAAACCTAAAATTTTGTGTGAATGATGAACTGAAGTCTGGTTTATGAACATAACACGGTGGCAAGGCGAAACCCTTATTTCTTTTTTCTTTTTTCCTTGGCAGGCAAAACCTTGTAAGAGTCTTTGGGTGGGTGGTATCAGCTCTGCTGTCTCGAAAGATGACCTGGAGATGGAGTTCAGAAAATTCGGAAAGATTGAGGATTTTAGGTTTCTTAGGGAGCGGAGGATGGCTTTCGTCGATTATCATGAGATAGAAGATGCTATGCAGGCTGCAAAGAGCATGAATGGCAAGCGGATAGGCGGTAGCTTTCTTCGTGTTGATTTTCTCCGCTCACAGGCTCCAAGAAGAGTAAGCATAATTTTGATATCTGTTCTTTTTTCATTTGACTACACTATCTTTTTCACCGGAGCCGATGAAAGTAAGCTTCAATCCACATTGATGGACATTTTCATGTGTTTCCAAGTGGAGCGTTTACTGCTCACGGGCTTCTGTCTTTTTCACTTCTGCATCTAGTCTCTCGTATCTTCAAATTACTACCATTGCAGAATTTGCTTTTCAGCTCTGAAAATGCTTTTTTATATTTGCTTAGGAACAATGGGCTGGCTCTTATGACACCAGGGATGGTCATTTTTCAGGCAGGGATGGCAATCTGAGTGCTAAACAACCGGTTAGTCTAAATGGTGAAATATATATTTCGTTCTTTTGCTGCTTATGTGTTGATAGTAACTGGCTTTCATGCTTCATTGTCGTAACAATTCATGAGGCCATGCTCTTGTTTCGTTTGTAATATATGTCTGCTGTTTTTTCTTTTACAGTTTCCTCACTCTTTTGGAGATGGCAAAGCAGACGGCCAACCAAGTAACATTCTGTGGATTGGTTACCCTCCTTCTGTTCAGATAGATGAACAAATGCTACACAATGCCATGATACTCTTTGGTGAGATTGAGAGGATTAAAAGTTTCCCGTCAAGGCATTTTTCACTTGTAGAATTTAGGAGTGCCGAGGAAGCTCGTCGTGCTAAGGAAGGATTGCAAGGGAGATTATTTAATGATCCAAGAATCACCATTATGTACTCAAACTGTGACCTGCCTCATGGGCAAGATAATACCAGATTTTATTCTGGGGTCAAACGGTCAAGGCCAGAAATGTTCATGAATGACCCTCCATTCACATCTTCGCCAACAGATACTTATGGTCCTGGTAATGCCGTAATGGGTTCTAGGGCACCACATTCTAGTGGAATTCCTGGGTCTATGAGGCTATTACGAGGTAGCATGGAACGACAACAAGCTGATACAGAATATAGCGATGCGGATGGTAGGGAGTCTACTTGGAGAAGACCGTCTCCCCGTGGTGATGGAATACTCCCATCTCCTGCTCAAGGCATGAGGCTAAAACCTGGCTCTTGGGAAGGATATGATCCTGCTCAGTTGGATAGAGAAACCAAGCGGACCAGGAGAGATGGCTCGGTGGACGCATATCCTCCGGTGGGTATGGAGGATCGTGTAACGGGTTTAGACAGGTCTTATGGGCTGGGTCCTGTTGTTGCAAGACCAGGTCGTGGCTTTCCCAATGCTGATCACATTTGGAGAGGAACTATTGCTAAAGGCGGAACTCCCATTTGTCATGCTCGTTGTGTACCCATCGGAAAGGGGATTGAGATTGAACTGTGAGCATCTTTTGCCCTTTTTGCTTTTCATTTGTGGAAGTTTTCGTATGTTTAATTAGGAAGTTCAGTAGCAGCCTATGAAAAAACGTTTAGATTTCTAATTATAAAGTCTTTTAAAGCTAAGAGTGCGTATTGTAGGTAATCATCCCTATTGTAGATAGGTGATACTGTGATGTCTTAAACTGAGTTTCATGGTTTTGATGCATATAATTCATAAAAATGTCTTCAATCGCTGATCCTGTGCTTTTCAAATGATTTACAGCCCTGAGGTAGTCAATTGTTCAGCAAGAACTGGGTTGGATATGCTCGCCAAACACTACGCCGAGGCAATTGGATTTGACACCGTTTTCTTCTTACCAGACAGTGAAGACGATTTTGCCTCTTACACTGAGTTTCTGCATTACCTTGGTTCAAAGAATCGAGCTGGTGTTGCCAAATTAGATGATGGAACCACTTTATTCTTGGTGCCGCCATCTGATTTCTTGACAACGGTACTCAAAGTTTCAGGTCCTGAACGGCTCTATGGTATAGTTCTCAAGTTGCCTCCTCCCCCTATTCCCGCTGCAGCATCCTATAGACCAGAATCTCAGTCCTTTCCTCCTCCGTCTTATGTGGATCGACCACTGGATTCACCTGCCAACCTCAGTCAGGGTCTATATCGTGGTAGGGAAGATCAAGCCCCAACATTGGATTACCACAGGGGCACACAGGAAGAGTTGAAGCCTCCATCAAAACCATTGATTGCCCCTACCAGTGAGCCTGTTTGGGGTCAATCTAGCCCTAAACCTGGGATTCACTTCACGCCAGAGCTTATAGCCACTCTGGTAAACTTGCTCCCGGCAACTTCTCAACCTGTTGCCCCCGACACTCACCAACCTATGTCGAGCACTTCAACCCTCGTTTCTACAACACCTCAATCCATTGGACTGGCAAATGTAGGAACTCCATTGCAGGATCAACAGACAATCACTGAACCCACGAGTCAATTCTTCCAACTATTTGGGAATCAGTACAATCCAACTGCTCAACTACCCCCTCCTCCACCTCCTGTGACAACCACACCCAGATACTCGGGCGGAATGATTCATGGTGGCATGCAATTCCAAGCCCCTCCTGTAAGCATGCCTCAGCAGACTCTGTTACCGAGTCTGCCCGCAAATTATTATCCGATGTATCCTCAGAATTCACATTATGCCGTTTCTCAGCCCACCACACAACAATATCAGCCGGAAGCTCCCATGCCTAACCAAAACTGTGGAGCAGTTCCTGGAGCTGGAACTCCTGAATTGCACGGGTATCCGGCTTATCAGCAAGCTAGCTATCCTGGTGTAACAACTAGTCAGGCACATACTGCTAATTCTTCCCACCTTCAAGCTGCCATACCATCATCAGCCAATAAGGCAAACGTAGAGCTTCCAGGCCAGGAACAGCAGCTCCGGCCTGTGCTTCCTGGAACTGATGATAAGGTTGCAGCCGATGGAGATGCCGATAAAAATCAGCGATATCAATCAACGTTACAGTTTGCGGCCAATCTTCTTCTCCAGATACAGCAGAAGCAGCAGCAGTAAAGGCAATCAGATGCTCCGTCTGGACAATGGACTTGAGACTAAGCTTCAGTTGTCCTCGTAGGTAATTTCTCTGTCACTTGCCTCTCTGTTTCATGCTTGAGTTAATGATCTTTTATGCAGTTCAATGAAATGCATTTCTTTTATGTCCTTTCCCGTTTGCATCCCAGTGAAATGCTCTTTTTTCTGTCTTGAACTTTTTTATGTGCTTGTGCTCTGTTTTTAGTATTAGAATCCGCTGTTGCTGTCTTGTTGCTATTCTCTGTCTTCTTGATCTTAGGTGGATCTTCTGTTGTAGTATTAGAAGCTTTAAGTGTGCATTTTCTGATAGACGCCATGAAAGCATGTGAAGGTTAGGATTGCGTTGTATATTCTGTGCGTCTTCCTGCAACTTCTGTGCATATATTTTACCCTGCCAGCCTGCCTGCATGTGGCTTGATTTGCTTTGTGTTAGTTGTCATGGAGTTTATGCTAATGAAATTTTCATGGGTATTCACACAATTGTAAAACCACCCATTTGCTTATGTGTGGAAACTAGAAATGCACTTGTAAAGCATCTGTCTTCGGTCGCTAGTGTGTGTTTGTGCTGTGATTAGGTTTATCCAACTCTTGTAGAGGTTAACAAAATTCTTCAAAGAGAGAAAAAAAATTCACGGCAACATGATAGAGACATGAATACTTGAAAGCCTGTTTTGTCTCATATCGAGCTTCTGTGACCATATTGATTCATTAATGAATCATCGGGCGAATCATGCCATGATGATGACTGCTAGTTCATGTATCAAGTCAGGGCCGTCGTAAGAATTTTGCATTTGGGCATTTGCCTTAATGACTTTATTACATGCGTTGCGAACAAAACGACCTACCATAAGAAATCAGCATGTGTTTAGGGGTATCCGAAATTCAGGTATTCGGGCGGGGAGAGAATGAGCATGGGTCTCTCATCGGTGGGACCCTTTGGGGTTCGGATTTGGGTTTTGGCCAGCGAGTACCCGTACCCATGGGTAAACCGAGCCGAAAGGAGAGGGAGAGAGGGTGAGGGGTGTGAGGCCGTGAGGTCAGTAACTCGGTGGTCAGTAGATGCTAACTAGTCCCGCATTTTAAAATTAAGGTTTCACTTCTAGAGGGAGAGAGAGAGTTCATCCCATTCCCCACGCCTCCGAGATCGATACCTCATTGCTTGTCTCGTCTCTGCCTTCGCCTTCAGTCATTTTCTATGGATATCTTTCTTCTCCGTTTTCGCGATCTTGCCCCCTCTTTTCTCGAGGCCTTGCAACCTTGGCCATTTTTATGTCGCCCCATCGTTACTTCACCCTCTTTTATCACATCATTTCTTTTTCGTCCTTCCTTACCTGTCTCATCGACCGAATACATGAAGCTTGGGTATCCAACCCTCACTAGACCCTGATCGAGTGTGGCCCACGGGGAAATCTGAGGGAGCGAACCGAAGTTAAATATCTCAAAAAACTCGGATATCCGATCAGATTCTACTGTGTATGTTTGTTTGTCTCAATATAAATAGAGGAATTACGTGTTGTAAACCCTTTCGTTTCCATGTTGAAAATGCAGAAAACGGAACACAAAGTGATGACGTTAACTCACGTTTTCTGTCTCATGCGATTTCTATAGGTTTGGTAGTTTGGAACAAGTACCTTCGCTTCTATACGACCAGTCCAAAGGCGACATATGACTTAACACAACGGAACGGGAATGGCCTCACTCTTCACCTTCGATTGATTTTTTTTTTTTTTTGGATTTTTTGTGTTCTTGTGGCATTGTAGTTTGTACAGATGATGTCCACTGGACCCTTTGGTGTAATGGAAAAGTCTTCTCTCTCTCTCTTTTTTTTTTATCTGTCCTTTACTTTTTCTGATAAATTTTTAATATTTTGTTTTTCTGGTTTTTACATCTATGATAGTTTTTAACTTTCATTCAATAATTTATAATATAATTTTTTTTTATGTAACTGTAATAGTTCAAACAAATGTCTAAAACTTTCAAGATGAATTTAAAAGTACACTTTTTTTTTTAATGTAAAGGGAAAATTCTATATGAATATGTAGAATTTGTTATCACCTCCAAATTAATACAAAGATTCTAAAATTTTTAGAAAAATAAAAAAAGTATAGTTTCTAGTTAAAATCATGAATTTTATAAGTATTATTAAAAAAATATAGGGAGTTTGGCGCCCTTTTTTGTTTGACAAGTTTAAGAATCTTTACAAAATTTTGTGTAGATTTATAGATTTAATTAAGAAAAAAATTGTGTATAATAAAAAAATTCGTGAATAATCTGTAAGTTGTTGCCAAATTTGTGCATTTATATGAGGTTTTCTCTAATGTAAATGTCTAATGAGAATTCTTTATTATTAAGATAACCTCTAAACAAAACAACAAAAGCGTAGAGTGCGAAACAAAGAAGAGAAGCTTCTTCCTTACATAAGGGAATAAGAAGGGCCTCCACCGCCTCCAGGCACTGTCCACTCAATGTTCTGCTTTGGGTCTTTGATGTCACATGCCTTCATAATATCACACACACAATCATCAATCCTTATTAGTTGTCGTCTTGAATCCGAAAACACGTTTTTATCGAATATGATTGATTGTACCTTGCAGTGTAAACAGTTCTGCGCGTTGATATGCAGCCTCGGCTTACCCTCTTCATCAGCCACATACCTTTTGCATCAGGACAGACATAAGGATGAGTTCAGATACAATGGAGGGAGAGAGAGAGAGAGAGAGAGAGAGAGAGATCGTTACTCGTATACACGGGCAGGGCAGTAACGTGACTCTGGTGCAGCATAGTCAGGCAAGTTGACGTTTTCGGGAATCTTGGGATCCCTCAAGCGCAGATGAGAAGGTTGGTCATGATCATGATTGGTGTTACTTCTGTATCCACCATTGCCAATACCAAAATATCAAACCCCAAAACACAAAATCAACAAAATCCTCTTTGCTCATATTGCCATTTTCTTTTTCTGATTTCTTTGCAGATTGACAGTATCTAGATTGGTGTCAAAGCACAAAACCTGTATAAAGAGTTTGCCATGTCGAAGGACAAAAGGCCATCGGGTTTTGGATACTCAATAGGAGTGTGTAGCCGAGCAAGCTGCAATGAATATAACACCTCGGTTGTATGCATTAGCACGTGTGTATATACAGAAAACGGTCCATATTAAACGATTGGTTTCGGTCCAAAATATTATAATGTACTCACATTTGTTGCTTCATGATCTGGCTTCCCGTGTTTGAGAGTGAAAGGAGCCTTTCCTCTCAGTAAGTAGCTGCATAAGCAAAAGACATAGATACAGTTCATCAGTAGAATATATATGCTTACCAAATTGAAGATCATACCATTATCAAATAAGAAAACCCGGAAGGATAGAAGAAACGATTAGTGAAAATCCAAATTGATTTGAAATCTTACTGTTCGGCAGCGCTTATGGCCAATCCCGGGAGTAGCCCGTACTCAAATGCCTGCAAAGGTATAAGGTGAGAAAGATCAACTTCAGGGGAATCATGAAGAAAGAATCTTCTGATAGAAAACATTTTATATACAATGAAACATAAAGTAGTGTTTATATAATGAACAATATCCATAATGTTACGAACAGGTCGATAGTTCCGAGCTGCGTAAAGCTCTTTCCACACCCATGAATTCCTCAAGTTGTCCCAATATGTGTTCATGTTCAGACCTTCATGAATCGCACTGAATGCAGCTTCAGCTGCTAGCATTCCTGTGAGTTGTGAGATATTTCCAAAATTAGGATATATATATATTTTTACGACAGAAAAATGCGAAAAATTAGCATTTTCATACCACTTGCATGGTTACAAAATTCACCTCGGAAAAAGAATAAAAACTCAGACAAAACAAAAGATGAGACTCGGAAGATATTGACACCTGATTTCATTGCAGTGTGAGTTCCCTTTATCTTGGGAACGTTCAGAAAGCCGGCCGAGCATCCAATTATTGCTCCTCCAGGAAAAACTGGATATGGAATGGACTGTAATTTAACTAGCATCATGTTCAATGATGTGTAACATTGTGTAAAAAAAATGCGAGCCTAACATCTGATGTTGACTATATACTGAAATTTGAGCAAAGGGGAGAAATTTCCATCTCACCTGAAAGCCGCCTTCATTTAAAGTGCGAGCTCCATACTGAAGCACACTACCACCTTCCAAGGTAGCTTTAATGGCAGGATGGTGTTTGAGTTTCTATCCGAACAACAAAATGATAAGTCATCAGAAAAATCTCTTCTCGATTTGTCTGTTAAACAAATTGTATGGTCTGAATCAATAAAAGTGTGTGTTTACGAGGAACAGTCTGCCAACCTGAAATTCCTCGTAAGGGTTCAAGAAAGGGTTGTGGTAATTCAAGGCAACTACAAAGCCGATAGCAACCTGCCCGATTTTTTTTTTCAAAGAAAAAACTTCCAATGAGCTACCAAAATTTGAAAAGTTCAATAGCAAGCAGACAATGGAAAATAAAGGAGAAGCAAAACACGGGGAAAAAAGCGGATGTCTGTATCGGGCAATACTTGCTCAACTATATCATTAAAAGCCAGAACAAAGAATCTCCAGAGAGAGATATGATGAGTAGTAGTTACCTGTCTATCACTCATATGGTACATAAAAGAACCACCATATGTCTTTTGATCCAAGGGCCAACCCAGTGTGTGAAGAACTTCTCCGGGCTTATGCTTATTTTCATCTACTTCCCAGACCTGCTTGAACTCAAACGTGCCATCAGTCAATAGGACAAAGTCTCTGAACATAATAGTCTCTAGGACACGTTTTTAGATTTCGGAATCAATTTGTGCACCAACAGAAAACAACCACACTATTTGGCGAGCAAGATCAATGATTATTTTGAGATATTAACATAATGATAAAATGCTTAGAGAATCAAACATGCATTTAAGGCCATAACAAAAATTTAGAACCGAATCAATGGGTTCACCTCTTTGATTCCCAAAGCATAGGTCTGATGTTGGGCGTGCACCTCTTCTCGTAGTTTATACTTCTTTATTATTTTCTGCTCAAAAAGGAGTGGAGATGGTTTTTATCAGCAAAAAGGGACAGTTAATGTTGAGCTTATATTGGAGTTTTCTACTCACTTCAGACAATGATCCTCGGCATCCCTCTGCAATTAGTGTGACTCGACCTATGTATTAACAACACACAGTTAAGTACATGTACAGGAGAGAGAGAGAGAGAGAGAGAGAGAGAGAGAGAGAGAGAGAGAGAGACCTTTTATGTTAACACCTGGCTGAAAATTCTCCTTCTTGGAACCATCCTTGGCTATTCCCATATCTTTGGTTCCAATCCCAACAACATTGTCATTCGCATCAAACAACACCTGAGAAACACTGTCTTACTATGCAACTATCAAATGCTATGACGATTAATTATAGTAAACACGAAGAACCACATGATATTACCTCACTGGCAGCAAAACCAGGGTATATCTCCGTCCCCAGTTCTTCAGCCTTTCCTCCCAGCCATCGCGCTAATTGGCTCAAACTGAATAGAAAGCATAAGAAAACAAAAAAAATCACAAAACAAAAATTTGGTTCTGGAAAGAAAGCAGTCATAACATGCCTCGTTTATCGCTACCTAATAACATAGTTTCCTCTGTTATCAAAAGGAGAAGGAAGTGAGAGCGCACGGTCCTTTGTCAGAAACCAAAATTTATCTGAAGAAGCAGGGACTTGAATGGGTGCCTGCAAATATTATATCAGACGACAAGAAGGATATGAAAAAAAAATCACCGATAGCACCAATCTGTGATCATCAGTAACATATTTCCTTCCAGGTTAATCACTAAAGCAGCAATGATATAGTGACAAGTCCTTTCTGGATCTCAAGCACAGAATATAAAATTCTTGACTAAATTTTATGAAATTAAGAACCTAAACCTATGAGAAGGAACTTGTTAAGCATCTCCGAGACCAGAGAGCACAAAAAGTTTCAAGGATGTCAGGACACAGAGAAACAAACCTGTTCTTGCCTCCATTGCGGGAGAAGTTCATCCAGAGCTCGAGGTTCGAAAACATTTCCAGATAGGATATGTGCTCCTATAAAATATGTCAAACACAGATGATATAAATTTGCTGCCATATAATGAACGGAATCATGTAAATATAACCATATGATCACAAGACTGGAATTCACGTAAGCCACAACAATTTCCAAATTCTCTATCATTGCAATTTCTAATGGAAATTCCAATTGCACGAGACTGCATGAACATCAAACTAGGAAGACTTTATGATTGAGCAAGAACTCTTACCTACTTCTGCACCTTTCTCAACGACACATACTGATAAATCAGCATTCTTTTCTTGGCACAATTGTTTCAAACGTATAGCAGCAGACAATCCGGCCGGTCCAGCTCCGACAATCACAACGTCGTACTCTATTGACTCTCTTCCTGATCCATTACTGAGATTCCGGACAGACCCACTTCCGTTTAACCCAAAATTCCTCGAATTGTTAACTTTTGTCCAATACCCAGATGAGGAACCGCCATGGAAGCGGATCTGAGAGCTTAAAGTTTGTAAATTTCGAAACAAATGGGTGGAATAAGGGTACCCAATTGGAGAACCCCACCGGTAAGTACAGCTCGTCCGTTTCGGAGCACATCCAGAAGCAGTAAAGGGATCTGAAGAGCTTGATGAACCCAATGGAGGCGAAATTGCTCTCCGGTTCCTCGAGTTTTTCAGGGGATTGGAAGCGGAGGAGACTCTTACGAGAAATCTATGCATGGCTGCGACGATAGCAACAGAGAAGACGATCGAGAAGGAAAAACGACTACGACGATCGTAAACAACAAAACATGCGTGTTTATATTATACATAAACAGATACGTATAGCTTCAGCTTGCATCTGATTGGGATATGACGTGCCAATCTCATCTTCTCCTCTAAACCTTAATCTTCGGACAAGTTTCCCTTTTGGGCTGAGCGAGAGAGAGAGAGAGAGAGAGAGAGGATTATATATTTTATGCTAAACCAGCAAACAAAACACTTGTAAAACCGAAGAAACCAGTTTCAATGAAATGACAGCTTCCTTCAGTTCTTAGCTTATATGATTTTATGTTAACAAAAAACTAGTTTCGTTCAGTCATCCATTGTTACGAAGAATAGATAGCTTCTTCCTCCAAGAAAAATGGAACACAGTTTCCACAAACTAAGACACTACGTCACAAAGATTTCCAGTCATTTCATGGTAAAAGGGCATAATACATCATTACAAGAGCACTTCAGAAGTTAAACTCTCCGTTAAGGGTAAGGCAGGGTGGCAATGTGGTTATGAGCCACTGTCCCAATCCAAAGCTTCCCTTGAACCTCTCTCACTTCACTCACAAGCTTCATCACTTCTCCTTGTGCATCCTCAAGTACCTCCAGGATATTCCCCTCCTCGTCCAGTAGAGATATAACGGTATACATTCTCATCCCCATAACTTTTGCCAGCAAGCTCATCTTCATAGGAAGTCTGAAGTAGAAGCTCTTCATCCATGGATTGTTCGTGAGGACCTCTTGCGCCGGAGTTCTGCAGCAGTCAATGGCAACCCAGAACTCTCCCCTTTCGTTCATTCTCACGTTGTCTGGAAATCCTGGAAGATCCACCACCACTTCGATTTCCCCCGTCTTTGGACCCTCCAGCCAGTACTTCATCAACCTGCCATGAGATGCGATTTGACATTCAAAGAGGTGGAAAGATGTCAGCCCACTTGACTAAAACCAGTTTTCACATCCTTTATCTGTCTGGTTTGCGGTTTTGTACAGATTTTAAAGGTGGTTTATGATGTTACCTGCAGTTGGTGGTTTCGGTGTAGAGAAGGAAAGATTGGTCCCTGGAGAATTGAACTCCATTGGGGAATGCCAAACCATCCAACACAATGTGAGTTGTCTTGGTAGGTGGATCATATCTTAGAAGCCTTCCTGTTGCTTCTCCTTCCAACAATATGAAGAAGTGGTTCCTACAAATGCATGCCTAGTTCTTATCATAAAAGAATGGTGGAAATCACCTTACCAGCAGGGGAACGGAGTTTTTGTTCGGTAAACTTACACTCTATCATATCTCTTGCTGGTGTCGGTGAAGAAGATGGAGCCATTTTTATGGATGTCGAGGTCATTGGCAAAGAGTATAGGCTTTCCTTCAACATGAATAGACAAAGAGGTTGCAAGCCCTCCTTCAGGACCGACCACAAGTAGACCATAGTAAGCATCTGCAATGAACAGGTTTCCTGTCTGCTTATCAAATCTCAGACCAAGTGGCCGCCCACACAGCTTCTCATGCTTCCACTGCTTGTGAGTCGTTGAATCTACACCTCTTGCACATGCTTTCTCTGACCTAATTGCCATGCAAAAACAACAACAATCAAGAAGATAGATAGATGATTTTTGTTCAGAAAACGTTCCCTTCGTACAGTATTTACCAGTTTGATGTCACAACTGCAAATGTCTCCCATCCGGTTGCTTCACCCATCCATCTGACTACCCTTCCATCAGCCAAACCAGTGTAAGGACCACGCCCTAAGCTATCAAACTCCAATGACTCAGGACCGAAGACCTCATCCACGAACTCCAGTTTCCCATGATGAGCCAAACGGCTGAGGTTGTCTCTTGGCCAGCTCCCCATGACTCGCTTGTATGGAGCAATCTCATGCTTCACGGGTCTGAACTCATGACCCCCAACTGGACCCATGTCAAACGGGTCAACCACTATGAACCCTACGGACAAGGCGATGATAAGGAGAATCGGGTGATGGGTAAGCAAAGAGTCGTAGATTCCGCATTGTCCCTTCTTCTCCATTGGAGGTGTATCAGAAAAAAAGCAAGAACTGATGCTCCTTATCAGTTTAGAGGTTATATAGACATGACGGAGGCTTGTGGTTGTGGAGAAGAAGTTGGGAGGGGGAAACGCAGATCTTGTGATTGAGTTCTGGGTCGAGAGTAGGTAACCATCTAAAAAATATAGAGACCATGCTCAATATATATATATATATAACTTTAAAATATTTATATATATTAATAATTATTTTTATAATTTTTAAATTTAATTAATAAATCATTATAAATCATTTTTACTATTTAGTTTAATCAGATTATAATATAAAAAATAAAAAAATTACAAAATATACTAATTAATAGATAAATTTTCAAACTATATAAAATAAAATAAAAAATTATGAAAATTAAATTATATTATTGATTACAATACAATATTTTTAAAAATACATCAACTATTATTTTTAAGAGGTAATCGCCAAAAAAACCATGAATTTTTCCCAGGTCAACGAAAAAACCCTGTACTTTTTTTATTACCAATTAAACCCTGTACTTGGTGTGATTAATTCATAAAACCCTGTACTCTTTAAAAATTCACCGAAAATCACCCGCGAATGCCAACTCAAACAAAAATGATGATGTGACAATGACATGGCATGAACACATCATCATAATTATACCACATCATCATTTCAAACAAAATTTAAATTAAATTAATATATATGCATACAAATTCACACATACATACATATATATATATATATATATATATATTAAATATAAAATTATTTACAACTAATAAAAAATATATGCATATCTACAATATATATTATAAATTATATTATAAATAATATATATATATATGCATATTATATATATCCCAAGTCATTGTATATGTATATATAGTAATTATAATTAATTTTATATACATACATGATAAGTAATGCTTCTGCGCCGTGAAAA
>NW_010960187.1:168478-173767 GCF_000463585.1 Tarenaya hassleriana | reverse complement strand
TAATTTTATATTTAATATATATATATATATATATGTATGTATGTATGTATGTATGTATGTATGTATGTATGTATGTATGTATGTATGTATGTATGTATGTATGTATGTATGTATGTATGTATGTATGTATGTATGTATGTATGTATGTATGTATGTATGTATGTATGTATGTATGTGTGAATTTGTATGTATATATAATAATTTAATTTAAATTTTGTTTGAAATGATGATGTGGTATAATTATGATGATGTGTTCATGTCATATCATTGTCATATCATCATTTTTACTTGAGTTGGCATTCGCGGGGGATTTTCGGTGAATTTTTAAATAGTACATGTTTTATGAATTAATCACACCAAGTATAGGGTTTAATTGGTAATAAAAAAGTACAAGGTTTTTTCGTTGACCTGGAAAAAGTACATGGTTTTTTTGGTGATTACCCCTATTTTTAAAGAGTAATCCAAATTTAAAAAAAAATTGATAAAACTTTGTTTAAAAATTCTTTATTTCTTATGCTAATAATACAATAAAATGATTAAAAATTAAACAACAACAGTTATCTTTTATACTAATTTCTTTATTTTATTTCAATATCGTACATTTGCTGCACTATAAAATATTCATTATAATTTACCAAAATTTAACATTTTAAAATTTTTAATTTATTATAGTTCTTATTTTATTTAAATTTTTAGTAAATATTAAATTATAAAAATTATATTTTTTTATAAAAAAAAAAAGTGGACCCCGACAAATTGGGGAGCATGCTCCAGTTACATACCCTCTAAAACGACTCTGAGTAGGATACTTGAATATAGGACAAGTATCATACAGTGGATGTGAGTCACATTACTCTGATGCCAAATGTGTTGAAAGTGACTCGAGTATGGGATAAACTAAAATCCAAGTTTTTCTGTTGAAGAAATCAGAAATATAAAGTGGATCAGTTACACTTTTTGATGTAGCAGGTAATAAAAGGTGGAGTAGTTACATATTTTGTAGCTAAGTGTATGGATTGAAATTTTGGTTTGTACTAGTGTGTGCTTTATATGTACTATATAAAGTTTGCTTCTTTCTTAAAGAAAAAATAATAATTTTGTTTTTGATAACCGGATATCTTGCGCCAAAATCCAAACTAATTTCGGGGTTGGGTGTAAATCATGTAATTGGAATTATGTTTTTCTCCCTAACTTGAGTCTTGAGACTTAAACTCAGAGCGGGATACACGCTTTGTGTTACCGTTTTACGGGTTGAACTACGGTAAAAAAAATAGTTTTATCAAATAGGACAGAAGAGTGAAAGGGGACTTATTTTGATAACAAAATGCCAATGCCACGACTCTCTATTAGGAGTCCATCTGGTTAATGCACACATAAACCATTGGACATGAGACCATACATACCCCCTTCGTTAAACTTAAAACATGGCAATTATCCATGTTTAGCGATCCATTTACACGTATAAATCTAAATCCAAAGCTCTAAGTTCTTTTGTAACATTTTGAACCTCAAATCCTGTACGCATAGACCCTCGCAGCAATCATGTCATCTCACAAATATCCTTTTCTTTTTTTCTTTTACCAAACATGCAACATACGTTTATAAGACGAAATTTTTTTAAAAAAAAAAAAGTGGGTACGAGATAGCTAATAATATCATCGCTCTTCAGCCAACAGCAACGCACCAGCATGAAATCATAAGAAAATGATCCCATGCAAACTCGAAGCTCCCTGTCTCCATTTGATCAAAAACCTAAATTCAACCAAACTCTAAACAAAATCCTGTTCGGATCATTTACACGTAACGGAAACATGTAGAACAAGATTAGGTTCGACAAGGCATGACCTTCTTGCATAAAAGGAAGACCCGCTGGACAAACCCTTTCGACTATTCACATCACAAAACGACCAAAGCGAATGGCTCCACAAGCACAAGCACAAGCATCATCCTTTCTCTTCTCTTTCGCAATGCCTATTGCTCTCTCTCTGCTTCTTCTTGCCTTTGTCCCGTCACCAGCTCTCTCAGTGACGCTTCAATCAGATATTCAAGTTCTTGAATCCATACTACGAAGCATTGATCCCAGTTCCATCTCCCCGGCCTCTTACCTGAGCACGTGGGACTTCTCAGAGGACCCCTGTGATGCCGTTGGGACGTTCTTGGGCATTATGTGCTCTTTCCCATCGGATAACACCACCAGTCGTATTACAGAGATCGAGCTTGATGACATTGGTTATGATGGGTTTCTGTCTGCTTCAACTGGTAACCTGACAGAGCTCACTGTCCTTAGCCTGAACAAGAACAGGTTCCGGGGTCCAATACCTGAATCTGTTTTCCACTTGACGAAACTTGTCAGGCTCTCTCTCGCAGAAAATTACTTCACAGGCGATATACCTGAGAGAATCACACATCTCAAGGATCTCACGATAATAGACCTTTCGAAAAACAGCCTTACCGGTGCAATCCCAGTAAGAATTCCTGCTCTAAGAAGTTTAACTACCTTGAGCCTTTCAAGCAACCATCTGACTGGGAGAATACCTCCATTGAATGGCTTGTGGAAGCTACAAGTGTTAGATCTCGGTAGCAATCATCTCTATGGAACCCTGCCTCAGCTTCCCACAAGTCTGAAAATTCTGTCTGTCTGTCGCAATGCCCTAGAAGGACGTATTTCGTCATTGCATAGGCTCAAACAGCTCACATCAATAGATGTGAGCGACAACAGGTTCTCAAACACCATTGGACATGAAATTCTAACCTTTCCTGAAATCACTCATGTCAATGTGTCTTATAACATGTTCACAACTCTAGAAGTGTTCAAGTTTACTGGCAGAGAGTCACGGCTACGCATACTTGATGCCGAAGGAAACCATTTACAGGGCCATCTGCCGGTAAACCTGGCCACCTACGAAAATCTAAAGGAAGTCAATCTAAGGCACAATATGTTCTCCGGTGACATTCCAAAGGTCTATGGAAAGAAGCTTGAGAATTCGTGGCGGAGCCTTTACCTGGACAATAACTACCTGACAGGTGATATTCCAGAGCAGTTCCATAAGATTTCCAGGGTGATGAAAGGAAGCCTTTCAAATAACTGCCTGGAGTGCCCAAAGAATGTTACAGTGTGCCAAGGAGGACAAAAGCCAAAAGCACAGTGCAGCACTGCAATGAAGATGGCCCTTCAGTAGATAACATGCATAAGACATAATAAAAGCAGATCTTATTAGAAGCATAATTACCAAAGTAAAGTTCATGTTGTTGTTTCCAATGTAATGAATCTTGGTAGTGTTGTAGTATAAGCGAAACCATTGAAGTGTAAAAGCCGAAAGGGAAAAAGAAAGAGAGACATATTAAGATGCCAGTTTCTTCAGTATATTCATGTTGAACCAGTAAAGAATTGACTTCATAGTTCATACCAACACTGCTAGGACGTTCCAAATTCTGCTACATGACCTCAGAGTTTGTCTCAGAACGATGTGAGTAATGCAATTCAAAAAAGACTATTAACACTAATGTTACCCAGCCAGATCAAAAGAGGGAACTGGGCTAAAGCTACAAATAGCAGGAGGTAGTGATGCCTGCTTGATTCATAACTCCTAACTTCCGCAAAGAGAACCCGCTTCATTGTCTTGACTAAGAAAATGCCAGTGCATAAGCAGGTCCAAGGAATCAAAGCATAGTAGGAGTATTGGCGCATTATCTTGCCAATAACAGCAAGACAGAGGCCCGTGAAAGCATAGCCTGCATATGCCACAATGTCCAGGAGGGGTGCCTCTCCAATACCAAGAGACACCAATGTCACTTTCAGCAGCATGACTTGCACAAGCCAGCTGACCAATCCTTTCACAAACAGCCAGTTCAAGGCTTCCGGGCTAAACCTAGAGAATTCATGTTTTTACCACAAAGATCGTACTTCAGCCGAAAAATGTTTATGTAACAGACAGAACAATCCTGAAACACATACTTGGCAGATATCCGAAAGAAGTTAAACTAAAAAGCTAAAAGAGACACGCGACAAGAACACAGAATTACTTACTTCCCGCTTTGTCCAAATGATAAGCCAGCAAGAACAACATAGGTGCCAAATGCCATAAGTGGAATATACAAGTCTGGCGCATTTATATCATAGATTGGAGGTTTGTATGAGAGCCTACTCCCAACAGGTTCTGATATTCTGGTCCAATGTCCCTGAGATTGAAGCAAAATTCATACAAGTTAATTGGCAGGTATATGACATGACATGGACTGACCAAACTACAATAACATTAGAAGATACTTGCTTACCCTGTGTAGGAACGGAAAAAGAACAACCTTCAATTTGTTCCTCACCTAGTGATCATTCACTTGGAAGTAGTATTGGGGGTCAAAGAAGTATATCGGCTTATCTGTTTATCTCAAACCAGTCAAAATCTACGAAAACAAGACATGATAAGCAAAAGAAAGAGCTGAAATGACCAGAAAAGAATCACTTACATTGCTCTGGACATACTCAGAGCTTGATCCGAAAATTTTCTCCCCATAGGCTCCCAATCCGCCACTGATAAGTCCAGAGCCAGCATCATAAAATGCATTACCAAATGGACTCGGTTGAGGATTCGCCTGAAGCCCCGAGCCCGGTGTCCCAGGTTGAGGGTCCAACGTTATTGTACATCTCTGGCATCAAATAAAACCAACACAATCAGTACATTATTCAAAACTTAGAATCTAGATCTAGCCCATGCGCATTTCTAGCGTCATTTTGCAATTTGCAAGCAAGACGCCATAAACCTTATATCATATGCACATGAATCACGGGTTTACTCCACTCAATCAAACATTCCCTTTCAAACTTTCGAACCTCAGGTTAGGATTCAGTAAGCAAAGATCCTCACTACATTTTTTCCGCCCGGCCGAACAACACGAAGAGCCCTAATTTTCACGGCGCAGAAGCATTACTTCAACGAGGAATTGCCAGGAGAGGAGAAAAAAAACACTATTTTTGGACAAAATACACAAAGATAATCACGGAACACAACTAAGAGTCGATTAGCAATTTAGAGAACAGTAACATCGAACAGAGGTTTGGAACTGAAAAGGCAAACCTGAGAAGGAGACCGATCCCTACCCCTGTTTCTCGGCCGAAGATCCGAAGTACATTCAATACGGAAGAACCGAAGTGTAGATATAATGGCAGTCTCGTAGTTTATCGATAAATAAAGGGGTATATTTGTAAATTAGTATACCCTCCGGAACTTCGCTTTTAATCTAATCCGCAGAGGTAAAAGTCCGAGAAGGGGAAAACGAGAGAAATTATCGGAA
>NW_010960187.1:152408-168230 GCF_000463585.1 Tarenaya hassleriana | reverse complement strand
TCGGAAGAGGTGAAGCGCACCGGAGGAACAGAAAAGTCGATAACCTTCAGGGTCCGATTTAGGGTGGGTTGACTTTTACCAATATTGACCCAATCATCGCTCGCCACGTCATCTGGTAATCCCTGAACCCACACCGTCTCCGTCTCGCCATCGAGACCTAATCGTTTGTCGTCTCCGAACGACATATGCCGGCGGCGAATATTCCGATAGTAAGCTTTTTTTTTTTTCGTACCCTTTACTCTGTAGAATTAGAATACTCTATTGATCATTTCCGGTTTCCGGTTTTTGCTTCTGTGTGATTCAATCGAGTTTTGGTGGTTTTGGACGACGAATGCATCAATTTGCTAATATGGATTTGGGATTTTTGGCTTAACCCTGTCTGGGCAATTGGAAAGTTTGGGATTGGAGACGAAAAAGAAATGGAAGCGGGAAACTTGCTGAACTCTCGATATTTCTGCGTCCAGTGTCTTATAAAATTTTCAGCTTTGGTCTCCTCAGCATCTGAAATCACGACTCTGTAAACTCTGTTTGTATATACGGTTGATGGATTTGAGCATTCATAAACCCTTCTATGGAATGTTACGGTGCACAAAGAACCGTTTCTTCTCTTTTCTTCTTTGAGTTCTGTTTTTTTCTCTTTTTTTTTTCAGTGTTGTGAAGAGGATTCTGCAGTCCTGTTTGTATTCACTTCTTGAACTAGAGATTTTCAGTGACAGTCATGTTGTAGAGCCTATAGAGGCTGTGATTTAAGGCTTACCGTCGTGTTTCTAAGAGAATAAAGAAAATAATGGGGCCTTTCTCGAGCATTTCCGTTGTGGTTTTGTTGGCCACGTAAGGTTGTCGATGATCTAGTCTGTCAGGGTTCTTGGAATTTTTTAGAGAGGCTGCTAGGGGCTTGATAATCGATTGTTCTCCTCTTACAATGCTGAACGGAAATCATAATACAACCCCCTTTTTCCAGTGGATTTCAGGATCGAAAATGATGTTTCTGCTGGGATGATGGGATGTCCAGACGGACTAGAGGCTAACACCGTCGAGAACCAGAATGAAATTGGTCAAAATTCCGGTCAAGCAATGCTCGAGCAAGATGAAGTTCATAAAGTAGATCCAGATTCTGCAGAGAGGGATACCCCTGTAGGAGTTCCAGCTATGCCAGAGGTCCCAGCAGATGAGCCCTATGTCGGGCAGGAGTTTGAATCTGAAGCAGCTGCACATGCATTTTATAATGCATATGCCACACGAGAAGGATTCGTCATCCGTGTAAGTAAACTTTCACGGTCGAGACATGATGGATCTCCCATCGGCCGGCAACTTGTTTGTAACAAGGAGGGTTACAGGTTACCTAGCAAGCGTGACAAGGTTATTAGGCAACGGGCAGAGACAAGGGTTGGTTGCAGGGCAATGATTTTGGTGAGAAAGGAAAATTCTGGGAAATGGGTTATCACAAAGTTCGTCAAGGAGCATACTCATCCTTTGATGCCTGGAAGGGTTCGAAGGGGTTGCATTTATGATCAATATCCCGTAAGTGACTTGCTGCTTTGCCCCCTTGGATATGGCAACATATTACCGACCTAAAGTATAGATCTTCTGGTTGAACTACTCGCTATCGGATCACTGAAGTCACATATGTAAATTTTCAGTTCCTGCAACATTTGAGTATAGCAGTTTAACCGTTGTTTTACAAACAAGGTATGAGATCCATAGACATGCCGATCAGTTACTGTATGAGAATCTGCATAGACATGTTTTGTTTGTCCTAAATGGTCATAGAAACAGAAATGAACCCCTGAATCGTTGTTCCTAGTTCTTGATTGATTACTATAGCATATTCCTGTCCTGATAGATTCTTTGGCTGCTTCAGTCTAGTTCATTATTCGAAAAGGTTGAATGCTAACCTTGTTTTCCTTGACACAGAATGAGCACGACAAAATCCAGGAGCTGATGCAGCAGCTAGCAGCGGAGAAAAAGAGAGCTGCAACATACAAAAGGCATCTAGAGATGCTCTTTGAGCAAATCGAGCAGTACAATAATTCCCTATCCAAGAGGATCCAACACATAGTAGACAGTGTGAGGGAGATAGAGCAGCAGAACGTATAGTCTTTCGTTAAAAATCTCCGGTCATATTCTTCACCCATTGATTTAAGAGATAGATATGTTCTCAGTTTTTTTCCTTCAGATGCTTTTGTATCTTGTCAGATCAATTTTGCGCTGTTATTGCTTCTTTTCCCTTGCTAATCGTAGGTTTCTTTTCAAACCCACGTTTCCAAGTGTCCTGAAAAGTTTGGTTTTGATGTATCTGCAATTGATTTTGGTCAGGAAAACAGGGTTTTGTAGGACAAACACATACAGCCCTTTCATCCACCCCGTAAGTGAGATTCAAAGCACCGTTAAGATCCTCTGTAACATTTTCCTCTTCTTAAAATCTGATATACAATTTCATTTCCATTTGCGTACCCTTCTTGCTTGTGTATGAATATAAATGTTTCAATGATTATTGCGGTCAAGAAATCATAGGACAGAATGGAAATGAAAGTATATGTCACAGTTCTAAGATGATGGATGCCACCCCTGGGTTTTAGGACATGAACCAACTCTCTGTTCCAGAGTTCGGTCCTTGAGGCTTATGCTGAGCGACAAAATCTATTCTTTTTCACATAAATGGTCTTGAGCGTGCCTGAATTCCCAGTTAGAATGTTGCTGAATAAAACAGTCAACAGACCAAGTCTTTAGGGGACTTTATCGAGTTCATATACACAAAATCAACAGTATGAATCGTAGAGAATTAGGGTTCCTGTAGGCATATATGGATGTGTGGGCTGCACTTAATAGATTCTCTCTGCGATTTGCTGGATGGGTTACAAAACAATATCACACTGCTGCACATATATACGGAAAGCTGATAGGAACCCTAAAGATCTCAAGCAAGAACATAAAAACAGCATGAGAAGGTGAATATGTTGCAGGTCATATGCACTGTGCAAGCTTTTGCAGGCACATTATCTGACCCATCAGAAGCTATTTACAGAAAAGGAACAAATCGATTGGAAAAAAAAACAGAAACATCGGGTCTCAAGCCTTGAACTTGCCAAAGCCGCTACCTTTCATCATATGCAGAAACTCCTTGTAGTTAACCCTACCATCACCATCCACATCTACCTGGATGATCATCTTCTTGCAATCCTCTAGGGTTTTACCTTGCTTGAGCTCCAAGGAACCACCCATCACAGACTTCAGCTCCTCCACTGTGATAAACCCATCTCCGTCCTGGTCAAACACGTTGAACGCGTCCTTCATGCCATCGTCTTCTTCATCGTTCTCGTCCATTATCGACATGTACAACGACTCAAACTCATCCATGTCGACACACCCATCTCCGTTTTCATCGATCTTGCAGATCATCTGTGTCAGATCTTTGTCGGGTATGAAGAGGCCGAGGCTCTCTAGATAGTCGCTGAGTTCTTCTTTGGTGATTCGGCCGTCTCCGTTCTTGTCGAACATCTGGAAGACGCGTTTCAGCTCCGCCGGGTCTATTCTCGACGGAGATGGCGGAGGAATCTTGTTGGGATTGTTGGCGTCGTGGAAAAGCCTTCTGAGTTTGATGGGGATCAGACAGAGGAGGCGTGAGTTGAAGAGATTGTACAGAAGGAAAATTCTCACCATTAGTGGGGGCATAGTAAAGGGTCAAGCTTTTCGATTCTCCTTCTTGAGCTTCACACGAAATCTCAGAAACAACAACAGAAGAAACGAGGAAGAGAGATGTTGAGGAGGCGTTTCTGTGAAACTGAGAACTTTGGTCGTTTCTTTCGTTGTAGAGAAAAAACTTGGAAAGGAAATCGCATCTCCATTTATAGGACGATGGAGAGAGAGAGAGAATACACTGCAATATATGTTGGAGAAAACAAGATTAAATATACACAATATTCTCATATATATACACATATACACGTACATATATACAAATATATACATATGTACATGTATACACATATATGCTTATACACATGAACACATCTATACACATACACATGTTTATACCTATATATACACATACATGTATATATAGGTATAAGTATATGTATATGTGCGTAGTTGAGTGTATTTACGTATACGAATACGTGTATAAACATATATATATATTGTGTGTATATATGTATTTAAGCATATATAGATATATATATATATATATATATATATATATATATATATTATGTGATGTTTTTTAGAAGATGGCGTTGATATGACGATTTTTCGGCGAACCATGTAAATACTAAATTTAAAAGTATTTTACAAATTGATATATTTTTCAAAGGTTTATAAATTTATATATTTTTAATAGTATTTATTAAATTTATGTATTTTGATGAGTTTCTCCCTAAAAAAAATAAACAATAGAATATCATGGTGTAAACATGCCCGAAAACGCGTGAAGAATAAATTCTGATTAGAGAGAATCCATTAAATTAAGTAATAAATTTGTCAAAAACGCGTGATCATAATTGCGGCTCTCTTGGGGTTTTGTCTTGTGTCCCGGCCGTTTTACTATTAGATTTATATAGTTAATTGTCGGCTTCATCCTATGAATCTTTATTTTTTTTTTCTCTCTTTTTTCTAATTATTGTTGTTTAATACCAACCGCAAGAAAATAATTTTGTATAATTTCATATTGCCTAAAAAATCTTATATTTACAGAAATAGCCAAGGTCCAAAAAGAGCAAAGATGAATACGGTATAATACATTAGTGACTATGTATGTATATATTTTACTAAAAAAATGGCTTGTATTTTTGAGCTTCTAACTTTTTTGTTTTCTTAATTTCCTTCATTTGAATTCCATAAAAGAGAGAACAAAAAAAAAATGAACAGCAAAAACATAAAAGAGAACATATTATTGTTATTATTGCTAGCACCTCAAAGTTCATAAAAGAAATATGAGAATTTAATCGTTATTCTATAGAATTTGGTAGCTCTCTCATTTAAAATAAGAAATTTTTTTCCCGGAAATATGTAACTTATTTTCTTTTACCTTCCATCTCATAATGATTGACGTTTCAAACTATTTTTTTTATGTTACTAAATGATTGTCATTTTAGTTTTTTTAGATAATTTTTTTAAAATAGTTTTTAATTTTATTCTTAATAAAAGCTAACAAAATTTAATAAATTATTAATGATTTTTGTGTTAGTGAAGGGTATACAATACTTTTTCTTTATTTTCTTAGAAAAAAGCAATACGTTGGTCGTTGGCGATGTTAACGGATCTTGGAATCATTGTAATTTGTGTCGTCGTTTCACCATTGGTGGACTTCCTTACACGTGTCCCTTTTAAAAAAAAGTGTGCAAATGTATTTTTTTTTTCTATAGTCGATCACATGCACATTTGTCTTACAACGAACAATTTTTTTTCCCAAATTCATGAATGATTAAATTGAATTTTCTAATGTCAGTGGATAATTTTTTTTTTATCTAATTAGTTTTTCGAAATTATCAATCTAGGAGTATTAGGATCAAATTTTATAAAAAAAATAATGTGAATAATTATCAAGTTAGAAAAATTACCAAGATTCCATTCCGATCAAATATATCCTCGCAGCATTTTTTATATTCTTTGGATCATGGAATTTATCATCACATAATATATATATATATATATATATATATATATATATATTATTAACTGAGTATCCTAAAGGACCTAAACCAAGGATCACACTAACACGGGACCGATACACATAATATATTCTTTATGGTTTCTTCTCATTAATATTTCATAATATTACTAATATTCTAGCAGGTTTATTAGCTTAACAAGATCCAAGACTCTTTGACTTGTATTGTGCTTGTGCAGACATTAGGATTGTCTTCACCTCATGCAACCTTAGCACAAAGAAATTTTTTGTTTGGCAATCACAGTCTTTCGGACGTGGTGATAAACCCACAACTTTGTGTAATAATCTGTAAATCACGTGAAATAGATAAACCATCCAAAAAATTATAGATTCATTCGAGTGTGAAATCAAATACATACTGTTTTGAAAAATCATGAACTCTTTTGCCACTATATCAGATTCCGAAAGATCCTTCACATATTGAATTATATATATATATATCAAGAGATTTGTGGAATATAGGACCGTGTTATATTATTAATTTGACCAATTAATGTGCATAGATAGATAGATATAGAATCTACATAATTCCACTAAAAAACTATAAAGTAATCCAATCTAAACATTGACACTAATGCTATTAAAAATACAATTGCATAATAGATTTCAATTTAAATGTTTATCATAGAAAGTATCTGGTACTTCAAAATACCTAAACAAAATTTTCAAAACCGTTATCACCAACGGTGGGATCGATTATATATAAAATTCTTTCTTTGCATTTACTTTTTTTATATTAATGATTATCGATAGTAACCATTATATTTATACATAATATTATAATAAGCAGTGATACAACTAAGAGACCATATGCTATATGGTAATCAAGTGTAGCAGTCCAAATAACAAAGCATATGTATATTGAGACAAGCCGCTTAATGGGCTTACATTGGGCCTCATAAGGCCCAAATTATTCTATATTTTCAGAATTCGTCGTCAGCTCGATTTCTCCTACAGATTCAAAAGTCAAATTATCGGAAGTGGCTTGTTTCGTCTGTTCGGTCTGGTCTGGTCTTTCCCCGTACTCGCGGATTTCAAAAGCGAGTTACTTTTCCCAGAAATTTTCTCTCTTTCTCGGCAGAATTCCCGGAAAAATCTCCCCATCAGGTAAAACTCACTGAAGTTTCCCATGGAATTCGTCGAACGCGTCTTTTACTTCCAAACTTTGTTATGCTCTTGATGAAAACGGTTTAAGCTTGTTCGTTTTCTGTTCAGTTTCTTCTGGGAAATGCAACTGAAGGAATTAAATTGAAATTTCTATGTTCGTTTATTGGGTATGTTTCGGTGAAGTATCTTCGGTAGAGGTTTCAAAATTCTCTTGCCTTCGTTTCTTCTCCAGTACCTTAGCTAGGATTATAGATATAGCGAGCGTCAGGTAAACATTTTCTTTTCCCATTCGTGATTTATCCGTTAATTTATGCTCGGTAATCGGTTCGTTGCTTCAGGAATTTCCAAAGGTTTGAAAGTATGAGCAAAGGTTGGATTGTCAATGTTTGGTTTTTCATAATGTTCTGTCTGTTCTCTTTGATCCCAGTTTCAACTTTCAAGTATCTGTTCACTACGCTGCTTAGTTGAATGGTGTCCATTGATCTGTTTTCCAATCTGGGTTTACTTCCTTTTGAAATGATGTAGTAGCGGTGGAAGATGGTGAGGAAAGAGGACGTGGATTTCTACTGTAGCTTCTCGCGTAAAGAGCTTCAAAGTTTATGCAAGAAATATAACTTGCCGGCTAACAGGTCAAGTTCGGACATGGCTGAATCACTGGCTTCTTATTTTGAGGTATGCCTTTGCCCCCGCGGCGTTACTAACTTCTTAGAATTAGCTGAGGAGAGATGGAAATTGTTGCATCTTCACTCGTAGGGATGAATTGTAATCTGGAATCATCAAGATGCTTTTTTCGTGTTTTGCTTATCGAACAATCAACATGTTCACATGTCCTGATCTATCTCAACCGGTTTTCTTTTTCTGGCAACTGATTTAATCCTGTCATGTCATAAAATTTCAGAGAAACAGTTTGAGTGGAACAGGGAATGCGAAAAAAGGTCGGTTAATCTTCTGTTGGCTGAGTGTTTCTTGCTTTTAGGTTGAACTATTCATGAAGATTAATGTTTGTGTATCTGTGCAGGTTATGATGATAGTAAATTGGAAAATATCAGAGAGGTTCATTCTCAAACTGCAAGGGCTAGAGATACAGGCTTTACCCTTGTGGATAAGACATATTACCAGGTTTGATTCAACTTATTGTCAATCGTCTCTGCGCGTAAATATGATTTTTGGGCTACAATTTGTGCATCACATCTATTTGCACTGCTTCTATGGTATATGCATTTCCTGTTAGTTTACTGAGGCCTGAGGGCTACCTTGTTCCTTCTTCTAGTCTAGGAAATGAAAATACTATGCATCGATGAGTTTGATAGAGTTTCCTATTATTTTGTTTTGTTGACAAACTCCTGAGAAACACTGAAACATGCACTATTAAAATAGGGATATCATGGTTTCGTTCTTTATGTCAGATCCTGCACATCTTCGTCATCGTCCCCAATGTCCTTTGATGTTTTTTTTTCCCGCTCTTTTGCTTTGTAAGTTTTGAGGTATCCTAAATCTCGTCGTGGAGTTGCAGGAAATGCATGGTGGTTCTGTTGAATCTGCATGTGCTCGTCAATTTATCAGGAGTTTGAATGAAAAAGGCCCAACAGGAGATTCGGGGAAGGATCTTCATCGGGGAATGGACTGTTGGTTAGAAAATAGAACAACAGAGTTAAACACAGATGAACGTCCTCAAGAAACTCATTCCCCACGATGTAGAACGTATTCCACGTTTGAGTTTCATGTCAGTTCAGAAGAGGGTATCAACCTTTCAGTTGATCTAAATTTCAACCCATCAGACTGGATCAATAGTATGACAAATGAGGTCCGTATATGTAATAGCATCCGTTCCAAGAAATCTCGACTTTCTGATGAGGGCACCGATTACCATACAGAGAGTAAGAAACAAAAAAGTGAGTCCCCTTTGAACGTAAATCCTGGGTTAGGCAAGGATGGTCCTGCAGTGGAAGAATCTTCTATAAGCCTGCCATTGAAAGGCAACAGTCAAATACCACCCGATCATCAGCCCAGCGGTGGAGGATCTTTAACGTCAACCGTGATAGAGCCATGCAGCACAAAAAGAGATGCCTCGGACAGGTATAAGGAAGACCAAAGGCATAATTTGTACATACCTGATCCTGATGCTTCAGCACCTGGCCAGATTGTCTCTTGTGCTGAATTGTGTAGTAACAGTTGCTGCATGGTTTCACTTGAGTTGGACTGTGTTATGTCTCCTGGAAAGAAGACGGCAAGTGATTCTGTTACTGTTACTGCAGAATGTCCAAGTACTCTTGATACACGAGATAATCTGATGGGTGAGCTCCCTAATGAAATTTCGGAGAATCCATCCCAAGAAAGTCCTCGCAAAGTTGGAAACTCGAGTACTGTTACTCCTATATGTCCAGGAGGAGGTGGTTCTGAAACATCATCATCGGAAACAACGCCCTACCGGCTGAAAGCTTCATGCTCTCCTTGTAAGACCAGTAGATCCCCAAATCTGTCTGAATCAGAGCCCGTCAAAGATACAAATGCAAAAGCTTATTCCAAATTAATCTTCCAGTACAATGCAGGCAAGAACTGTTTGGCATCAAATGTGGCGGAGCAGGTGGGTTCTACTCGTTCTCACCCATTTTCTACCCGCAGGAAACCCCATATTTGTTGGTTTTATGCAAAAGGATACCATTGTTGCTTCATCTTTCTCATTTTCCCCTTCAGGAAAAGAGCGAAACCATTAATGGGCAGGAGCCGACAGAGTTACTTGTTTGAACATCCCGCATATGGAACATATTTTGCAGTGACAGAAGAATGGCTATTTACTTCCTTCCAGATTTTCTCCCAGTCAATCTTTTGGTAAAAACCTGATTAAAAGGAGTAAAACCTGATATAAAGATGCCAAGGAATCACCCTTCTGGCATAAAGATGTGTGCTGCTGCTTTTGGAGGTATGCTTTTAGTTTTCGTTATATCATATAGATCCTATAACCATTGGATTAGAAAGGAACCCGTATGGATTTTACTTCAAAAATCTTTTTCATTCACTTCTTTTGGCTACTTTGATATTGTATGTTCTAGTGTGACATGCCGGGTTTCATGACTGAATTTGCTCTGCTTCTAGGATTCATTTATGGCCTATGAAAATAATTTATTCAAGTTCAATCAGATCACTTCTGACTACCAATGGGTTTCGCCATGACAGAAGCCAGAAGTCAGTGGGCTGTAAGTATGGATGGAGATCTTTGCCTTTTTTCTTTTCCATGTCATTTTGAGATCCGACCAAGTTTAAGAACCAAGAATTCTGTGTCTTTTGTTACATCATTTGCAGAATATGTGCGGCCATAATCCTACAATTGCCCTTTGTCCGTAAACTTTTCAGAAACACGAAAAAACCCTGTGGAGAGTGTATTTTCGGCGAGGAAATTTCCGTGCGAGCTGGGGATTAGCCTCCAAAAACTTGCTGCATGTACCACAGCAGTGGAAGAAATGTAAAAAAAAAAAAGGCATGTACCTGAAACGTTTGTAGATGTTCTTGACTCCTGTATTGTGTGAATCCTTAGAATGGCGATGTAAGCTTTGATGTTGATAGTTTAATTGCAGGACCCTCGTGACATGTTTTTGTTGCCAAGAGGAACTTTCAGAGTTGTGTTTATATTGCATGTAATAAGATCCTCTGCTATAACACTTACAGTTACTCATAACGTCAGAAACGCCATTGATGCTTTCCCCAAAATGCTTCAGTATCTGAGGATCAAAAAAAGAGGGGAGAGAATGATAAATAAAACCAAAAACATGCCCTCACGCAGGATCGAACTACGGACCTTCAGTTTACAAGACTGACGCTCTACCACTGAGCTATAAGGGCTTCTGATGGAAATTTTAAAATATCTGACTTATTACTAACTTCTCTGAGAGCCAAAATGCCCTTGATGGTGTAGCTTGCTTCAGATTCTCTCATGGCTTCCATGCCTCCCTGTAAGGGAGATTTAGTCACAACGAAATACCTTTGCAAACATTAGGGAAGACGATTTGAAAAGGCGGATCAACCGTAAAAGAAATATCCAGTTAACACACACAGTAGACGGATAGGAGGGTTGGTCGATGGAGCCGATTCCATGCAGAACTGTTAAAGACAGCAATCAAGCTCATCTTCCCATCCTCCTAATGCCCTGAATTGCCCACTGCACACGGAAACCATGTTTCTCAACATTGGCCAGAGACGAGACATGTTGTAAGAAAGCCGTGCTTTCACAAGCATGATGCTGACGGTTAATGCTTGGCATCAACTGAACAAACCCCACGATTGAAGTCGAGTTCTTTGCCTGCAACAACACCAGGGCCCGATTTCTCTGCAACCCATCGGCGATGATGCCTTTGGAAAGGAAATTTGATTAGAACAGTCGATCATATTAAGAGCAGAGAAGAGATGATCGTCTTGGGGCAGCGGAACAACGTCCAAAAACTGATGGAAATTTTAAAATATCTGACTTATTACTAACTTCTCTGAGAGCCAAAATGCCCTTGATGGTGTAGCTTGCTTCAGATTCTCTCATGGCTTCCATGCCTCCCTGTAAGGGAGATTTAGTCACAACGAAATACCTTTGCAAACATTAGGGAAGACGATTTGAAAAGGCGGATCAACCGTAAAAGAAATATCCAGTTAACACACACAGTAGACGGATAGGAGGGTTGGTCGATGGAGCCGATTCCATGCAGAACTGTTAAAGACAGCAATCAAGCTCATCTTCCCATCCTCCTAATGCCCTGAATTGCCCACTGCACACGGAAACCATGTTTCTCAACATTGGCCAGAGACGAGACATGTTGTAAGAAAGCCGTGCTTTCACAAGCATGATGCTGACGGTTAATGCTTGGCATCAACTGAACAAACCCCACGATTGAAGTCGAGTTCTTTGCCTGCAACAACACCAGGGCCCGATTTCTCTGCAACCCATCGGCGATGATGCCTTTGGAAAGGAAATTTGATTAGAACAGTCGATCATATTAAGAGCAGAGAAGAGATGATCGTCTTGGGGCAGCGGAACAACGTCCAAAAATGATCCGAAAGTAATCCATCGTCTCCCTGCACTCTTCCTTGTCTGCGACCGGAACCACCGTATTCGATGATCGTCTTGGGGCAGCCAAACAACGTCCGACCACTCCGGTTTCCGGCTCAATGGAATCATCTCCCCCTCTTGGTCGAAATATATCTCTCTCTCGCTACATTGAAGACACTAGGAAGCAAAAAGCTACATTCTCTGACATCAGTTAAGAAATCCAGGATATTTTCAGATTTGCCCCGAAACTTTCCTTCCTTGTAATATTCGACACTGAAATTTGGAATTTGAATCTTTAGACCCTTCTCAAATGATAAAGTCCCACCAATGTGTACAATATAGCGAGAACGCATATACGAATACACACACAAAATACGAAGAGAAGACAAGGAAAGTATCAGATTGCCGTATCAATATACAACTGAAAATCCAAAGGATTTCATAGCAAAACAGCACAGAGGAAAGGTAGGTAGTAGGTACACAATGTGAGCCACAATTCCTCGTAGCTGAATCAACAATTTCAAAAAAAGAAAGGGAAAAAAAATTAAAAGAAGCAGAAAACTTTCATGGATATTACATTATACAGATGCTCTGTTTAGTTAATGTAAGCAAATCAAGGAAACCATGGTGTATTGTTTTGAGTTCAGTACCCTACTTGAGGAAGAATTTCCAGATGTCTCTGTCGGCTGTTTCCTTCACCAGATGAGCTCCGAAAATGGCTTCTTCATCAACCAAGTTTCTCAGGTGTCTTGCTCCACAGTTGAACCCGACATAGTGTTTCTTGGTGGACAAGTAAACTACTCCATATGGTGGTCTCACACACTGATTCAGACACATTTAACATGGACCACCATTGGTATGTTTTTCATATTTCTGTCTCTTGATTCACAACGGTGATTACAGTGAAAGAGAACTGACCTTCTTTATGAGGGCATATAGTTTCTTTAGAGAGGTGACAGAGTAGGGGATATCAGTCATCAAGATAATGTCGTATCCACACTCTCCTTGGTCCGTTTCATTGGCTCTTGCCCATGCCCGACTGCCTGAAAGTTTCCTTGAACGTCTTGACGAGAAATCCTGTTGTCCAATCGCACTCCCGTCTTGGCTACTACATCCATCCATGAAGTCCTCCTCCGAGAAGCTCAGGTTCATTACTGTGGTTGGCTCAGAGACATCGTTTCTAACTATGGACAGGACGGTTGGAAGCTCTTCCCAGTCTCCTGCATAGAAACGGACAGAAGCTGACACAGATTGTCTGGATGGTGTAAGCGGGCTTTCAGGCTGTCGGCTCTGCCTGTCCCTGGCTTGCTCAAGGTTTGCCAGGACATTTGGTATTGTTGTACATCTCACTGTTTCGGCATTGAGGTCTTGAAAGTGGACCGTAGAAGCACCCTGAACAAACCACGATATTGGGTAGGAGTCAGCAAATTGTGTAGAAGCAAGCAGTGAATGAAATGTTACAAGATAAGCCCACCCACTTTCAAGCAAGCGAATATCCCGGGAACTCCATAACCACAACCTAGCTGTTGCCATCACCAAAATCGTAAAACTATAAGTCAGCATACAAAAAGTTACATGAAATAGAATACAAGTTGTTTGTTATCATGGAACATGATTGCAGCACAAAACCTTCCAAAAAAAAAAACTTGAATAAGAAAATAATAGAGAGAAGAAAATTCGAGCTGACGGAGTTTTTCCGTGCCAGGAAAACAATAAAAATCGTGACAAGACTGACGGAGTTTTTCCGTGACAGGAAAACAATAAAAATCGTGACAAGACTGTGAAAAACGTAACTAAGAGACATTTTTTAGAAAGATATATAAAGTAAACTAATCACTACCGAGCAGTTATTTCAGTAGGAATACACAAATATGAGATCCACATTGCTGCTCATCCAAAACCAAGCCCGGCTAATTGCAGAATGTTACATGCCAAAGGAAGATAAATCTACGTGATTAGCATTACTTTGCAAGATATGAAGGTGCAATACAGAAGAGGAGGCACTACCTCAAGGACCCTCTTGCCCCTGAAGCTCAGTTGTCCATCACGAATCTCGTTTTTGAGGACACTAAGAAGATCAATAGAGCTTTCCCAACTTCTAAGAGACGCTGAACAGTTACAATCATAGTATTAAATAAAAAAACAACATTGCCCCAGATGCAGATGCAGTTCTATACTTTTGATGACAACTCATAGATCTTATCCATGTTTCAGAAGCCCAAGTCATCCCAAAGGCAAGAAAGATCAGAATGCCAATATGTGAAATGCATACCATCATGTTTTAGTGGAGTAATTTCTGCAACAGAGAGCCCGATTATATCAGCAACACTTACTTTCCCCTGCAAGAAAATAATGGATGCAACATTTAAATGAAGAAAATAATGAATAATGACTCAGATGCTCTTTCCCACCTCCATATGAATAAGATAGTAGATCTTATCTAAGCCAGCATTATAATACCCTACAGCATCATGGTACCTTCCCATCTATTTCGCACATAATGCTTGGACAAAGATTCTAATAACAAATTCGAACACTTTCCTCCCAGGCCTCAGGAGGCAAACTGGACGCATTAACACAAAAAAACCTTAACTACCCTCAAGATTAGAGTTTTGAGGTACCTTGAATATGTGTAACCCTTGCACGTCCATGTTCTCCCCCGAATACTTGTATGGATGAGCTGTCTGTGGAAGAAAAACAGGAGCATTTTTAACAATTCAAGTTATTGCAGCTAACCAACAATGTACCTGCCTCTTCCATTCCCGAAATGCGAAATCATCAGCTTCAATGGAGGGCATTTCTTCGTATATCTCAATCAGATAATGGTTATGAACTTCACTACGAAGAACTCGTGCTATGTTCATGATGACAAACCTTAGAAGGTACAATCTCAACCGCTGGTGTTGGAAGCTGCAAATCCCTGTCTGATAATGTAGACATACTGCCACGGTCACAAGGCACCAAGCCAGGCAAGCATTGCGCGAGAAGAGACGGTGCACGCATTTTAGTCCCAAATCTCAGCTACCCTTCAGCAGTGACAACCTGAAAACATCAAGCCTCTCTGAGCAACCTCATGTCATCCCAAAGCCCTAAACCCCAAACCTAATAACACCAATATAGGCATCACCATTTTCCCATTATAGAAACCTAAGCTGATGTAATCGTATGATAAAGCCATTGGTCTAAATATAATTGTAACATATACAACTCCAAACTAAAGTACCCTATCATAACCACGATTCAGAACCGACCCAATGGGTAGATCCACTCAAATCATAGAATTGAACCACACCCATAAAGGCAAACTCAATCATAAACAGGAAAAAAGAAGAAGACGAAAAAGGTAGAAAAACAAGAATCATCAAAGTTATCAAAGAACATTAATTCAATTAAACTTAACACCAGAAAGATCAAGCTTCGGATTCCATATCACTTCCAAACGATCGATTGCAAATTTGAAACAAACAGCAATATCCAGTAAACCCAGAACAAGAAGAAGGATTGATGTAACTCACGGGTTTTTTCAGACAATGAAGAAGGTGATCAGCTAAACAATCCTCAACACGAAATCCGACTCAGAGGAAATGATTAGATTCTTCTCTACTAAATCTAACAATGCGCAAATCTAGGAATCAACATGTCTGAAATTGCTGAGCGGAAGAGATCTCTAAAAGCTTGAAAGTCAAAAAAATTAAAATTAAAATAGAAATTAAAAAGGAAAGGGAGTTGGGCGAATAAAGAAGCTTCGGTTGAAACTTTTGGAGACATTTGGGCCTTATAGATTATGGGCTTGTTCACAAATAAGGCCCATGCAAGCCCAATATGAAATCTAAGAAGAAATGAAATGAATGAAACCCTATTCACTTCTTCGTAGTTTCAGTTTCAGAGCTCGAACTCCTTCCTCTAATGGAAGTTTTCTTCAGCGGAAACCACTTTTAAGCCCTCACACCTCAAATCTCGAAATCCTAGGGATTTTCTCCGCCATGGAAGAAGTCTCCGAAGGAAAGGAATTCTCTTTCCC
>NW_010960187.1:116537-152182 GCF_000463585.1 Tarenaya hassleriana | reverse complement strand
AGGAATTCCCTTTCCCTCTCCAGGAAGAGAGAAGATCATCTCTTTTTGGACCAAAATTGACGCCTTCATGACCCAGCTTGAACGAACGAAGAACCTGTCTGAGTACATCTTCTACGATGGTCCACCATTTGCCACAGGTCTCCCTCACTACGGACACATCCTCGCCGGAACAATCAAGGACATCGTCACGCGTTTCAAAAATGATTACAAGACGATGGATTCGTCGTTTATGGAGAGTGTCTGGTGGGTTTTTGCGCAGCTTTGGGATAAGGGGCTTGTTTACAGAGCTTCAAGGTCTGACCTTTACCTCTATCTTAAACGATTTGCTAATTTCTGTGTATTTATCGTTTGAGTTCCGTGTACTGTTTCATGTTTGATGAACTCTGATTCTGTAGGTTATGTTTTAAAGGCACAGACACACACTAAAGAGCCTAGTTTTGGTTCCAGGAAATGCGAGGTTTGCATCTGGGCTCCAGACGTATTTGTTATCGAGGGATCATTCGAATTTGAAATCCGAGTTCCAGGGCACGGGTGGAAAGGTTCGTTACGGCCAACGTTATTTGTTCCTGTTTTCTTTTGTCCGGTAGCCACGAAAACTCATCTATCAAGCCCGGGCTTCTACTGACTTTGCTGTTTTTTTTTTTGGCAGATCACTGTAAACTGCATTGAAAACCAGCCTGATGTGGCTGTGGCTCTAGGAAAACATGTGTTCTTGAGGGTGGGGGGAAATTAGGGGTGGCCAATTCGGTTATTAACCCAATAACCGAAACAAATAAGACATAACCGTATTCGAACCGAATCCGACTTCAAAACCGAATAGTTATGATTTTTTTAAACCTAAAAAAAACCGAAACCGAACTGAATCGAACCGAATAAGAAAATAACTGAAAAACCGATATTTTTTTTGAAAAAATGAATTTTTTACCAAAACCGAACCAACCGAAAAATAACCGAACCGAATCGAAGTTTATATAAAAATCGAACGGCTATAGTTTTTCTATATCCGAAATAACCGAATCTGGACTGAAACCCGAAATGGTCGGGAATACTTCTTGAGCAAGAGGAATGTATGATTTATTACAAGGAACGGTAACAAGTAAGTTATTGAAGTGGTTGCAGAGTTCAGCTTTGGCAGGAAATTTTACATGTCTGAAAATTGTGGAAACTGCTTATAAATCTCTCAAACAAAAAAAATCTTACTATTTTCTAGACCCATTAATATTTGAATTATATCATTGTGCCATAATGTTATAAAAATAATGTACTCTTCAAAAATTTCCAAATTCATCGTGGGTCGAATTTTTTATGGCATTGAATTGAACATATGTCAAGTCAAGGTGGTCACGTCATCAATTTGGTTTTGTAAAAACGAATTAAATTTTCCTATTTGGTTTGACCAATTTGAACCGGATTTTAAATTTTTAAACCGAAACTTTTTGCTTAGGGAAATTCCTTTCTGTCCAAAGTCCATAGACATTTAAGGTAGAAAGAAGTTCCCCCCAACTTGATAGAGAGTATAATAATAAATCCCCCCGTATTCCTTTTTTTGTATTTTTGCGCAAAACACCGTGCCGTTTTGACCGGCCGGTTCGAGCAAACCGAGATTCGAACCAAATGAATACAACTCGGTTTTCTGTTTTCTTTCTTGTAGAGAAAACTTTCATAACCGGACACAATAAAAGAAAAGAATACGTTTTTTCTTACCATTGGCACTGTCTTCTTTCTTCAGCGAGTGTCGGAGGAAGACAAAACGTTTCCGTTAACCATCAGCGTTGAAGGGCGGGGTTTCTTGAAATGAGCTTGTCCCCGTGTAACGTTACTTTCCAACAGTCTATTTGGACGATGAAGACCGATGCCTTCTTTGGTACAACTGGCGTAAGGTTTTAACCCGAGTCAATAAGAGCTTTTGCAGGAGGAAAAGCAAAAGGGTGATTGGCATTTTATGTAATTTGCATTGGTCGGTGGAGGATATACCTCGGAGTTTATCGTCTCTGGTGATGATGCCAAACGTCTCTGATGTCTCTCGCACCATTATGCCGTGTGCTCCAGCGAATGATTCTATCTTGCATTCGGCAACTGCGAGAAGAAACACATGACATGATGCAAGATCTTCCAACGGACAGTTCATGAGCTGGTCTCTGATGTGTGTTTCATACATCCAGAGAAGGCGGTTTTTCAACTAACAGGCGCCGGAGAAGTATCGGTCCTCTAGCCGTACAGATTGCTTAGCGTAAAAGACAGACTTACCAATAACGTAAGCACCGTGAAAATCTGCAGAGATAAGAGATTGAGCTAACTGGTTCTTCCTGCAAAAAATAAAGTTGTAGAATAACGTCTGAGCTTAAAATGTGCGTGAATGCATCAATAATCCCCCTTCATATTATTACTGAGATCAGACAAGCGGTTTTACCCTGTCGCCTTGATGAGCTGTGTCATGTAACCTTCCCACATCTCATGCATCGGCTTAAACAGATCAAACCTGCATCCGAAACACAAGCAAACCAAGAAACATACCAAGACAGTTTAAAAGGATTAACATGAATGAGGAACACAAAGCTGAGAACAGAACAATCAGATCCAGTTCACTTTTCAGGACAACAAGGGACAACTCGAGAAAGTCCGAATTGAACTCACTTTTGCATATCCTTAGGTAATTGCAAAGCTCCAGATTTCTTGAGCTGTTTCATAGACATACGTCTTTTCGAGCGTTTTGAATTTTTCTGCAAGGCCTTTGTAGAGACTGAGGATGAAGCCCGTGATGGTACAAAATTATCGAGGAGGATCCAACTGTCCAGCTTCACGTTTTTAGAACCTTGCAAGTATTTCCGAGCTGAATCACCGCTTTGGAGGAGGTCATGCAAAACCTTGTCAGTGATGCTTCCTTTTGCACTAGAAAACTGCATGATAGAGGCACATACATACTGAGCAAATAGAACATGATGATCTCAGAATTCCATACCGGTGAACTCGACTAGCAGACAGAAGAAGAAAGTAGCTTCTTCCCCTCAAATATCGTAGGTTACCGTAATGTTGGTTGTTAACAAATTCTCGTTGATCGGGCACGAAAGCCGTGCATACGCAACATCATCTTCCTTTGCATCTACAAAACAAATGTCTGTCATAAACTCAGACCATAAAGTTGAAGTATGAGCACAACCACCGAAACCCGAAAATCCAAAACCTTTTGCAGGCAATGTGCTCGAAGAACTAGGTTGCAAATCAGCTCTAGAAGAGAAATCCGCATCAAGGGTTTCCTTCTTGTCTTTCTCATTCTTTTTTTGTTCCTGGAGAAGCTGAGCTTTTGCAGCAGCAAGCCTTCGTTGCAAGGCTTCCACCGCCCAGTTTCTCTGCTGTTGCACAACAGCCTGTGCTCCCATTGCTGCCTTGCCCTTATCAAATAATGAAACGGATCAGATATTTAAGGTATCGCGAGATTGGTTTTGAAAGCGAGCCTCTCCGACACGCAAAACTCAACCCCAAAAATCTACATTGTTCCACAACTTACGGAGATAAAATTACTATACGAACAGTCCCTGTAACCAAATCTATGCTAGAGATAAACAGTATCCGACCAGAAAGATAACCAACAGCCCAGAGAACGTAGAAAAAACTGAAATAGAGCTATGCTAAACCCTGATGGACCCTAATTCCGCATTGAAACCAAGCAGAAGCACAAGCAAAAGCGAAATCGAGATTACAAAAAAAAAAAAAGAGACAAAACCCCAATGCTCCAGAAACGAACTGTACTGTACCTCCAACACAATCAGGAACTGGGATCAAAACCTGATCTCCGACAAGAAGTCTAGAGAACAATGGGAAAGGAAGTACGACGTCCGAGAATTTCGTAGCAGGAAGGACCTCGGTGAGAAACTCGTAGGGTTTTTATATACTTGTTACAAAGATCTCCAAGATCAAAGAGAGGAAAAAGAAAAAGCCCATGGAGTTAGTTTACTAGTAAATGGGTTTGAATGCGGCCCATACAATGGGAACTTGACAAATTATAGCCCATTAAAACCCATGATTGGATTGTTTTTTTTTTACTACACCAAAATCTTTTTCACCGGCTTCTTTTTATATTTTAGACTTTTTTTTTAAAACATATTAACTTGGTTATTATCTTAACACAAAAAATATGAATTAACAAAATCAAACTAATATCTTTAGGTTCTTAATTTATTATTTATTTATTCATTTTTTATTTTTGAAATTATTTATTTTTAATTATAGATATAGTAGTGAAATTAATGGATATTATATAGATATATAGAATTAGATTAATTAATAATTTTTTTCTTTAGCAATCTAGATAATTATGAATACATTATTATAAAATTAAATAAAAATATTTAAAATAGAAATATTTAACAAAATATAATTATTTTTAATAAAAATTATTTTTATTTTAGATGAGATTTATTAATTTATAACTCAATAATAGATAAATTTTAAAAAAAATAATTATCAAGAAATTATGATGAAATTAAATGATAAGTTTTTTAGATGTTGTAAGCAAATTTAAAGTGAATCATTCAAACCGAATTTAAAAACAAATAGTTACCAATTTTATGAAAATAAAAGGTAATAAAAAATGTAAGAATAAACATATAAACAAAGTGTAAAATATATACATACATATACATATATTCATATGTATATATGTATATATATAAATATATATATATATATATATGCATTTTATATTTTTATATTTTTATATTTTATGAATATATTTTTATATATTATATTTATATTTTTTTGTATTGAGAATGTTCCATGCCACAATGATACGATAATCTTTTACAATTTTTTTATAGTAATAATATGTCATCTGAGTCCGTTAAATAACTAAATTTTTTAAAAGGATTGAAGAAAACTTATCAACATTGAGGATCGTCAAAACAAATTATTGATATCGATTTTATACACGGTCTATACCATATATTTATATTTATTTATCTCTTTAAATACATAATTTTATAATAATTTAATCTTATAAATATATTTTTTCTAAATCAAACAGGTAATGAATATCATTTTTTTTACAAAATCCATAAAAACAAGTGTTGGGATAAAATAATCAAATATCTTCACCTAGTTTTTATAATTAAGTTGGTATAAAAACTTAATTGTGAAAGTTGGATAGTTGATAGGTTATTTTAGTCATCCCTTTTATGAATTTTAATCGCGCGGCGGAGAGGGCCATGGTAGGGGTTTTCAAGGAAATCTCGACGAAGACGACACGGATTGGTCTTTGTATAGTTGTGTCTGGTTTTGATTGATTGGCTTAGTGTGGACCGAAACAGATATGTATAGATATCTCTGTGTGTGTGTATACTGTCAGTGATCCAAATGGTACCTAAAACAAAAGGCAATACAAGAATCACTTCACAGGATTCATTAGAGGGATGGAATTAACATGCTCGATTTATTTATTCTTTCAGCAAACGCATTACACAGATTCAAACCGAGAAAGAGAAGACAAAAAAATATGTGTATATAGATATAACAGAAGGGCAAAACCCGAGCAAGGTTTTGCCTCACTGATACAAATTTCACAAGGAAAAAAAAAACTCCATGGGTCCCCAATAGTAGAGAATGAATCAAATCAGCAAAAAAAAAAGTGAAATATCAGATGAGATAAATTCAACCTCGGGAAGTTTAAATCCAAAAAATAAAATAACGGCAATCTACCTCTAATCGGCCCTCCCCAACCAAAAAAAAAAAAAGAGAGATTAGGGTTTACCGTTGATGATCTCGAAAGGTGGAGGATTTTGTGAATTTACTGATGAATCTCGGTTGAAATCACTTAAATTCTTACTGGTATCCACCGTACGGGTGCTGAGGATTGTACCCGCCCGGACCCATCATCGGATTATAGCCGACTGGCATTCCAGGGCCGGGTCCCATCCACTGCTGGGGTTGCGTCGGGTAACCTTGTCCATATCCTCCTCCCATGCCCATGCCCATGCCCATGGGTTGATGGTTCATGGCTCCATAGCCACCGGCAACGCCTCCCATGGGCATGTTGGGCCCAACCATTGGAGTCAGTGGAGGCCTCATGCCGCTAGCCCCGGCTCGCCCCAAGCCTGAGCCCGATCCCATGGCTTTACCCATTGTGACTGTGGATGTTACTTGTTGAGTTGTTGTCTGTTTCTCCATCCGTTTCTCTTTCCTGTTGATGGCGTCGAAGTCCACTCCTATCTCTGCCAATGGGTTTGTTTTAGCTGCAAGAAAGTGAAGATGAGAAAAATGTTCCCTGTTCGTTAAAAGCAAATATGATATCGTCGAAATCATAGCTTACGTCCAGATATGTTCAAGTTAACAAGCCCCCTGCTCAATGTGTCTGCCCAGATTGCTGATTTCGGCTCAAACTTCTTCTCAACCTGTGGCCGAGGAACAATATCAAGTACTCCCGCTGAAGGTGCGAGATCTGGAAGAGAAGATGATGTCCCCAGTGAGGAGCTTGGACCAGTTGACGTGAAAATGTCACCAAAGGCATTGTCGCCATGCTGGGCAACAGGACCAGGAGCCAGCTGCTGCGGCATGAAGTTTCCACCATCAAGCTGACCAGCCGGTGCACTGAGTGTACGGTACGGAGTTTGAGAGCTCGATGGAGGAGCAGGAACCGGTTGCGGAAGGTAGCTTCCGCTAATAGGTTGGGGAGCATACTGTGGAATTTCGGAAGTTGCAGGACCCTGCTGATGCATGAAAGCTCCACCGTTGTTAAACAGAATGCCTCCTCCGGTCAGATTCTGGGGCTGAGAAACCATGTTATATGGGTGCGGACCTTGACCAAAAGGAGTCTGGGCCGGCATGTTTGGAGCTGTAGATACTACCTGAGGATGAAAGTTCTGGTACATGTTACCATTGGGAGCAAATTCAGATGTCGGAATTGGGGGACCTGGTTGTAAAGGTAGAGAAGCCGGAGGTCCGGAGGGTGGGAGAATGCCTGCAAGAATATCGAGTTCACTTTCTGACGTGGTTAGTTCCTCTTGAGAGAAAGCTTGTGAGCTTGATGGAGGTTGCATATTTGAGACACCCGGGTTAGGATTAGCGACAGCAGAGAATGAGTCCCCGAAGCCAAAGTTATCAGTAGTATCAGATTTCGGGGCAGCCAGATGCGAGATCTCCGTGGTGTGGTTCGGTGGTGTTGGCTGGAAAGGATTTGCAAAACATTGCTGCGGGGTCGGGTCAGTGTCAGCAGAAGGGATGGCTTTAAACGGAGAGTCACCAAATGGATCATCGAACGGCTGCATAACAGGAGAAACATTTACACAAACAAGATTCAGATCTAGACATGACGTAAAAGAACAGAATATTTCTTGTGCAGACTTCCACAGAAACCAAGAAATGCTCAGTGCAAAACCATGGAAAAGAGCCTCAAGCGTATCCGAGTAAACCCAATGTCAATACCTGCGACGATGACAGCTGAGATACAGCAAATGACGGAGCAGGACCAGAGTTTGCTTGTCCATTGATTTCAACCGAAGCAGAATCACCAGGCACAATTGCCAACGCGTTTGGTGCAAATACATCTGAAAGAGAGCCGAGCAAGTCCATCTCAACATTATTTGAAGTGGGCGGGGCGGATGTCGGAGGGCCAGATGCAGGAGCTAGAAAAGTATCTACAGGTGCAGATGCTGGAGGACCAGCCAGAAAACAGAAAAATATTATACTATGCATGATATCTTTATAATACAGCATTAAATTTTGTGAATATAATATGGAACAAAGTTGTCTCTTCAACTAAATGGCTCGATGAAAGCCAACAGTAAGAACTACCAGCATGGCATTTGGATAGCTCAGACTACATTCCTAACAAGCAGGCCTTGGTGGAAAACCAGTATTACAAAGCCCATATCAGAACCCAATTCTAAGCTTCCACTGAGAAAGTAGGTTATAGTGACTTCATGAAGATTTCCACAACAATGACAATGAATCCTGATGCAGCGGATGACGAGTTTGAAAGGCCAAACAAAAGCTGAAAGAACTTTGCTGATACAAGATAGTTGCATGCTTAGAAGACTCTATACCTGAAATTGGACCACGTGGGTCAAATTCATCAAAAGCTTCAACTTCCTGGGTTGGAGGAGATGATTCGTCACCAAAACCAGTAGGGGTTTTGTCTGCACTGTTTTCAGTATAAGGAGAAGCAGCTCCTGACACAGCTCTTGAAGCAGCCATCTGTGTCTGCGGATTCTCTCCTCCATCCCTTTAATCAAAATTCCAAATTAAATAAATCAGAATCACTCACAAAGAAGGTAGTTGTCAGTTAGCACAGTTGAGAATTTTATTTCACCTTTCACTGTGCACAGGGCTCCGTGATTCGTTAATAGCTTCTTCGTAACTAGGTGGGGCACCAATATTTTGCTCAGAAAACTTGCGCTCGAGACGCCTGATATCAAATCCCAAAAGAAGGAAACCAGTTGACATTTAATACATAAAGGCTTAAATAACGTCAGCATAGTCTTAGAATTTACCTCCCCTCCTGATCCTGAGAATGATCATCAGGTCTGGCACCATTGCCCCTGCTGGATGAAAAGGATTGAATCAAATCATATTCTAGAACAATTAAAAGGATGCCATAGTTCGTAGTAGTTCAGAAGATTTTCAGGACAAGCATTTCCATAACGAGGAAAGTTACCCTCTTCTTCAAGGTTAAAAAAAGTTTAATCTCAATAGAATTGATAACTTTTCAATGATATCTCCCATATTGTAGAGCTTAAGTAAAAAGGAGAAATATACAGTTTAACTATTTAAATTCAAAAATTTACCGTGATGAAGACTGGCCATCATCCTCAGAAGCCCGATCTCTGTCAGAACTCCTACTTCTTGACCCATATTGGTTATCAATACTTCTCTTCCCTCCACCGTAAGCATCATCCTCAAATCCATCTCTCCCATACCGATCTTCAGAGTCTCTGGAGTGACGATCTCCATCACGACTATATCTGTCATCATCCCTGTAGCCATATTCTCTTTCTCCTCCATAACTACTCCGTTCCTCATCCCTACCCCCATAGCGGCTTTCGTAATCATATCTGTCATCATATCCTCCCGAAGGCCCATACATCCCACCTGCTGCTGAGCCACGATACCTGTTGTAAAATAGTCTCTGTTATACCATGTTCAGGAATTGAAGCCGTGGTTTTAGTATAAAACTTTATCCTCATCTTATAGTTTCCCACACAAAAAAGCTTGACCACCGCATGTACTTCCCAATAGACAGAACGGTGCAGAAAGCCATGACTTTCTTTCGTAGGGTATACAGATTCCAAACTTAATCGAAGCTAAGGCTGTTAAAGGGCTACTGGGAAAAAGTAACTATCTCAGTAAGAGACCAAGAGAGCAATGGCAGAGTAAAATGCCAATAAAAGCTTGATATAAAGCCAGTAGAAATCAAAGAATGGCGCACAAGATACCAACCAGAAAGGAAAAGAATAAGAAATTTCAGAACGCTACGCTGAGACATAGACTTACTTGTCCCTGTTAGCAGTCGCCTTCTGCCTGGCCTCCTCTAGTCTTTCTTTGTCGTTCACCAAGGCCACAAGGCTCTGTGACTTCTTCCTAATATTGCTACCTTGATCCCTACCACTGGAATCAATATATTGAAAATCGGCCAAGGTCTGCCAAACAGTAAAGAGAAATATTTCTTGAGTAGGATAACCGACTGTTGAAATTGAAAAACAGGTAGCAAGTTTCCTTCTTGATGAGCATTTCCAAAATAAATAAGTAAGAATAGTTAGTACCGATATTTGATATGCGTGTTCTCGAATCTCATCAATGACACGTTCTGACCCATTGCTTACCATGTACTCCAAGATTGTTAAAGCCTGAAGTGCAAAGAAAAGATAAACCAACTATGAACAGTCTCATTAACTGTTACAGCAGAATGAGCAGTACAAATAGTAGTACAAAAAGTAGCAAGACATATATGTTCTTGACCTTATAAACATGCCGCCAATTTTTTCCGGTGTCGCTAAGTCGTTTCCATATGACACCCATGATCAACTGGTACTCATGGCTACAGGGGAATAAACATATTATATCTCCACACCAAAGCACATCCAGAAAAGAAAAACAACAGAAAGAAATTTGTGATTACTAATTTCTCGAGGCTTGCGCAATATCAGCAAGAAGTGATCCATGCGGACCCCATGGCTCATTGCTTGTAGCATCCAGAACCTGAAAGAGAAGAATGAGAAGAGAAACACAATATACGAAAGGAATGTTGGAAAAATCTCCCTTTAAATTCCGTAACCTTTGCCAGCAGACAACGAGGAAGAATCCAAAATAAGACCCATGACATCTTTCAATTTTTCATATTGAATACAATAAGATCATTCATCTTATAAAACGAATCAACTCAATCGCTTCCGGAGAATTATTCTGGACGAGAGACAGCACTGTAATCCAGGCTTGTATAAACTTCAGTAAAAATAATTAATTTGGAAAATAAGCTAACAGCAAGCTTTACCTTCTGTTCTATTCCGGGAACTTTCAGCACTTTCTTGTTAACCTCTCTTTTGCTGTAAGGTGTAAGCAATTCAATCAACCAAAACCATAAGGACTTCTTTAAGGACAAGTAAATAATATATGCACGGAATCACTTAGATGAATGTCATTTAATGACAGTGCAGTGCATTCTAATTCACACTACTTACATGTCTCTGACAGTTTGACCAAAGACTTTCTTCATCTCTGAAGCTTTTCCACCAAAACTTCACTCTGAAACAGAAGAGCCAGGCCCCCTCTCCCGGGTCGGCGAAGCTTTTCTGAGTACCTTAATTGCCAATTATCCAAAAAAAGATCTAAAGATCATTCATCACCAGGAAAGGATTTTATAAAAAGTCCAACTAATACAAAAGGTTGAGCATTTGAAACTGGGAAGACACAAAAAACTGAAAAGCGGAGATTCAAAATCAATAAATTTTCAACCTAACCTAACGACACAAACCAGCATTAGATCTTCAGCTAAGATGGTCCAAAAGTAAATCAACCATGAACCACAGAGGCAAGAGATTACCAGAAAAATAACACATCAAGATACGCCAAACCCAACACACCATTAAGGTAATAACGCAAAACAAGTTAACATGAACATAATCAAATACATCAACGGAAACAGCAATTTACATACAAGGAAAAGAGACTTCCCATAAAAGCCCAGATCACGGAATCAATGGGAGGGTACTAGAGTCCAGCGAAATGGGGTGAACATGTTCTATTTATCGCTCAGACTCAAGCTAAACATTCTCTACAACATGAAAGGTACTCCAGCGGAATACGATGCCGCGAATTCAACCAAACAAATTAATAAAAGGTGAAGTCAAAACAAAAATCCGGATTCCAAGCCCGTTTGAGATCGAAATTCGAATCGTAACAGCGAACAATAGATCAACGCGAAGTAAAGAGAAACAGCAACATCCAAATGGAGCTTATCATAGACCTGAAACGAATATAATGCCCACAAAAAGTATAACAAATGGTTCTATTAAGGCAAATTCGTAACCAGTAATCGAACATAAATGTAAAAATTAAGCTGGATAATCGAAAGAAACCATAGACCTAAGAAAATAACAAAAAATCGTAAACTACAGAGACGGTAACATGATCCCTGATCTTAGCACAACGAGATCAAACCTGCTAGAATCCAAACTCGACCGTCAAATGGAACCGGATCGCGGATCCGGTGAGATACAGGGAACACGGAGACGGAGAGAGAGAAAAGGAAAAGACGACGAAATCCTGAGAAATGCTCGAGGTGGAGATGGTCTCCCTTCTGCGTCTGGTTTCGCTCCTCTCCCTCTTTCTTCGGCGTCTTCGCTCCCAAATGACGGGTTAGAGAGAGAGATAGCACCGAAATGAGAAAATTAAACAAAATGATTAAAACAAATAAAGAAAAAAAAAATTTAAAAAAAAAAAAGAGAAATAAAGACAGCGCATCTAACACGCAGGAAATTAAGGGTCCGAAGCATTTGATCGGTTCACCGCTCCCTGTCGCTCTTTTCTCTTCCCTTTCCTGTTCGATTATACAGCTGTTTATTTTTATTATTCCATCCGTTTTCTCTTTCTAACATATTTTTTTTTAAAAAAAAAGATTACCTAAATTTTTTTAATGGAATAAGTATGAAAATAACTAAAAATAAATCAAATATTTTTTTTAAATAAAATATATTATATGAAACATACACAAAAATAAATTAAAATTTAAAACTCAAATCCAAAATAAGGAAGACAAAATGTTCCCCTAATTAGATATATATGATTTGGATGGAAATTTTCCAAGTCATAGATACGTTAGATAAGACGAGAGTAAATTTCTGTAAGTACCACAAATTGTCTTTATCTCCATTTGGAAACAGCATGAGTGGTCATCTACTGCAATATATATGTATATATATATATATATGTATATATATATATATATGTCCGTGACAAAACAGAAACTTATTTTAATTATGGTAGTTTATTGGGGTTCACTTCCAATTATATCGGTTTAAAAAAATTGTAACTTAATATTGAATTTGGTCTACTTCGATTTGATTATATTGAAGTTTGGTTCGAATTCAATTTTTATTTAAAAAAATAGTTTTTTCGTCCGTTCGAGGTTCGGAATCTATTCGGTTACGGTTACATGATACTTGATTCGATTTGGTTTAGTTATTAGCTAATTAACGAGATAAATCACCCCTAATTTTAATATATTGATTATTACATAATCTTCTTACCATGTGAATTATCCTATATTTCTTTTGGAATATTAGTGTCGCTTGAATTTCGTCTGAAAATTCTCAATCCATACGTGGACGATGTTAGGCTAGTAATAACTTATATGTATGTATACCACTTTATTTTACGGAATAATAAGCCTTCATCAAATATTGATAATTATTATAATTGGGACCGCATAAATAGCATATTAGATATAACATCAGACAAATATTTATTTTGCAGAAGAATCAATGACCCAACTAAGATTGTAACATCTTTGCATGCATTAAGTGGGCCCTCCGGGAATTTGGGTCGGGCCCAACTTCTATTATGGGCCTTAAAGTGTCCATCGGATCTATAACTAAAACAAAGTTTTTGCCTATTCATTCATTAGGTTGAAATATTAAATATCGGATCAAATATTCAACCAGATCTAACCTTTTATATCAACGGGTATTATAAATTATATTTACATATATTCATGATTTCTTTTAAATCATTACAGTGCAATCTGATAAACGAATGTGATCAACTGTATCTTTTGAAAATAAAATAATAATATTAAAAAGTATATAGTATATTTAAAATTGAATGGATTTAATTTACCCATCCATGAAAAGGTATATAGCTGTTTTACTTGTACGTTTTTTGTCGTGTAGAATAATAACATACGAGACGCCATGATATATTGAATATCCAAACAAACATACGTACGTACGCACCTTTCTCTTTCTATTTTTAGAAGCTAGCGTGGATCTTGTTCATGTATACACGTATACATGTATACATACACATACGTATAAATGTATACGTACACGTAGTTTCATGAAAGATTAGCAAGTTGTGGGTTTTAATTAATGCAACTTACGCAAATAGCTCACATTTTAAAAGGATCCACTTGGCAAAAGCAGTCCACTTGCTCATGGAATAATTTTATCCATCCACTTGACGAAACGCAAAAGCATGACGTGGCATTATCACAGGCACCATTTGGATTTTTGGACGTGCCCTTCACTTGCATTTTATAAAGGTTTTTAATTTCTTTTTTATTTTTTTGAATTTAAAATTCTTTTTTTTTATTTATTGGTAATTTGATTTCAGTACATCGAATTGAAACGGGTAAACAGTTTTCGACTTTCCGGGAATCCATGTGCGCCGCCCGAGAAACGTATCCACTTGCATTTATAATAAAAATAAAATTCTGCCTACATGTCTCAAGGAATTATTTAGTAAGATGGTTTATCTGGTTAACAACATCTTAATCGAATAATATATGACATAAATCTAATCAATAGAATGAATGGTTATTATTTATCTAAAACTAAAAATATCATGAATCCATGCCAAATCAAATTAAAAATAACCGAAAAACATAAATTTTTGTAAGTAAATAAATAAATATTTTTATCTTAATACCCAATAATACCCAACCGATTATAATTTTTTTAAAACCGAAATAATCGAACTCAAATATAACTAGATCCGAACGGAAATCCGAATAAATCACCATTAATATTATGTCATTGACCAGTTTGTTCAGTCTAATGTGAACAATAATACAGTAATAACAATACAATATAATACGTATATATGTACGTTGATGTATACTTGGATTGAGGTTTGAGAATATGTTGATGGTATTGAAGCTTTCGGTTTCTTATGTGTGTTTTTTGGTTGTATATATGTTTCCATTGTCAAATGTATAACGTATGGTCGGGAATGCATAAGCGTTGAACTGTAGTATCTAAAAAAGTTGATATTTCTTAAGATTCTTTTCATATCATTTTTTCTACCAACGCCAATTTTTCAATTAATAATTTACGTTATAAGACAAAAGGTATTGGGTTTTCCCCCATGGACCCATTCCTCTTTTAACGTTATATTTTATTTTTAAAACAAACGGAATATAACCCTACCTCTCTCTCTCTCTCTCTCTCGATTCCCTTCTATCACTAGAAATTTTTTTTATAAAAAAAACAACTTTTTTTTGTTGATGGATGGGGAAACAGGTTTCTCTTTGGGACGACCAAGCGGCGGAGGATACGGCGGCAACCACCGGAGGCCGGCGAGGCCGAAGGCGGAGCTGAGCTTCGGGACGGCTGATCATCGTTCTCTGGCGAGGATCTCCTCGGAGGTTGAGGAGACAACCGCCATTAACGCTGCGTCGAGCAGCTGTATGGGCTTTGGAATCGATAACAATCATCGCTCTTGGGACACTTCTTCTTCCAACATCAGCTTCGCCATAGATCAACCCGGAAAACGATCCAAGACTACCGATTTCTTCACCCTAGAAACTCAGGTATACACACACACACCCCATATATATACATACATATGTTGATGAAATGTGAAGGGTAGCTTCAAGGAATTGTCCGTATATATAATATAATAGGAACCCCCTTGACCTAATCCTTTTCTATGCTTTCAAGCTTAGGTGATTGGCTACCAATCCACTATTTTTTGTTTGTTCACTAAGCTGTGTCCGTACGTGCTTTTGTGTCTGCAACGTTTACATCTCTTATTGATAACATGCCATTTTCTTGTAACGGTAGCATGAGAAACAATATGTAAAAAATTAGGGCATGAACCTCAATCCACTTGAAATTTATAGCAAATTTTTTATGTACGGCTCCCAGGTTATGTTATGTGTTCAAGAATGTGTGTGTGTGTGTGTGTAGTTGCATAAGCTAGGAATGTGTCAAACTCAAAAATGTAAACTATATGGGGTGTTTCGGCATATATAAGAAACTATATATATTCGGGCATCCACTTGAGATTTATAGCTAATTTATATGCATGGCTCGCTGGTCATTATGTGTTATATTATATAATAACTTATATATATACATAGTTGCATAAGCTAGGAAAGGTCCATATGGAATTTGACCGAAAGATATACACATACATATACATACGCATACACATACACATATACAATATAAGAGAGATTTTGGTTCTCAGTTCAGCATGCCACAGACGTCACTGGAGATGGGGCGAATGGAGAGCTTAATGAACATCCCCGAAGATTCGGTCCCTTGTAAGATCCGGGCGAAACGCGGTTGCGCCACTCACCCACGCAGCATCGCCGAAAGGGTCTGCCCTTCTCTAACTCTTTAATTTTGCATATATATATATAGAGAGATATATGTGTATATATATATATCGTGTGGTAAATGAGGTCTAGTAATATATTTTTTCCATAGCGTGAAAATAAAAAACAAAAACAATTATTGAAAAATTAAAAAAAAGAATTTTATAATAAAAAAAAACAAAGAAGAAAAGAGAAATGTTTGTTTTAAATTGCTTTTTGTTATTTGCTTCATGAAAAATTACAAACTCATATAAGTATTTATATACACACCAATACACACACATCACACATTTAATATGAACTTCGATTCACATACATTTACACACTTACATCCACATATACAAAACTCATCAAACTACTATTGGCTCACAATATTTTTTTTATTCTTTAAGAATGTTGAATCTTAATGGTGATAGCGCCTTTGTAAAAATATTTGGTTTCCAATTTTTGCAATAAGTGAGTTTGATGATTCCTTCATTCTCATCTCATGTGACAGATATGATATTTGATCTTCATATATTTTGTCTTTTTTTGTGTTAGACTAGGTTTTTTCAAATGGCCATTGTCAATCTATTGTCACAAAATATTAATATATTTTCCTCTTATTTGTATCTCAAACTCTCAAATAGATTACACAATTATATTGTCTGATTCACTCGTATAACTATAGAAATATATTATGTTTCTGCTATTGATTGAACAACAACTTTTTACTTGTATGACCGACAGAAAAATACTACACTTCCCAAATTAAATACGTATTCGCTTTACTCTTCATGTCCTTCTGACTTCCGTCCTAATCACTATCACAATATATATTTCTGCAATAATGCCAAAATTTCGGGTTAATTTGAAGTGTAAACTAAGATCAATAATTCTCTTGATATATCTCAAGACTATCTTTTTTGTTGGTAATATGTGTCATCAGGGTTTGCTAATCATGAATTTTGAAAGATAGCTTGCATCGAACATGAGATCGAGTCTTATGGCTGTCAGACACAATAAATTGTTCACCATGCTTTTGTATTCTATAGCATTTATTTTTTTCTTCTCTTTTTTAGTTTTCTTACCATGAGGTTCCAATGGGACAGGTTTGCAATCCATCATATTATTGAATTTCTCCAATATCTTCTTTACATATTTGAGACAAAAAAACTCCATCAAGACTTTGATATATCTCTATACCTAGAAAATACTCCATCCTACCAAGATCTATAATCTCGAAATAATTCATCAATTCTTCTTTGAATCGCTTTATCATTTTCTCATTTGCTCCATGCTACACTCATAGTGTTCATATAAACTGAAATGATCAATATGTCTTCTCCAAATATTCGGATATATAAACCGCCTTGTAGACATCTCTATAAGCCTTAATTTAGAAAATAACCATCATTTTTATTATATCATATGCTATTAGAGCTTGCTTTCTCTTTTATTTAAAATCTTTGAGGTTGCTCCACAAATACTTGTCTGAAAAATCTCTATTCAGAAATGCAGATTTCACATTCATATGATGCAATATCCACTTCTTTTGTGTCGTAATTGACTTAATCAAATTGATCATATCATATCTTAATAGACGACACAAATCTTAGTGTAATCTTCACCGTACTTTTGAATGAAACCTCTTGCAACCAATCACGATCAATACTTTTATAAAGATCCATCTATTGCAGTCTTGTAGATCCACTTGACCGTGATGGTCTTCTTATCTTGGGGTCTCTACCAATTCCCAAATGTTACTTTTTTTATCATGTTGATTTTATATTCTATTATCTTTCTCTATTCAGAATATATATTCTATATCATTCTCAAAGATTATTGGCTCAACCAAATACAGAAAACATATATCTATGATATCTGCTAAATAATTTAATACTCATGGAATAATAACAAGTAAACGACCCATAATTCTTATCTTGGATTTCGTGGTGGTATTAAACTTCCATCGATTATACGTTCTTCAATGTTTATAGATTGTGAACCACTTGATTCTCCTATTCCAATAGATATCATTGGTTCAGTTGTAGTAGTCTATGGAAAAGGGTCTAATGTAGGCATTTGGATAGATTTACCACATTCTTGGTTTTTATTCTAATCTCAACGTTTGCTTTCATCAAAGTAACATATTGTGCGAAGCTAGTGGTATTTGTGGAGTCTCCACGGGTTGTGGTTGAATTTTGTTCTCAACGATATCCCATAACTCTCTCAACATCATTGTCATCTTCATTCGTACAACCCAATTCTCATAATTTTGTTCGTCGAAAATTGCAACGGGGTGAATATTTTGTTGGTTTATCACCATGGTGCTACTTGCGTGATTGTGTCTCTTGTGTTTGTAATTGAGATTAGTATTTCCCTTGTGTTTATTGCTTGTGTGCCTTCTCGTACCTAATTAATTTTGTTGTGACGTTGTGTTTCGAACTGATTTAATCTCTAATACCATCTTGTTGAAATTGAAGTTTTTATTAAAATCCAGTTTCTTAGTATTTATTTTCTCCATAGTATCATATGGTGCAAAAATAAAAGCAAAAATAATTCTTGAAAAATCAATAAAAAGAATTTTGTAATAAAAAACGAAGAAGAAGAGAAATGTTTGTCTTAAATTGATTCTTGCTATTTGCTTATGAAAAATCACAAGTCCATACCGTATTTATACACACCAATATACATATCACACATTTAACTTTAACTCCCACTCACATATATCCAATATTACATATTTACACACTTACATCCACACATCAAAAGTCATCACACTCAACCTATCGACTCAAATATTTTGCCATTCTTTAATAATGTGGATCAATTGTATCAATACACATCGAAATATCACAAAAGATATTAATGTTAATTAGGGTTAATCTTTTAGTGTTTTTGGTGCTATCATGGTGGTATATATGTCTATGCATATGCTTACGCAGGAGAGAAGAACAAGAATAAGTGGGAAACTGAAGAAGTTGCAAGAATTGGTTCCCAATATGGACAAGGTGAGAAGAGAGTATATATATTGATGTTCAGGATAGTTTTCCGGGCTTTCGACCTGACTACATTTATCCTAGGTCCGGGACCAACCTTTGAATATGGACCATTTTGATCCAATTATATATATATATATATGTATGTTTGTGTATATCCCTAAAATATAGTTGTGTAAGTATAATCGCCGAGCTCTTGTAAAACTTGGCAGCAAACGAGCTACGCGGACATGTTGGATTTGGCTGTGGAGCATATCAAAGGTCTTCAACACCAAGTAGAGGTGCCTTAACATTCATTCATACATATACATATATATATATCATCACATATACAAGGATATTTCTTCGTATGAACCCATTAGTAGACAGTATGTGCTTATTTTTCTTGATTCTCGGTTTGCAGACACTGCGGAAGGATACGGAGAAGTGTACTTGTGGGTGCATGCAATAGGAGATGTTTTTGTCTTACTTCCAATCTCGAAGGAACCTTAAAGACATTAAAAAAAAAAGCCAACACTCAGTTCCAAGGGTTTTGGAGCAACCACTAAAGTCTCTGACTTGCAATAAAAGGTCCGAAATATAGCTTAGAACAGATTATGATTTAAACATGCATGCGTGTATATATTATACTCGAAACCGTTTTGATATTGGAGTTCATACGAGGAAGAATCTGATTTTTGGAATGTCGCGACAAAAATCCAAACATGGTTTATGTATGAAGGTTACATATTCAAATAGATAACATGAGGTAGGGATCTATTCTAATGTAAATAGACGTTATTTGATAGATATATACTGACGTATACAAATGATTCTATAATTCTTCAAAATTCATTGCACTCGATCCTCAATACATACACGATGTTTCATTATTTTCAATGCATCGAGGCCAAAGTTGTAATGACTATATATATATATACACACACACACAAACGATGTGTTTTCATATATGATAAATATGGAACGAATAAGCTATTTCCAAACTATTATTCATTAGTTTGGTTAGAATAAACAATGGTTAATATTTATTCGTTATCATTATTTTCTAAAAAATATTTTCATTTACGATTTAGATTTAATTCATGTTTTTAAAATTTTAATTTAAAAAAAAATGTATCCAATTTTGAATAAATTCTAATAGAATATAATTATGTTAATTCGTTATCATTCAATTTTGTATATCATAACTGAACTGAATATTTATCATTTTTGCATTTTAAATAAAATAATGGAATGACACAAAATATATTAAAAAAGGAAATAATTCTCCGAAAGTATATGAGTGATGATGAACCCACTTCATGCGCAATACTTGCCCTCACTGACATCCTAATAACACCACAGTCCACCACCATAAATCTCTCTCTCTCTCTCTCTCTCTCTCAAGAAGAAGATACGGCAATGTCGGACAACGAAGGCGGGGAAGAGTACCTCTTCAAGGTAGTGATAATCGGGGATTCTGCCGTCGGGAAATCTAATCTGCTCTCTCGGTACACACGCAACGAGTTCAATGCGCACTCGAAGGCCACGATCGGAGTGGAGTTTCAGACACAGAGCATGGAGATCGACGGGAAGGAGGTCAAGGCTCAGATTTGGGACACCGCTGGTCAGGAACGCTTCCGCGCCGTCACCTCCGCCTACTACCGCGGCGCCGTCGGAGCCCTCGTCGTCTACGACATCACCCGCGGATCCACTTTCGACAACGTGGGTCGCTGGCTCGACGAGCTCAACGGTATCTACTCCCCATTCTCTTGAGCTGTTTTTAAGCCCTCGCACTTGGTTCTTTGGGTTGAGTGTGGTTTTGATTGGTGTATAGGTTTAGGTGTTTGATGAATTTGGTAGAAATTCGGGCGACATTTTAAGGACGGAAGCAGACTATGATGTTGATTTTGAGATACTGTTCTCTCGCAATTGGGTTTCTTGTGTTTGTGGTGCTGAAACTTTTGATGTATTTCGTCGAGAGAGATCAGATCCTCCATAGAATGATGGCAGTGATGGTGTTTAGATATGAAGAAGGGTCATCGATGATGATTTGATTTCTCCATGTAAAGTCAAAATTAGTGCCCTTTGAGCATTGGAAGTGTAAACTGATGAAGTCAGAAAGGCATTGGCGAAGTGGGGGATGTCTCTCTTGTTATCCGGCACTATCATATGAAAGTCATTGGCTGTCTGGAAACCAGTGTGTGTTTCAGTCGTTAAACATTCTTCTCTCCGGCTCTGTGTTTCATCGTCTAGATTATCCGGAAAGAGCTTGCATTTCAAGGGCTCATGATTCCGTCTTGTGTGCAGCTCATTCAGAAACAGCAGTGGCAAGAATGCTGGTGGGGAACAAACGCGATCTCGAGAGCATCAGAGCTGTGAGCGTCGAGGAAGGCAGAAGCCTTGCGGAGTCTGAAGGGTTGTTTTTCATGGAGACTTCGGCATTGGACTCAACCAACGTGAAGACAGCTTTTGAGATGGTGATTCGGGAGATTTACAGTAACATTAGTCGAAAACAACTGAACTCCGATACTTACAAAGCTGAACTAACCGTCAAAAGGGTAAGCTTGGTGAAGAACGGAAACGACGGCGCAAAGCAAGCAACGATGCTTTCCTGCTGCTCAAGTTAACTTCTACATCTGCTTTCCCGTGTGATTCCAAGGTTGGTTGGTTCGCTTTCTCACCAAATCAGACTTAGAACTTATAGGGAGAGCGATGTTTACACACACACACACACACACACAAAAGAAATGGTAACAGACACAACAAAACAAATTATCAACCATTATGGTTATGTGGGACTCTTTACATCAGTGTACAAGTTATGTTCTCCAAGTCTTGTTTCCTTTGTTTATCTATTTGACAGTATTGTTCCCCCTTTATCGTCTTTCTGATATTGTAACAGATCTTTGTATACCATAGTGGTTTGTTCTATATTTCAATCTAATATTTAATGGGTAGAGAAGATAATGTCTCATTTGTCAAATAGAAGGGTGGCAATATTTGCCTTCACAGCAGAAACTTTAGCAGTGAGCATATAGACTCTTTGCCTTTGGAAAGCAAACAGAGATGAAAGGGTTTGGTTGGTGGACGAGGAAGATCATAAAAAAACAGAGGCTAAGGACAACAAAACGCTTGTTTGGTCTCTTGAAACAAAACAAAAAAAAAAGAAAGCAAATACAGAATCACATAATGCCCACACAAAGCACACATCTTATTGTAAGGGACACTCACACTGGACCTGCAGAACAAAGAACAGAACAGAGGGGAGAACTGTTAGGAGGAGTGAGAGTTGGGAACGGAAACATGGGCATTGAAACAACAAGCGCAACATCTGAGATGTGCATCTTCAGCAGTCAGTCACTGGTGACAAAAACAGCAGTCCAGTATGAACAATGATGATAGACACAATTTCCCAAGATCCACATCACGAGATTTCAGAGGTATTGTGGGTTGGCTTGTAATTGGAGGCTGTATCTTAGCAAGCAAGCACAGGAGGATATGAATGCCAATGAAATAACACAAGGAGAGGAACTTGAAACATCTCAGAACAAGAAACGACCCTCACTGCCTCACATATAGATACTTTCCCATGACAATCATAGAGCAGGAGAATGCGAAACCCAGTGTATGAATCGATATAGCAGGCTTCTCAGATTGTACAATTCGATGCTCAATGATGATCCTTCTATCAAATCCCTACCCAGTTTAATCATCATCACAAATGACAAGGCAATCACATTTCAAGATTCAAAAGTAATACCTGAGACAATCAGGCTGATGATGCAGATGGTATCATGCCGGTGCTCCGGGCATATGCGAAAATGCCGCCGGCATCGATGACCGGTCCGGCGTCGCCGATGGGCTTCAGCTTGTACTCCTTCCCCGTCGTATGATTGATCAACACGCTATCGTTTTCCTTCAGCTCGATCGTCACCACGTCCCCTGTCTTGCACTCCTCACAAACCCTAACCTCCGATTCCAGAGGGTAAATCTCGCCGGTGGCCACCGAGTTCCTGAAGAATATCCGGGCGTACGATTCAGCCACCACGGCCTTCGTCCCGGCGGCGCCGAGAGCCACCGGAGCGTGCTCACGCGACGATCCGCAGCCGAAGTTGTCGCCGCCGATGATGATGGAATACTTCGTCTTCATCTCACCAGGCTCCACGAAGCGCGTGGTGTAGGATGCAGGAAGGCCAATCATCGCGTAGGAGCCGAGCTTCTCGTATTCATCCGGGTTCGAGGGTACAAGGGTTAGATACTCGGAAGGGATGATCTGATCGGTGTCGATGTTGTCACCGACGACGTAACAGAGGCCATGGAAGGTCTTGGCTGAGTCCGTGTCCGCCGCAGAAGAGACGGCGGCGAGTGGCGGAGCAAAGGAACGAAAAGAAACCAAGGGTTTGAAGGAGACGGAGGAGGCGGAATGTCGATTGAGGAATGAAGAACGTAGGGGGGCAAAGGAAGGCCTATGAGAACAAGCAAAGGTTCGGGTCAGTGCAGGGTTTAGGGATTGCAAAGAAGCCGCCATGGCTGCGTATTGATAGGAGGAGCTCGGGAGTCAAAACGACGAACAGAGGAGGAAATGTGGAAATAAAGACGAGGAAAAAAAGGTGTTTCCCCTCTTACTTACAAAAATTGCCATTCCATACCTCATCCATTTTGTAGCAAGATCTCTGTGTAAGCTTAATGGGCCTCTAATGGGCCAACCACCGAATGCCATTCCAAGAGTTAATTACATAAACAGCCCATGTTCATATGTCGATGATAGATTGACAAAATATTTTTTTTTAAACCCACATGGACAAAATATCGCTGATAACAGCTATTTTCACTTTAAGGTATACATTTATCTGAAGTGATAAGAAATTTAATTTTGACCACATTGATGTTGAATTTATAATATTTTTATCAAAAGATTAAAAAAATATATGAATACAATGAATATAAATGGGTGTAATCACCGTAAATTTAATATTATAATCAATATGACCAAGATTAAATTTCTGATCACATGCATTTAAAGTCACACCTGGAAAAAAATATGTCTTGAAGTCAAAATAGTGAAATAAAAGTATTTTTGATATAATGGCTTGTCAACGAACTCTGGAGAAAAAAAATGTCAAGAAATATATACATATATATATACACACGTGTGTATTAGAGAAAAACAAAATGATCATTCGTACTTAAATTATTATAGACATTGTTACAATACAACACTGAAAAATCAAAGCTGTGACGAGTTCAAGTTTTATTAGGGAGTATCATCTCCAACACCAACAAAAAAAAAATAGAAAATAAAACATAACAAACAGGTAAAACTTGTCGACAAATAAGAACAACAAAAAAAAAAAAAAAAGCGACGCATGCAGTAAAAACGTAACATTTTTCAATAATAGACAATTATTTCCATTTATTTACCACAATCTTTAGCTTAATCAAAAGTCAACTATAATCAGTATAATTGATTTTTTTTTAAAATTAATTGTAAACAACCAAATCACTTCACAAGCCCCGAGTCGAAGGAGACGCCCGTAGAAGGCAACCACATATTGCCTTGGATGAAACCTGAAACTGTGAAGCCTTGAGCCTCGGCCAGCGTCAGAGAGGGGTGGTACCCAGACCACTTGACCCGACCCGAAACGGAAGACCCGGGACCGGAGTTTCCGTACTCACCGTAGAACAAGGTGTTAAGGGCGAAACTGCCGGACCACGGTGACCAACCGGATGGGTGGATCGAGCCGTCGATGAAAGATTGCATGACCACCGTCCTCGAGTACTGCTTCCATGGCCGACCCAGGTACGTTTTCGACCCGCCCAGACTCTGTTGCAACATGATTCTGATTATTCATCATGTTTTTTTTAATGGGTTTGACGAAATAAGTTGTTTTTATTTTTACATTAAAATACTAATTTTTAAACGTTCATGTTGTTTCACCGGATCATTAGCAAACTTCATAACCGGAAAAGCAAAGCAAAGGTCAGGTGGCCATTTTCGGTTTGAGGTGTTTGGTTTATGTATATATGGTTTTTAAAAGTTTCTATTTTTTTTTTTTCAAATTTTACATTGGATTCGATTTAATTTTTTTCTATTTATTTTTTGTTTTTATCGATGAAAAGAAATTTTCTATTTTTTTTATAAAAAAAATCGGTTTTTATATTCATTTCGGTTCATTTTTTTAAGAAAATGATATCTATTCGATTTTTATATAGCGTTAGCTTTATTTGGTTTTGCATTACGGAACTGAAATAACCGGACGTAGTAAAATGTTAAGATGATTCATTACCTCGGCGGCTCCAATTCTGCAGTTGTGGATGGATAGACCGGTGTTCTGATTAGAACTGATGCGTCCCTGAGCCGTGACGAAGTTGTTCTGTCCGGAGAGAGGTTTACGAGCCATTATGTTGCAGCTCTGGAACACGGCGGCGGAGTTGCCGAAGATGAAGTCGACGGTGCCCGAAATGTCTGTTTCCCGGTAGAATTGCCGCTTCGAGTGCGTGTAAAGTGTGTCCTGGTAACCTTCCGCCGAGCAACGGTACACCACCGCTCTGTCCGCCCCGACTCGTAGCGCCACCGCTTGTCCCGCGTTCGGACCGGCACTGTTCACGAACGTTATGTCCCGAGCTATGAACCCGTCTCCCATCGCAGCTGCCGGAATAATACGTACGTCTTATATATAATTTTGCTATAATATTTCCGTTTCCTTAACCGTGTATATTAAGTGGATTCTTGAATTTAGGCCTTGGTAGAAATGTATGTATTAAGAGAATATTTACTCTTACATGTTATTATCTTATAGACAATATATGTCTCTCTTTCTTTACTTTTTTTTTTATATTATATATTATGTAATTCTTGTCGATAATCATCTCATATATATAATATTTTTGTACCCTTAATTATTCCATATGTTAAGTGGATTCATGAATTTACTCCTTCATTATATTAGTATTATATATATAGTGGATTCGTGAAGTTACGTGTGATGTGTATTTAATAGTTTCTGAACTCGTTAGAAATTTTACGGAGAAATCCTCACCGACAGTGGCAGATTGATAAGTAGTCCAACCACCCCGGTTACTCCTGCTACCTACAATGACCGTCTTGCCCTTTCCATCTCCAACCAACATAACGTTCTTCTGCTTGGTCGGGATGTTGATGTGCTCATTATACGTCCCCGCTTTCACGTGAATTACGCTTGTGCCACTCCCCGCCAACGACGCCGCCAACGTCAGCGCCTCTCCGACGCTCCTGTGGGTCCCACTCCCGTCTGTCGCTACCACCGCGTGGACCCTCAGCTCCTCCACCGGAGCTTCTAGAAGCTTTCGCGTGGAGGAAGAAACCCACGCCGGAAAATTCTCCGACAACAATTTCCGGCGACCCTTAGCCTTGGCTGACACGAAAAGATCGAGAGAGTTGGTCAGTAGACTGCTGAGGTTTCTCGAGACGAAGTCCATGGTTGTGTCGTGGTTATGGAACTTTGACTTTTCTTGGAGACTCTGCTTGCAGGTCTCTTGATTCGTGAGAGCCGCACTTAGCCACGTATGGACGTCGTCCTCGTCACTGTGTCCGCGGCCATCGAAGATGCGAGACAACATGTCGAGTGTGTCGTCGAGTAGTTCTCGACAATCGTTGGCTGGATCTACCACGTGGGTCGGAGCGGTTCGGCGAGAGATGGTGAGATTGAGGGCAAGAGAACGAGCCCATATAGCCCGGTTCATGCTTTCTTGGACCAACGTATAGAACTCTTTCTTCATGTTCTTGTTGTGTCCGATTCTTGATGGCCCTTCGGATTCATGTTCGTCATGAGCATTGTGAGTTGGCTGTCTTGAGAATCTTGAGAAGTGAGAGGGCGAGGGATTGGATTCGGACACAGCGAAATCATTAAGACACAAGAGATTTGTGATGAGAAGAAGTATTAATGGTGATTTTCTTGGAATTGGTTGACTTGAAATGCTTGCCATTTTCTACGTTAAAAGCTTTGATGATACGTGAGAGATGGAGGGTGTGGTAGAGAATTATGTGTTTTGTGCGTGATTACATGTATATATATAGATACACAATCATATGCTAAAATCCCTATATATATATATTAAAAATTTGCGCCAAAATATACTTTATAAGAATTCGTCAGTCATTAGTAAATATTTTGACCATAAGAGAAGATTATAAATGTCAACGTACGTACGGATGTTTGTAATTTTATTTACGACTCGATAAAACTTCCGTACATACCCATTTTTACAACTTTACATATAAGACAGTAATAATCACTTGTCTTGCTGTTACTATGTTTTTCAAAACCAAAATTACAGATAAATCACTTTTTTTTTTTAATTTGTCGGCACTCTCTTGTTATTTCTCCATGCCTTTTTTCTTTTCCAAAAGATTCTATCGAATATATAAAATTAACAACTCGAAATTTCATTGATTAAACGTTATACCAACTTGGCCTTTTTAACGATAACGTTTGATAATCATTTTGTTACGTTAATTAATTAGTTTTTTTTTATAACGTCAATTAATTAAATTATTATCAATGAGATTAAAATGTAAACCTTAGGAGGGAAGCAAGTGCTTTAGAAGGGCTTTAGATGTTGCCAAACTGTCCAGAACAAATTTATTGATATTTTCCGCTTTAATCATACAGAGTCTTTTGTGTACGTGTGCGTATATATACGCATATATACATGGAGCTTCATGCTATTCTATATAATGTATAATCAAATATTATTTATTCATTGCTGAACACTATAATAGAAGGCTTTACATGTTAAAAGCAAACCGCGTATAAGTTGGTAACTTTTTCAATACAATTTTTTTTTTTGGTTAAATTTCAATACAAATTTTAATTATACAGTTATATATATATATATATATATATATATATATATATGCATGTATTTGTGCGTATGCATTACGAAATAATATTGTCCTTCATTGATACAGAGCGGCCCAATAATTCACATCATGCCCGTGCGAGGGGGCCTAGTTAGTTTATATGTATATATTTTTATTTAATTTACATTTTTATTTAATGCATATGTTTATCATTTATCTAGAAAAAACAAAGACTCAAAAATATAGATAAGTCCTGACACAGACATATATATATATATATATATATATATGTATAATTAATTAATTAATGCTGATCATTGCTTTACACCTTATTTTATGCAAAAAAAAAATTAAAGGTAATGCCTTATTAGTTATTTTTAGGAAAAGGCCTATAATTCAGCATGGATAATGATTCTACCAAACGCATATTATATATATATATGTATGGGATCATCGAATATTTACGAAGAAACCAGTAGAGAAGATTCAACCATGGATATCGTCACTCACTCCAAGTGTCCCTTCATGTACGTAGACCGACGAACGATCTTTTTTTGGTTAACTTCCAGGAAAACCTAATTTCCAATAATCCCAAAACACTAATCGTCACTTAATGCACGTTTATGAACTTGCCACTTGTTAGGGTTTCTGTATAATGTGAACTTTTCGTTTTATGATTTTCTCCACTTTATTATGGTTATGGTTCGAGTATATATAATTCTTTATTATTTACTAAATTGCATCACAACATCAATATATAAGGGATTGGGAAACACTATATATAGAAATAGAATGCAAACTCATTCTTGACATTATTATAAATACTTATGCCGGAAATAGAAATTACTTTCTCGTACGTAAACGGTTTGAATAAGATATCATGAAATCTATCTTCTATATTATGGGATGGGATTTGTTGCTTAGTCGACATCAACCCATATAGTTACAATAAAAGGTCCAAGTGAAACATATATATATTGATACGGTTGTTGAAAAAAATAGATTGCAAATTCATTTATTAATGAATGAAAAAATTTAATTGAATGAAATATCTTATGTGAAGAAAAGAAACGGCTGTAACATTTCAATGGGGTTGCGCCCGTTCCCATTTCTTTCTAAGTAACTACGTGTGTGTGTATATATATATATATATATCATATATGTATATGGATGTGTGTGAAATTCACCACTCGGACCACTTGCTTAGGAATCTTTGATTTTGGTTACAAACAATCAATAAAAAAAAATAATATAATTAACATGAGGTGTTTTGAATAGTATACACTTGGCATCTAGAATGTATAGATAGAGATACACATATGATAGAGTCAGAAGAATAAACAGTAAAAAGATGAATACACACACTTGACTACAAAAACGTGACGAAGATATGCCAACAGACAACTTGGGGACAAGGAAGAGACGTGTCTTTTGACCGCGACCTGCAATACGAAGCAGCTTCGGAACGATGGAAGATTGGCCACTCGTTAACGCATCACTCCCTCCCTAATTTATGAGCCATATATATATATATATATATCCATATATATATATCCATAATTAATTAATTACTCTCTCTTCCCATTAAAAGGAACCCGTCTCAATTATTTTATAAAACACACAATAATTTATGACAGCAATTGCTAAGCCGAAAATAAATAATAATTGATTTTATAGTTGAAGGGTCTCATCTCGGTGCATGATTTAGCTTGTTTACATGTTACTTTCAATATCATCATCAGGGTCTTAATTAGTTAATAACGTTTAGTTTCTTAATAATGGCCACAGCTCGTTGATTTACCATTAAGTTCAAGTTATATATATATAACTCGAAATAATCATGTGGAAAAAAGAATTAGAAACAAAACGCCTTCATTTGTCTGTTGATGTAGCTGTGTATGGACCATTAACTAGGTGTGGAAATCGGACTCCAAGCCTTTTTTCGTTGTGTTTGTTTCCGCCAAAGGGCATCTTTGACGGAATTTCATATAGTGGGAATTCAAACGCTTGGAGAAAATACATGCAAATCGATTTGAACTCGTTAGTTTTTTCTCTTATATATATATATATATATATATATATATATATATAAATAAATGTTCTTTTGTATCAATCTTTATGCATGAAAACGACCAGGTACGCCATATATATATAAATGTTCTTTTGTATCAATTTTTATGCATGAAAACGACGAGGTACGTCATTCCGTAGACCCCAAGTCAATGTGCTAAATAAACTAAAAACATAATATATATTATATATATAAATTTAATTCGTAAAATTTTAAACGCGGGAGGTTTAAAAGTATAATTCATGGACAAACTGTGCAGGAAAAAAATTAAACGAGATATAACCGAAAAACCATGGTGTATATATATATACACACACGCACGAATGCGGATATACAAATACATAAACCCTGTCGGCTAGCCAAAATAAACAAAATAGATGGCTAATGATATATATAACAAGTTTCAAAACACAGTAATAGAAAAGGATAAAAAGTAATAAGCTTAAGGGCCCACTATCCTCCAACGAAGGCAAACGAGACAGATTCGAAACTTCAGAGGGATGAGACGCAAGTTAAACTCCACCACCACGTACATCGTTACGGAATCAGTTGTGCTTCCTGCTGTTTGCATGCCGTGCGACGTCCCCGCCCCATCCGAACCTCATATTGTTCCGACAACAAATAGGTCCTAACAAGTTTCATTACGATTTAATCTAGATACCACTATCATCTATTTATATAATATGTTTGCGTTGTTTCTTAATTCAACCATAAAGAATTAGAAAATTACATTTTATGTATATATTTGTATATTAGGTCATTTGTAATTATTGACCACAATTATTCACATTAAGGTTTTGAATTAATATGGTTTTTATTTTGAGTTTTTTTTTAGTTTCTGGATTTTGGTTTTTTATTTTTTGATTCTATAATATTTGAAAACTGAAAAAGAGTAGTTTTTGATTTTTCATTGATTTTTTGATTCTATAATATTTGTAAAAACTTGGATGATAGTTTTTTTTTAAAATTTTTGGATTCTAAAAACTTCAAACATTCAAGGCGTAAACAAAAATTATATTATATATTGATTACGACATTAAATCACAATATAGCTGTTAGAAAATTTCTAACAAAATTATGTCAAAAGACATGCCAAAGTAGAAAGAAATATGAAGACTAGTTACTCATGTTTGAATAGTTCAATTGGTAAGGGACGGAATTATAAAGTTTCTTTTCAACCTAGGTTTGAATCTCCATTTGGAGAGGGTATTCACATGGACAAACTAATCATATCATTGATATAATTCTCAAATAAGAAAATAAAATGAATCTAAGTAGCAATGTAGTATGTATAATCAACGTATATAATCATCTCGACTAAATAGCATTCATGAACATCATCGAGTGACCTTCCATCACTGGAATCAATGGTTCGAATAAACTACTGTCAATTCATAATCACATCCGTATGAATCGCATATAACGAAACACTCACATTATAACCAACACTACGGGAATATTGCACCAATCATCATACGTCATTAATTTGGAGTTCATTTACTAATTGAGGAATTTAAGGGGCAATCTTTTAGAAAATATGGATTTTTTTCTATTTTTCTTTTTAAATTGCAAATAAAATTTAAATTAATAGAAATTTAGTATTTTGTTAAATAATATTAATCATTATTATTAATTTTGTAATAAACATGAATAATGCTATTGTAATTATATGGGATAAATTATGGATTTGCGTAATAAAAATATCCGAATTTATAGATATTGAGCTTACGCTTAGGGTAAATTTTACCAACCCTACTTGTGGTGACTTGAATAATAGATAAACCATTTCGTACATTCCTTTGAGCAGTGCTTCTAGGCTTTTCGATTTGATTTCGAGGAACAGAATCGTAACAAACCGAAAATTTTAATATTTTTTTAAACAATATATTTTTTATAAAATCGAATTTTTTGGTACCGAACCGAATTTTATAAAATTTTCGAAAAATTAAATTTTTTTTAAGAAAATCTAATTTTGTTTAACAAAAATCGAAACCAAACCTTACCGAATCGAACCGAATAATATACGGTATTAATTTGATACAAATTTTAGAATACCGAATAAACCATTCCCAAACCGAACCACTAAAATTTGGAAGAGAATTCCGAAATGCCCACCCAGAGGCCAGAGGCCTGAAAGCACACTGTTAGTGAGAGCTCATAAACATAGTGAACCCTCTTTCCCAAGGGGTTTCTTTCTGCCCACGTTACGCGTTTCCAAGAAAATACCCAGAAAAGTCGTCTCCTTTACATGTATTTCTCCATACCCCATTAATGGAACCATCAAAAAGCAACGTTTTTATCCAAAACAACATGGAGAATCACGCTTCTCATTATGGAACTGATACAAATGGCTTAAGAAACAGCTCATGTGACATCTAAAGTCAGAAGCTTTAAGAAGAGGAAGAAGAAGAGAAGACACAGCTTCTCTTCTCGCGTCGCTGATATTTTCAGTGTCGGGTATGGCTTTTCCCGACTGTTTACCCTTCAAAGGGGATAAACTAATTACGGAACGGAGTCATCGGTGGATTGACAAAATCGCCCCTTGTGGGCACCCAAATTTACGCCGCTTCGACTAGAAGCTGTTCTGTTCGTGTTCCTCGGACAGCAGACCACGTACGGCTCCGAAGTCTCCGTAGAGAAACGGGGAACACACACCAAAAAAAAAATGGAAGCCATTTTGCTGAGGGGAGGAAAGTTTAGCCCTTTTTCCGTTTGGATTTTATTTGAGGCTTTTGGTTTTTCTCTTTTCGCGAAGCCACAGCCGTGAATTGAGTTGGCATTTTCCGGCTTGTGGTTTTTCTCTTTTCCCGAAAATGTCCGACGAAGCATCCGTGAATATTTTTTTATATTTTTATTTGTATTTTTTATATATTTGATAAAAAAATAAATACATAATTTTTTTTTATTGGTTATATATGCATAACTTCTTTTATATATTTAAATTTAATGGTTTAATATTTAAATTTTATAGTAAAATATCATTTATTTGGTATTTTTATAATATATTTTTCTCGCAAATCGAATCGTTTAACTCATAAGATATGCGAGTCTGAAATATTTTTGGCTCGTTTGATATACAGACACAAAATCCTGTCTGTTGATGAAATTGTTGTCTCAGCTGAAATATTATTATAGAATATATGTGTATTTAAAACACGGAAATCAGAGTCTTGAGCATAAACGATGAAAAAAGAAAAAAGAAAGACAACGGAACACTGATTGATTATTGCTGGTACGGTGATAATAGTAATCATAAAGCTGAATGGAGAGGAGAGGGCGGATGAAGACGATGTTACATCCGGGAGATTAGAAGCGGGATCGAGACGGATTCGTCCTCGGCCTCGGAGAGATCCAACTCACCGTAACGCTCGAGGACTCGCATCCTGCAATCTTCGGCTGCCATAAGTCCCGTCGAGTAAGCAGCGTGAACTGAACCCGAGTAGCTCATGCTTGTCGCCTCCCCCGCGAAGAATAGGTTATCCACCGGCACCCTCAGCTGCTCGTAGAACTCGTGAGGTTTGCCCACAATGTCGTAGCTGTATGACCCGAGCGAGTTGATGTCCGACCCCCACCTCGACACCAGATATTGTACCTGCCAACGAAACCCGAGGGTGGGCATTGAGTAAAACGTGAATTTCAGATAACGTGAGACACTTGGGGGAGAGAGTATTTACAGGCGGGGATGAGTCGGGGAGAATTTTCTTGAGCTGCATGAAAGCGAAATCGGCGGCTGCTTCGTCGGACAGTTTCTCGATGTCTTTGGCTAGCTGCCCAGCTGGCATGTAAACCAGAACGGAATGACCCGTTGCCTTGTGCAGGTTCAAGAAATAACTACAGCCGTAGGTGGTATCAGCGACCACCCCGAGAAACTCAACGTTCGGCCAGAAGACCTTGTCAAAGTGCAATATAATCTTGTTCTCAATCCCGACACCGATACCATCAATGGCTTCTTGCTTCCAGTTCGGAAGCCTCGGTTCGAATTCTACGATTCCAGCTTTCAGGACCCCAAGAGGTACAGCGATAACAGCCGCATCCGCAACAAACGTGTCCCCGTTTTCAGTGGTGACCTTCACTCCCTTGTAGTCCCTCATGATCTTGGTCACCCTGCAACAACAACAACATGCAAGAATATGCATTCAATCAAGTGAGAAAAAATCGAGTTATATACCAAAAAAAAGGTGCCCAAGGTTCTGTGTCAAGGCATCTTCTTACCTGTGGCCAAGTCGAATATCAAGACCTTTGGCAAGAGTATTGATGACAGGACGATAACCTCTAACCATGAGACCATGTCCACCACGCAGCAATTCTTCCTGCACATTTTGGATTTGGAATTATATATATATACACTTTATTGGAGGATGAACAACTCAAACATATTAGATTTATAAAATGGAGTAACCTCGTCCCAGCACTTAGCAGAGATTGTATCAGAATCAGCAGCAAACCACCCTTCCATCCGGCACAAATACCACTGAAGCACATTGTGTCCAAGCCCCTCCAATCTAAAAGTAAAAATCCACCAATTGATCATGAAACCAAAAACAAATGATGCACAGATTTATGAAACCGAGATGTTATGTTTCCAAATTCCAGACCTAAAGTCAGGTCTCCTCTCAAATACAATAGAAAAGGCCTGAGATATCGACATGTCTTCCACATACTCCTCTCTAACTTTGTTGACCTGCAAATGGAAAATAACAATACTGTTGATGCACTCAAAACATAGAGAAATTCAAGAAAAAGGGTAAAGATCTATTAGATATGAAGGCATACCTCTTCCAAAATGCACTCGAAAATTTTGCCAACCTTTGAAACCAACTCTTGAGGAACTTGGTTTCCATCCGTATCATACAAAGCAAAACTGCATAAATTTGTTTTACCATTATGAGCTTAATTCGTTGAACTAAAAACAAACAGAAACTCTATATCAATCACACAATTCTGAAACATGATCTTCAGCATACACCAATACAAAAATAAAATAAAAAAAGCAACGGCAGAAACACCAGATAAAACGAATTGTTAAGGGGTTTTGATAACATCCACAACTATACTTTTCACCCTAATTGAGAACTTTCGAGTTCAGGATCATATCAATATCGGCCTCTTGTTAGAGTATTCAAAGATAACCGATCAAAACCAAATGCAATATACTAGTATAAGATCAGACCCATCAAATTTCAGGATGAATGAAAAGAGGGAAAACAGCAAGAACCATGGAATTGTCATACACACCTCTCGAGATCATGATCATACAGGACAGAATCATCACCACTGGTACGGTACAGGGGCAGCCCCAGTCCCCCAATCAATGATGCGAGAGGATTCTCTTTGCATACACCATGCAACCTGCGACAACAAACAATGTCGTCAGTCGTCACATCAGTACCACTAACAAGAGATGCAGACATCAGTCATGGACAGAAAAAATTAAAGAGACACGGACCAAGATGCACCAAGATCAACAGGGAAACCGAACGAGTAATCGGTATGAATTCTCCCACCAATCCGGTCTCGGGACTCCAGAACAACAACCTGAAAATGAAAATACCGACCCAGAATTGGTGAAGTGAGGAAAAAGGGAACAAAATTTCAACAAGAACACAACAAACAAATTCATTCTCCATCGTCACGGGATAACGTAGAGAGGTCAGTCTTGTATTACAAACCTGAAAGGAGGCATCTTCAAGGGTCCGAGCAGCAGCCAGCCCAGCAAAACCAGCTCCGATCACTATTGCGGAAGATGACCTTGTCTTCCTCATCTGATCAGTTGAGAAACAAACGGCTGCAACACAGAAAATACGAAACCCATCAAGTAGACATTACTGTCTAAACCCAAACAATCTACTGTGGATACACCAAACTTAACTCTTCACCGAAATCGATAATTACGAAAAGGATTTAAACCTAGGGATAGAAATTTTAGAGAAAAAAAATACCTGTACGCGATTGACGATCACTCTT
>NW_010960187.1:105730-116281 GCF_000463585.1 Tarenaya hassleriana | reverse complement strand
AGAAAAAAAATCCCTGTACGCGATTGACGATCCCTCTTTCCCGACTCCATGATTCAACGACGATCGGCGATTAATGACGATTACTATCGGGATTACTAGAATTACTATCGAAATTATTATCACTACTATTAGGATCTAACGATTTCTGCTCGACTTGAAACAGAGAAATCCGCAATTGGGGAGGAAAACGAGAGATGTGGATCAGAAGAGACGTCGTAAGGTGGTTTGAATTCGAATATGGAAAAGCTTTGATGCCAGACAAACTCATGCGGTTCCTGCTTACTTCCGAACAAACAAACTCGCTGTCCTTCTGCCTGCTCAGCCGGCAAGCATCAATCGGAGATCGGCGGCAGAACTCAGACGAACAATGGGATCAAATCCAAAACCGCGAGAAACGAAAGGAAATAAATTTCTAGAGGGATGAAAGGAATCGCAACTCTTTTTGCGTTCTTGTATCTCTGTTTTGAGACCCGAGGCTTGGAAGGCTAGGCTTTTATAGACGCATCGAGTATGTAAAATATTGTACGCGCTTTCTCTGTTTGACACGTGTCCCAATTCAAAATGGTAAATTGCGTGACTTGGCGGCAACAATATCCATGGAGAACAAATATAGTAAAATGAAATAAAACGATTTAATGCGAAACGAAATACAGTAATATATATGTGGAATGTATAAATAAAATAATTTATATATTATATAAAATGCAAAAAAGGAAGAAAATCTAGAATAAAATGACATAGGAGATAAATAAACAATATAAATGAAAACAAACATGAGATAGTCGTCCAAAAATATGTAAATAAAGAAGAAAAATTATATTATCCAAAATATTGTCTAAAAATATAGTAACGTTTTATAGAATATATAAAAAAAAGAAAGTCTGAAAAACAAATATTTAGTTAAGAACAAAAAAGGCTGTAAAAAACCATAAATAACTAAATAAATAAGAAACAAAACAATTAAACAATATAAATACTACAAATACGAATATACATATATAATGTAAAATGGAAACAAACTTATATAAAAGGAAGAAAATCTGAAAAAATAAAGAAGGATAACAATCAAACAATATAAATGCAAACAAATATATATTATACATATATCATAAAATGTAAATAAATATATAAAGAAAATTGTTCAAAAATATTTAAATAAAGAAAAACAATTATAGTAAAATCTGAAAAAATAAAGAAGGATAAGAATAAAAAATATAAATGCAAACTAACATAATATTGTACATATATCTTAAAATGAAAATAAATATATAAAGAAAATTGTTCAAAAATATTTAAATAAAGAAAAACAATTATAGTCCAAAAATTCATGTAAAAATATAGTAATGTATATGTATATGGAATATAATATATATATATAAAGAAGTAAATTTGAAAAAGTTAATGTAAATATATATAAATAAATAAGAAATAAAATAATTAAAACAATGCAAATGCGAAAAAAAAACGTAATGTATAACATGAAAAATACACAAACTCTATGCAAGAGAATCTGAAAAAAAAAAACAACAGGAAAGAATGAGATGAATAAAACAACATAAATGAGAATAAACATAATATTATACATATATATACTAAAATAAAGACAAACATATGAAAAAATCGTTTAAACTGTGTAAATAAAGAAGAAAATATAAAAAAATATATAATTAAGAAAGAAAACAGTAAAATAATATATGTAAATAAATATAATGTATATTTTTATCATAAAAAGTGAAACAAAAAATAATATATTAAAAAACGATAAAAAAAACACCTAAATAAGACCGGAAATAAACAAATAATATAAAATACAAATAAACAAAATATGTAAACATATATTTTAAAATAAAAACAAATATTAAAATATAAAAACAAAAGAAAATATGTGGGAAAAGCCAGTAAAAAAAATAAAATGAGTAAAAAATATAAAATGCAAGTAAAAATAATATATATATATATATATATTAATTACCATGAGCATTCACTGCGATTATTTTTTAATGATTCATAGAGTTTGACAAATTTCATTCCATATGCACTCCATGTGCATTATGATTTAATTATACTGGATGCAACATATATTTCAGGAATATATTATATTCATGTGTTTTAAGTCATCAAATAGAAAGATAACTGTATATTATGTTTATAAAAGAAAGAAGAAAATGGATTTTCATGAGTTCGAATTTGTAAAATGAAAAAAAAAACCCATGATTTCTTTTATAATATTTATAGATAAAAATAATAATGACATAAAAATCGAAAATTGATTATTATATAACTTGGCTATATATATAATTAATCTTTTTGGCTATATGGATTAAATAATATTTCAATGTATTTGGATCTACAATTCAAATGAATTAGATGCGGCGAAATTTAAAAAAAAAACAATATCCGATTTGTATTGGTTATGATGAATTAAGATATTATATATATATATATATATAACAACACCAGTATATTTAATTATTTATTGGATAACAAAAACCATAACTGCATTGACCCAATCGATACGGACTCGCACGAGTCCAAGGTTTCTTCATACCGAGTTTTATTCAGCACAATAACTTTTTAGTTACGAACTCGCACGAGTCACGACACAACACCACTCGGAACCATGGTTAATGACATTTAACAGTAGAGGTTCGAGCCAGGGGTGATCCCAAGCTTCTGGCAGTATTGCTTGTAGTAGTTAACCCTTGCCCTGACGGCGCTAGGTCTTCCTCCGTTGCATTCGCCGCCGTTGATTCTTCGAGTTGTCGCACCGAAACCTTGGCTCAGGACAGGACGGACGTTCTTGTTCCAGAACCACATAGCCGTCTTGAACGCGACCGCCGGGCTTCGAGCCACCATGTCCGGGTCCCTCAACAAGGGCAGTCCCAAGAACTTGCCGGCGGCACCGTAATTGTAGTTCCATGTGATTTGGATCGGACCACGACCGTAGTAGTTCTTGCCCGGTGCACAAGGGTATACGGTGCTTGGCGAGCAGTATCTTCCCCTTGCTATTTCTTCCTTGTAACAGAAATCTACACACAATATATGCAATATATATATATATAGTCTCCAATTATGACATTTCATGTGAAAACTTTGCGCAACACGTGTGACAATGGGTATGTAAACAAGACCCAGAATTCGTTAAATCTAGACCTTACAATATACATATATACATGAATATTATTAGAGAATATATTATTAATATACATGAATAATTTAATTTAGTATTCTGATAGAATTTAATAACCTGGTTTAGTTTTCTGATTTGATTTAATCGTTCTCTCGTTTGAATGGAAAACCAAGATATTATTCGGTAATTCTTGACATGTTATCAGAGTTTCGGTTATATTCTCTAAGTTTCCATGTATATATATGGTTAAGATTTTATTTGTACTTTTTGGACGTACCCAAATATTTCATATCTATGTACTTACGTAATATTTTGTGCTACATCTCTATCAAGTGAATGAAACGTGTTAAGCTAAATACAGTTATAAGCAAAACTTACTTCCAGATTCGTGAGTGAACTGAGCCAACATAGCGGCGATCTCACGCTTAGCCACCGTCCCCTTGTAGGCAGCGAAAGATTTAGCCGCCGTAATAAAAGCCTGTCGCGTGTAGAACCCTTTGGCCGGACAACCGCTACCGACTTTGCTGATAATGCTGTTGAAGAAGGCAGGCGTTATGATGCTCTCAATCGTACCACGGGGACCTGCGTTTAGACCGCCGCTTCCGCTGGGGCTCGGGCTGGGGCTGGGTTTGGATTTGCAAGGTCCATTCTGACAACCGGCCCCGCAGTAGGCGTTTGTGGAACCGCAATATCCCCATCTGCTGCAGCAGAGGTTGCGTGGGCAACCGGTCTTACCGCAGTTTTGAGAAAACGCCGTTTCCGACACGGTTAAGATGAAGAGGAGGAGAATGAGGGAGCGTTTCACAATCGCGTTTTGGATCGTCATTCTTCTTCTTTTTTTTTTTAAAGAGGATTGATTTTGAAGCCAAGGGAAGAGGTGTGAAGAGTCGAGGAGGGTTTGGGGAGGTATTTATAGCGAAGTTTGCCATTTTAAAAGATTGTTATGGTCAATTTAAATTATTCGTTCCGATTAAAAAATCATTAGAATATTTTGGTTTCTTGGTTGAATAAGTCATGACACATTCATTGTCTTGTCGTTATGCGCTTTTGATGAACCGGCTCGGTCTACTACACTATTATTTAACCTATTCTCTATATCGCGAGAGTATTTTAGGGTTTCAGACGTGTTAAACTCTTTACATCTCAAAATTTTTTAGGGTTTCAGATTGTGTTTTTTTTTTCTCATCATCTTCTTCGTTTCGCCATTCTTTTTGAAGTATCAAAAGGACGAGATATCCGATATTTCGAGAATTGTAAGGTTCGATCGAATTATCTAATTTTTGAACGTTACATCACAAACGAAATTGAATGCATCCGACTTTAAACAATATTGAATATGAATTTCGTTTAGGGCACGAAGAAGCCTTAACGTTGAATATATGTACGTAAGGTTTTATTAATTAAAAATATTTGGAATTTACATTAACACTCCATTGAAGGAGTATGAACTACGCGATCGAAATTCTAGGTCCCCTCTTCCTGGTCTTGCCACATAGGATATATTATCTTTTGAAAATCGAGCATGAACTGAGTCGTTTAATGTAATCTAAAAAATACATAAAATTAATTAATCATCTCATTATAGTAAAATGACATGACAATGTTATATGGTATTCGATTTGAAATTTACGTACATGGCCTGCCTACAGTGTATCGTGTGTGTCTTCATCTGTAACTTATCCGATCCAATATATATATACACACACACACGTTTGCGTGTGGCTGTGTATATAACTTAGGAACACAAAATACGGTGTTTGTATTTTTATTTATACGGTTTTTTAGTGTATAGAGCATGAATGAACACGATATATATGTTATTCATATCATTAAGTTTTTCAGCTTAGACGATAATATATATAATTGGGATGTGATAATGCTAATTAATAACATAATGATAATCATATATTAAGGTTGACCAAATGCATAATCAAAACGTTTACTTCAGCGCAAATTTTGGCCCTTGAAATGCGCTGACGTGGCCCTCTCTTTGTCCAAGTCCACGCCCCCTTATACATGCATGGCACATGCAGTACATGAACTCCATTTATTTACGTCGCCATAAAATTAAAGTTGTACGAACCGGAGTAGAAGCGTCTTAGATATATCTAGAATTTGTCGTATTGTACGGTATTGGATCGGATATCTATATATACGGATGTTAAGATTATTAGGAAGATATGGATCGATTGTAATATATAGAAGCATTTGATGTGGCCGGTTAAGGCCGGTTTAGACATGGTAACATTATTCAAAACCTTAGATACATTTGTGAAGATAGCCATTCATTTGTTGTTCATCTTTTGGTTGGAAGAACGTTATTTCAATACAAGCAACGTATGCACGGTTCCAAAGAAGAATGAAACTGTTTTTTTAGTTACTACTTGTAGAGATAAAATGTTTTAAAGTTTAAAAGAGTTTAGAGCAATAATAAAAAGTTCAACAGAAGAATGAATTATAATAGGAAAAATAAATCAAAAGTTAAAAGTGAAATTAATATAATACCTTTTTAATTATTTTTTTAGCTTTGGGAACTCAATCCATTCGGACGCGGTGATAAACTCCAACTCCACGCAATAACCTGTAAAATACGTAGAATAGATAAACCAACCGAATCTAACAAGTTTAAGAAAAACTCATGTTGAAAAGGGTTGAACTCACGACTATAAAGAGGGTAAATCTTTCAACCAATTAAGCTGGAAGTTTATTTGGTAAAAAATAAAATTCAGATTTAATTTATTTTGTAAAAATTGACAAATTAAGGTATTTTTTAAAAAATTACCTACAATAAATTCAGGTTTAATTCATATAAGCATTTTATGCAAATCATTGATAATAATGCATAAATCAAACACAAAATTGAACCTTTAGAGGCTGTGTGAAAATTGGGCAACTGATAAGGGGATCGGGAGCTGACGGCGTCGTTTTAGTCGCCGACTAGAAGGAATACTTGTGAAACGACGCCGTCTTAGCAACGGTTAAGCGCCGGTTCGGCTCAAATTAATTTGGTTATCGATTACTTTGATCGGTTCAGACTTACCAACCCATTTTGGCCAGTCAAGCGAGTAACGGCGTCGTTCTCTCACTGCACTTTGACCGGTTCAGAGCTAACCATTTCGTTCGTTATCTTTGGCTTTGGTATCCAATATTCGACCACTGGTATCAACTTTGAAGAATTTAGAGATCAATCATAAATTAGTAAGAAAACAGCCAAAACCTGTCATTACAAATTCCAAAACCTGGAAACTGGCAAAAGGATAAAAAAGGATATGTTTTTATGGCGGGAGGAGAAGATCCTTCACAGCTTCTTGGGTTTAGGTGTTGAATTGCTACCTTTCTTATCTGCTTCTGTGGATTTTTTCCGGTCCTTTCTCTCCCTCTTCTTCAACGCGGTCATGCGAGCCTTGAGGATAAGTGCATACGACGCTTGAAATCTCTGGTAATCCTTAGCCCCGACCTTGATTGATCGGTAATGAACATCACAAGTTAACAGAATGCGTGCTAATGGATGTAGCAAATTGCTGATGTTTCACTCGAGAAATTCCAAGTTTCTAATACATAGAATGAATGAATAAGATCAGGAATGTTGTAGGACACGGAGAAACACGTGTTTATTCAACGGGTAACGGGGTAGAAGTGGAACATACCGAAGCGGAGATTGTTTTCTTGCCACTGGTTGCTCGGATAAGGCATCTATGTTCTACCGATTCTCCAGCTGCATTCATTTTCCTGTTCTGCAACTTCGACTTCAGAGTCGCTATACCGAGAACAATGGGAAGATTCTCGATTTCGTTGTTCGTGGAAAACATCTATCAGAATGTAAAGTGAAGAGGGTAGAGTTTACATCTTTTAAGAGTAACCCACACGGAGCCCTTCTCTTGGCTTTTCTCAAACATGCTGGTGAGCTCATTGAGGAAGGGGTCGAGCTGTAGAAGAACCTGACACAATCCCAAAAGACAGCTTAAGGAAATGCACGACAGGAAAATTGGAACAAGCCCTGTTGGAATCAACAGAGCTTAGAAGCAATCTACAACAATGTGAGTGGCAAAGATCAACTACTAAATTCTCTTATTTTTTGTGTATAATCTAGATATGATCAAGTGAAAGAACCAAAACATAAACACAAAAACATTACGATTAACTCCAAGATCTAGAATCCTCTGCACTGAACCACGCAATCGGGATCGAGACTTACCATGACGAGTCTAGGGGAGAGATTTTCTGCAGACCCTCGAGCACAGAAATGCCTCTATCACTCCAGGTCATTGAGAAGAACAAAATCACAACGCGAAAACGGAAGAAAGTAAGATTGAAAATACAAGAAGCGTGTACGAGTTACCGACATTACACTGAAAACACGATTTCAAGTTATTAGCACGATCGAACAAGTGTTAGGACTATCGAGTGCTGCCAATTCGATATTCCCGATTTTTTCGGCAACAGAACCAATAAATCACCATAAAACCTCAGAATCTTCGATTAAATGTAGACGAAACCCACAGGTACCATAGCCGCAGAGAATCATAGTAACTCAAATTCCGAAAATCTCCCGGGGGTGAGGGGAATCAAGCAAAATGACAAAACTAACGACGATTCGCGTGCTGAAGTAGACAAAATATGAAAGAAAATCAAACAGATTCATGTCGTAACTCACCAGAAACAGATGATCTGATTCAAAAACCAAAAACGGGTGAAGTTGGATGAAAGTGCGACGGAGGAATTTCTCTGGTAAAAGGACGTCTCGGAAAGGACTCGGATTAATATAATTTGGGCCTTAAATAGGCCTAATAACGTGTTGGATTTAATTTTCGAACCGTACTATTGGGCCATTAAGAGGCTCCAAACTTGAAGCCCAAAATATTCAAAATCTACAAAGCGCTTTGGCTGCTCGAAGTCGAAGCTGAGAGAGAGAGAGAGAGAGAGAGAGAGAGAGAGAGAGAGAGAGAGAGAGAGGAGGGGGGGCTGAGAGAGGGGAGGTATGACTCCACACTTAACGTTTTTTTTCTGAGGTTTTGTTTGTTTGGAGATCGAGCGCCGGAAAAAGAAACCCTGATTTCGTGTCTCCTGATGAAAACCAAAGGTTTAATTTTTTTTTTCTGGGTTCATTGTTTTGTGTGGCCTGTTCCAGTTTTAGATGGCGCTTAGAGGAGTATGGCAGCTTCAGAAGCTGATTGTGAGCTGCTGTAACTGGGGAGGTAGCAGTAGAGGAATAAGGCACGGACCTCACAATCATCCCTCTTTTGTTTTTCTTTCTGTTGATTTTATATTTTTTTTAATAATCATGCATATGAATTCAGTAGCAGAATCTTGTTTCTGAATCATCTTTGGGTCCAGTTCGAAAGCCTCCCCCTTTTTTTCTCAATCTTGATTGCAATGTGTTTCCTCGTGTGATCACCAATGGCCTCTGTTCTCTATTTGGGGTCTTTTCTAATTTTGTTTCTTAGTTTTCTCTTCCCCATTGCTGTTTGTTCAGTCCTTGGGAATCTGTGTATTGGATTGGTTTCTTGCAGGGCCTTTGTGGAAACTCGCCTGCCTGAATCTAAGGAGAAAAGCCCTCATTTGGAAGTGTGGTTGCCGAGCTTGCTCGAGGACAGCATCCCTTTGTAAAGGGTCAATACAGTATGCTCTCTTCTTGTCTGATCACATGGAATAGGCTATGTATTACTTATACCAGGGTTTTGTGCTTGTGAGCTTGACGTTTACGATTCTGCATTTTGGTAGGAAACGGGAACGAAAGGGTGGTGTGTGAAGAACATGGATCCGGAAGAGATCCTCTTAAACGCAACAAGGCTCAGCAAGTCGCTCGGGAGGAAAGTCGTGAAACTGAGGACGAGGCATGCAACCAAGCGCCCGAGCGTCCAAGGCACATGGACTACCGAAACGACAGTTTGAGGCTTTGATTTGACTCGTCCATGCAAGCAACGTCCCTTTCTTTTAGCTTCATTTCTCGGCAGTTGAATCGATAGAGAAAGTTGCCAAAGAACTCTGATACATATGAGTGATATATTCGACATTTTTAGATTCTATGTTCTTCTAGAGATTGGTAGCGGTAGATCTATGCATCAGCAATGGCCTCTCAATCCCGTTGTGGTTCCAGAATGCGAATTCACCATTACAAAGAGAGATATAATGACAAAACCCAAAAGAACTGTTTCTTCATTTTCTTTGTTCTTTGCTCTGTTTCCGCCATTGGAAACTGGCAAAGGTAATATCGTGATGTTAGCCTTTAGTACATGTAAACCAACAAAAGCTATTTGATGTAATGGCAATAGAGGAGGAGGAAAAAATCAAGAAAGCTTTTCAAGTGTTTTGGGTTTAGCTGCTGTGGTCTCGTGTAGGAGATGAAGAAGATGACTTGGCTTCGGGGCTCGAAGAAGAGTATGATGACTTGAGGTACGAGGAGGCTACTTCTAACATCACATTCATCTCTTTCTTGTACTGAAAAAAAAAATTGAAGATACAATCATCTTCTTTAGCAGAAAGTGACTTTTAATTTTATCAAATGGGTAGCACGTTTGGTTAGATGCGTTCCCTCACCTCATCAATGGCCCCGGATTTGATCTTGGATTGCATCAAGCACCATTTCTTGAAATGTACACCTGTAGAAAATACATCCAAACTTCAACTGGTTTTCTTGCATTCTCAGTAGATCCAGTTTCTGTCAGCAGATAAGGGCAAGGATCATCTACACATCTCATGTCGTGTTTTCTTGCATTCTCAGTAGATTCAGATAAGGGCAAGGATCATCTTGAATACTAGAATGCAAGAAAAACATGACATGAGATGTGTATTTGACTGGTTCTGTTGTAGCAAAACCTGACTAATGCAAGGCTGAAACACAGTATCACTTCAGAGATGATGGAGATCTGATCCGAGTGTTCTAAAAGCATTACTCAGTTAAGATTTGTTCCGAGAAAATGCGGATCATACAAACGCATTGCCCAAGCTTTAAAGCTTCATAAAACGAACTTCTTGAAAGTTCAATGACATACCCACTCTTATATCTATAGAAGAAGAATTATCGTCTCTAGTTTCCAGTCGCCACCGACAGTGAACCTGATACCAATGAGATCCAGAGAGTTATTGAGACGCAAGAAAACACATTGAGAAATTCCGGTAAACAAGAATTGGGAAATACGTACCTCAAAACAAGAACCGAAAGGAACGTCGTGCGGCTGTTGCACCATTTCGAAAACCTACAAGAAAGAAAGTTTGTGACTTGACTTTTTAATCAATGGGATCTATTATCAGATCTCCAGAGAGGACAAAAAAGGAAGTTGTTGAAGGAACATACAAGTGCGTTCCTGTTTGGTGATAGAACAACATGCTGACATTCCGTCACTGCAGTGTCTGGAGGACACATAGGACTATTACAAATGGATCTGAACTTAATCTCTCTCACTTTCCCTTCATATTCTTCA
>NW_010960187.1:98490-105423 GCF_000463585.1 Tarenaya hassleriana | reverse complement strand
TTCATATTCTTCAGCAGGATGCCACAGTTCTATCTGCACATGTTACTAATTCAAATCAAAGCTGAGGATGATATTGTGAAATGAATGAACTAGACAAAGGATGAGATACATACATTAATGTTTTTATCCTTTCGTGCAGACCGATACTCATTAGTGTAAGTGGAATTATCAGACAACAAGATGTTCATGAATTGCTCGGCAGTGTAAGGGAAAACATTCTGCATACAAGAGTATGAAACTAAAAGTTCAAACAAAAATTCTATAAACACTAAGCACTCACAACTATATAAAAAATAATAATCGCGAGCTTACATTGTAGATGTTGACAAGAACTTCCTCCTTGATGAAAGACTGATACTTTTCAGGAACAGCTACACTATCTTCAGGAGCTTTTGTTTCTCCTTGATCATATTTCACCGAGCTACTATGGGCACGTAAAGTGGACTCTGCTCTTTCCTATAAATGGATGGAAGGATAAAAGCCATTCATTCATCTTCCAAGATTTATAAAAAGTATCGTCTATGAAACCATTGGAAGTGCATGATTAAAATGCAAAGCACATGGTCTTTTCCATGTCTACATGTTAAGATTTCAAAAAACGGAAGCATTTTTCAATCTAAAGAATCAAAATATCCCAATTGCATAACTGCAAGCAAAGACAGAAGAAGCATTCTATTGTAAAGGTGAAAACACTGTTTTAAGGATACAAAAGAAAAGAAGACATAATAGTGAATGGCATGCACAAACCAAGCATCCAATCAATGACAATAAAAGAGGATAATTGGAAAAGCAGATTCAAGGCTCCATCAATGCAAATCCCGTTAAGCGTAAGACATCCTGAATTTTCATCACAAAATGGCCACAAAAAGCACAAGTAGAAGTTCCTCCAGGAAATTTGGAAAGGATTGTCCAAATCATTATATCAGGTAACTAGTAAATACATGGAGGCTAAGCTTAATACCAAATCTCCAAACATCAGGGGGGAGGGGGAGAGAGAGAAAGAAAAGACCTTTTCTGCTTCTAACATTGCACGGTAGTTTTTTACTGCACGCTGCAATGCTTTTAAAGCATGATTCCTGTTCCAAAATGATGCAAATTTATACCTCACTCTACCTGAAAATACATGAGGCATTCCAAAGCTTTAGTCCTAGCATCCACAACAGCTAGATGGTAATCAAATGGCAGATTATTAACACTAATTGATGCTGGTTAAGCAGGAATACATAAAGAGAAAATTGCTTCATGAACGAGAGAAGCTACAAACGCTAAAATAAATTTAAACATCCAATTAATTTAATAGCTAACCATCAGGACCCCCGAGAGGAGGAACACCATGTCCACCAGCACCCATCCGTAAAATGATCGTTACAGCCGGGTTTATGAAAGCATGTTGACTTCTACGAATCTATATAACCAATAGAAATTTAAGATGTGATCACTTCAATCATGTGATTAACCATTAGAAGGGAACTGGTGATCAAGAAAAGCTTATTACCTCATCGATATCTCCAAGGGGTATAGCTACCTGTAAAATGCAAGGAAGAAAATGTAAAGCCATCGAAATTGAAATTAATTTTATTAGAAGCTGATACAATGCAGATAAACACTGACCTTCATTTGCTTAGAGAAAACATTAGAGTGGAAACATATGTGCCATGCAGAGATATACATACGGCCATGATACAAAAACGACCTCTCAAGGGCACATGAATAACTGTGCTTGACAACCTAACGAAAATTGCCCAGGCAAGTTAGAGTACTGAATAAACATTGAGGAATTCATTAAAAAAAAGACAACATATTTCAAGTTCTTACACAAGATCCTTACAAGAAGCCTCTAGTTTTCTTACTGACTCACCTCATCTGGGAGAAGATCAAATATTGTCTGCAAAGGCCCTGCCTTTTGATGTACAACTGTTGGCCCTTGCTCATCCAAAGAAACCCTTCTTCTAAAATTGGCTCCAGCAAATCCAGGCATGATCCTACTAGTCAAATTCACTCGTACTAAGTCAATACTCATTACGACTATTTTCACATGATACAGTCGGGCTTGCAGGTCAATTACAAACATAGAAAAGAACGAGGGAAGCATACGTGTTCTAACAGGAACCATTATGGCAAAACGTTCTATAATATATAGAAAGAGAGAATGCACAGACTGCATAATCCAAAATAGTTTATTGTTTTCCTATCCAAACAGGGTGAAAACCAGCAAATAATACATAGAAATTAGTTTGAACAAGAGAATTACCTAGGAGCATTCAGGGGTGGTTTGCTTGTACGAATGTTAAGGCACACCTGAGAATCAGAGCCAGATTTTGATCAGCCTCAATGGAAATAAGAAGGTCCGAGATTTAAAAAGAAAAAGAAAAAAAAAAAGAAGAAAACTTGAGAAGCCAAGTAGAGAATGAAGAGGAAACTAGGAAAAAAGATCACCTGGCCAGATACACTATCCAATGAGTGCCAAACTGGACCTGTCTGCCCTTCGTGTTCCACAGGAATAGTTACTGAACCGAGGACAGTACTCTTCCAAATTATATCCCAATCATGAATTGTTACATTAATCTGCAGTGAAGTATAACAGACGTTATCCTCCCAATGAGGGATCATTCCACATTTTCAATAGCTGAACAGATCTACTGACTACTTTCACATTGGTCATAACACATCTAACAATGTCCACATGACCAAGAAACTCCACTGGCAGTTAAGTTCACTGATAATTAAAAGGCCAAGATTTATAAGTTTCTGGCACACTAGCAGAGAATTCAAGACATGCATCCAGAAGTATAAACTGTATACGACTAACGTAAGAAATAAGCATTTTCAGTATTCTTTACCACTAAACTTTCATACATCAACAACAACAACATCGCTTCATTCCCAAGTTCATATGGGGTCGGCTACATGAATCCTTCTTCTCCACTCATTTCGATCCCGAGTTAACTCTGTCGGTTGCTGCAACACTTCCAAATCGTTTCTAATGACACGCTCCCAACTAAGTCTAGGTTTACCTCTTCCTTTCCTTCTCACCCCTATTCCTATACACTCCACTTCTCTAAACGGCGCATCTATCGGCCTACGTTGTACATGTCCAAACCATCTTAAACGCCCCTCCCCTACACCAATAAACTTCCATATTATGAATAAAAATGTTCATCCTAAGAAATGTGTGTTTCAATATGATGACTGACCCGAGGCATTTGGCCTCGGGAAGAAAACCTTTCTATCTATAGCAAGGAGATTCTGACCAATAAATTTGAAATAGCCAAGTCTCCAACTTTGAACTAGAACGCAAACTCCGAAAGCATAACGGAGGTGGATCAAGGTGATTACCTTAGCAGGAAGTTCATCCGCAGGTAAATTGAACTCCTCACCCCACACGGGATTTCTTGAACCAGGGACCATAGAACTGTAACAAACACAGATATACATTAGACAATCAAAGCTGTATGTAATCCATTAAACAGATACACCGCAAACTCTTTCTTTCTATGGATCGTGGGAAGAAGCATTAAGAGGGACAACACAAAAAGGACTGGCAAGAGACTGGCATCCAAGACAGAACTAATTTTGATCATAAGCTACTCACATATCCCTTAGAAAAGGTTAACATCTAGATCTAATTGAAAAATAAAATATGAACAACCTGAATCGCTTTTCTGAACCACAAGTTATAATAGCATAGGGATCTGATGTTCCATTTAAACTTGCGCCGATAAGATTCTTAGCTGCCAGCAGTTCCACCTGGAGAACTCGAAGGATTACAAGAAGCATAAGTACAAACCCAAGGTTTTTGCACCATTTAATCTGCAGATATGACCCTAATAAATGGCGGAAAATCCAATTTACCTTGATTATGTTTGCAGCAATTGTTTGAGCGGCTCCTCTCAAGTGGCCCATCTGCAAAATAAGTGCAGAACTGCACGTCAAAAAAAAATGGGAAAATTACTCCATGAAAAGCAGCAGCACTTTAGGGCAGTGCATGAAAACGCAAGTGTGTTCTACAAAAATCGGCATCATATATACACTTTACCGGTCAAGAAAGGTTCGATAACACAGTTCAAGTTCTCTCAAGAGATTAAATGATCTGGTCATTCAAATCAGAACCCAAATACAGAAATTATCCGATTCATTGAGTCACCGACAAGCAACAGAGAAATACCCACTCGAAAGCCCAAAAACAAAGTGAATTGGGGAAGGACAAAGTCAAACCTTATCTTTATCAAATATGGCGTCTCCGGAATTAGAATTCTCCAAGAGGTGAGACCGACCAAAACCCTCACCGCCGGCTACGTCATCTCCGTCTCTGTAGGCGAATAAACAATACGCGGTGATCGCAAGCGCTGAAACGGCCACCGCAACCTCAATCTCCCACAACGACGGCACCAGAAACTCCACCGCCGTCTGCACCATCTCCGCCGCCGTCTCCTCCTCTGCTCTCCGCCGGAAAACTACCCCGACTTCCAAACAGCGATCACGCAGGCTAGCGCTTATTCTACACAAGGAAAACCGAGAACAAGACCACCATTGCCGGAGATAAAATTCGCCTTTTGGAAGGGGGGAAGTCAAAAAGACGGGGGAGAGAGAGTGGAAAAAAGAGGATTAGTTGTAATGAGAAGAAAATGACGAGAATGCCCTTAAAAAGGTAACCGTTACAGAGCGTGACACGTTGGGTAACGAGGGAGAGAGAGTGCTAGTTTAGGCAAATTGAATATTGGAAATTAAATAGCAATAACCGCACAGCCGTCGCTGGATATTTTTTTCCCCCCGAATTTAAATAATTACAAGTCTGGGCACTCGCCGTCATGCGTCTAAAGAAAGACGAAGGCGCCCTTTTTCTTTTCCTTTTTCTTTTTCTTTTCCATTATTTTATTTTTATTTTCCCTTTTATTTTTTACACCATTTTTATTTTCCTTTCTGGAAAATGAAAACTACACGTGATCATAAACCAGAGATCCAACGTTGTATCAATCGATAGAATTGGTCTGATGGGTGACACATTCCGTGAGTCACAAGTTAGAGAGATTCATGTGAAAATGTAAGTTGTTTGCTTTGATGTGTTATCTCCACGTAAAACCTGCATGTCTACTTACCATCCCCACTTTCCCATGCATTTGTTTTGGATATTTTTACGATATTGGGAAAAATTATCAAGAGATTTCAAGAACATTCTACAAATATGAACAAATATTTACATTATTATCGTAATATTATATTTGATTTTATCTAAATATTTATATCAATTAAATGAGATATTTTGTTTATTTTTTTTTTTTTTGGTAATGGATCAAAAGATAGTTAGAAATTTTGGTAATATTATCAAGAGATACCAAGAATATTTGCACGATGATACACAAATGGAAAGAAAAAAATGAAGATAACATGATGTATTTTTTCAAAGAGGGGTAGTGAGTAACTTTTTTTTATTTATATCTTCATAGGTTATAAATTTATAATTATCTACATGTGTGTGGAGAGAAGGAAGCGTAATCAAATGTGTTTCTAAATGTTGTCTCCGGGTCTAAGAGATGTAGTCGGGGCGAAAATCCGAAAAACATCATGGTTAAAAACCAAACGATATATTTTTCTATATTTTATTTTGCAACCAAACCATTGCCTCATATAAGAATTCCATTTGTTTAATAGTGACATAATTCGATTCTAGATATAACATCTTGATACAAAAATAGTCAAAACCACTCCTTGTAAACGAAACGAGAAATCTGAGAAAGTAGAAACCGACATCATGCCTTCACTGAATTATGCACACAAAACGAGGCCAAGGAGATTAGTCAGCAGCTCTTCAAATGGCAATCGGTTTCTAGGGGTCCGGCAGGTGATAACGCAATCGTCCGTAAACGAGATGATTGAGGGTTCGACTGGTTGTACCGCAACGGTTGCGGTTGCGGGTGGCAGCATTTTCAAAACGTTTGATAGCGATTATAAATGATTAGTACTGACTGGTTGAAAAGTTGCTGTTGGTAGCGATTGCGAGTGGGTGCAGTTAGAAGTGAATGGTTCATTACAGTTGCGGTTGCGTTTTGATATAAATTGTCAAAAAAATATTTTTTAAAAATAATTTTTTATAATAGTTTTAATTAAATTTTTCGTATCATTTAATTAAAATTATTTACTAAATTTATAATAATTAAATAATAAATTTAAAATAAAAATATTATCAATTTAATTTATTTTCAAGTAAAAAAATAATTTTATTATAAAAATTATTAAAAATAATCATTATTAAACCTAAAAATTATACTATTTTATTTTTTTTATTAAAATATAATACTAAAAAATAATATCAAATCATAATACTAAACAAAATCATCACCAATATATATATATTAATGTTTTATATAATTTCTAATAAAAATATTTTAGTTTTTTTGTCAAAACGCTGGAAACCGCTACCAAAACGCAAGTTGAAAGCTGCGATTAGAAAACACAAGTTTGGTTGCGGTTGCGGTTGGTTGCGATTCAACCAGTCAGTTTTTCAATCGCCCGCAACTGACGGAAATTGCAACCGCTTCGTTTGCGGGTGGCGGCGGTGCAACCAGTCGGCCCCTGAGTTGAGATTGCGGACTATTGAAAAAGTGATTAGTACACAATCGCCCGTAATCACAACAAAATGTTAAGATTTTAATCGCAATTTTATCTACGTTATGATAGCAATTTATGGTGTTTCGGTTAATTTATCAAAATACTCTCAATTTATATATATATATATATATATAGGCCTAATAACGTGTTGGATTTAATTTTCGAACCGTACTATTGGGCCATTAAGAGGCTCCAAACTTGAAGCCCAAAATATTCAAAATCTACAAAGCGCTTTGGCTGCTCGAAGTCGAAGCTGAGAGAGAGAGAGAGAGAGAGAGAGAGAGAGAGAGAGAGAGAGAGAGAGGGGGGGGGGGGGAGAGAGGGGGG
>NW_010960187.1:54989-96527 GCF_000463585.1 Tarenaya hassleriana | reverse complement strand
CTTTCTCGCATGGTTCTCGCCGAGGATATATATAAATATACGTAGATATATATTCATACAATTATACATACACACATACATATAAATTCAAAGATATATACGTATACATGCATACCTATCTATAAAAATAAGTATATTTAATATTAAATTTAAATTTTATTAAATAAAATAAATTAAATTGATACATTTTAAAAATGTATAATTAATTATTTCAAAAGAAGTTAAGTAATTGTTATCAAATAATAATATGACGTCCTTTTTAGCAATTTAAACTAAAATCACAATTGAAATCGTTGTTACCCAATAACACTCTAAATCCCAATCAATCGTCAACAGAGACGTCGCAAAACGTTGCGGTTCAACCAGTCCGGCAAGACCTTGTCAAGCCACCTGAAACAAAATTTTCTCTAGGGTAGTTATACATTGATCAAGATGAGGAACAACTTATTTAAAATACAAGTCGAAACAGAGAAAGAAGTGAAATGTAAACAAACCCTAACCAAATTAAACCAAGCAAAACCGATATAACAAACCGGGCATGTACTATAATAATAAGGCCGGTTCTTGGTATAATGAGCAGGGGAAACCAGAGACTGAAACTGATACGGCCATGCATATGGCCATGCATCGGTGTTCCAAAAGACACCTCGACTGAAACCCTAAAGCCAGAAGTTGTGTAACTTTTTGTCGGATTTTCTCTCTTCCCAGGATTATGTGCATGACTTTCTGTTTCCATCCATCCATGTCCATAAACTTTTTCTTTTAAGACGATGATGATAACAGGCATAATATGGATAGATCATATACAGAGCTCTTCCTTTTTGTCCGATATGTGAAATATAACAGCGAAGACAACGCCCTTAAGATGTCTCAAGCGGATTATGATTGAAGAGACGCAATCTCGCGTGGAAGTTCATCTTCTTTGAGTTGGTGAGAACTCATATACGTATATATATATATATATATATATATTCACGATATATAAATACTCATATAGTCATGTATAACTCTAAGCCAAAACTATTCTCCAACTTTTTCTTAGAGCTTTGGTAAAAAAAAAAAAAAAAGTCTTCTTAACATCACCTCTCATAAGTTTCGAAGCATTTTTATCTAAAGATTTCTATCTACATACATTATTGAATATATGCAGTTTTTTTTTTTGTAGTATATACAAAATATTGGAGTTTATTGTTTTCCGATAAAATTGTTATATGTTTTTGTAGGAGTTCAAATCGATGCTAAAGTCGCCAGGATAAGAACAAACAAGTTATAGAGGAGCAAGAAGATTGGGAAGAATATTATCAAAATGTATAAGAAATAACTTTAAAATGGATTTATAAAATTTGGAATATAAAAAAATTTAAAAAAAATAACGAATATGAGTCGACGTCTAAAAGGATCTTGCCCGAATATTTTTTATACGTTGGGGAAAAGGATAAGAGAGAGTGGCCTATCATGTGCCCTTGGTGGGTGATACAAAAGCACTGTGTTGAAGTGGAATGCAATATGGTTCTTGAGATCACCCACAAGATAGATAAAATAAATAAATAAAAGGTTTCGAATTTCAGCTTTTTTAATTGTTTGTTTTATAAAGTTTTAGAAATTAATTTTATTTTTATTACATAATTTGAAGGGAAAGCGGAATTCAATTCAAAACCAAGCATCTCCAATCATAGTGTCGTTGCGGCAGCAGCTTTGGAAGAGGCCCTTGTAATAACACCACCACTCAAAAATGAGAATCTGAATCATGATCATGGTCATTATGATGAATGATGATGGCCATCCATTTTGCAATTATTTATGGCTTCTTGGATCTCTCTCTAATCAGCCCCCGTCATATATTTATTTATTTAAAGTTTCACGAGATGACCCTACTTTTTCTCTTTATTAAATCATAAAATAGTTATGTAATTATATATATATATATATATATATATTGAGTGTAATCATATTATTGGAAATTCTTATTATTTGAAATTTTGGATTATAATATTTATCTATAGAGATTGAGTGTAATCATATTAGTATCCGATAAAAAAATCTAACATATAAAAAAAAGTTAAATATAATGTATCACAATATTGAGCTAATCTTTATATATATATATATGAATAATAGATAACAAAAATTCCCTTATTAAGTTTAATTACGCAACTATAAAATAATTATCATGAATATGGATTGAAAAATAATGAAATGAATGAGAGGATAGGTATATAAGGGTTCGATACAATGGTTTGTGTACATTAGATTATATTTTATTTAGTGATAGAATATACATCATGATCATGGCATAAAACTTGAATGATCTTTTCCGAAAATAAAACAAATATTAATTAGTGAATGTTGCAGAAGTAATTAATGCTCTAACTATGATGCATGCACGCATAATCATTTTGACAGAGAAGAGGCTCCATGGAAGTTAACATGATTAATACGGCATTTAATCTATTTGTTACTCCGTCCATTTTAAAATATTTATAGTTTTAGGTTATTTTCCATGTTTCAAAATATTTGTCATTCTACATTTTCAAAATAACCTAAAACAATAATTATTTTGAAACGGAGAAAGTAATTATTCTTAATTAATTAAACATGACTGGGATTCTTTGTTAGCTAGTATCCGTTACAAGCAAAGGTGAGTTGTTTATGTTCTTTTTCTATTTTATTTTATTTTCTAATTATAGTAGTATAAAAATATGATATTATTACACAAAATACAAAATACTTCTATATATTTATCAATGATAAATAAAAAGAAAAATCCTAAAAAATCATCAACTTAAAGATAGTTCCACAACAATTTTTTTTTTTTCCAAATTTCAAATTCATAAAGGACTTTCAAAATTTGACAAAAAAATAATCAATTTTAAAATTTTTGTAAAAAATCTAATCGCTGACAATGTCCTATCATTAATGAATTAACATTTTCGTCGGCGATTAGGTTTTTGACAAAAATTTAAAAAACCAGTGTTTTATCAATTTTTGAAAATTCATTATGAATTTAGAATTCCAAAAAGTTAGTTATGAATCTGATAATTATATTCGATGGTTTTTTCGGTATTTTCTCTACATAAATTTAGGATGAGGTAAAAAAAATGAAGTGTGAATGTTTAGGAACAATTACACCCTATACTCGAATGCTATATATAAACAAGTTTGAGGCTTCTAAGATGCAATGGATAAACATGTAAAATAAACCAATCATATATGCGCGTACACACACATATATACACACACGTGCGTGCACGCGCGCGTGTCTAATTTGAGAATGCAACAAAAAGATGAATGATAAGATCTTTAAAACTTCCATTGAAATGAAGTCTGGTTCGGGAAAATCACTTAACTATACCAAATGTGTCGCACCAATTTCAGCGATACACCTACAAAAAAATTAAATTTTTTTTTTCAATTCTATACCATTTTTAGGCTTAAAAAGTCCGAAATAACCTTTCTTTCATATTTTTTACGATTTTATTATAACTGTTATATAACTAATATACGATTAAAAAAATAGTATTTACGACCGTATAACAACTAAAGATCCTGTAAACAATTAGATATATTTTTTGTCAACTCATTTAGAATCAATTGCAACTGTATTTAGAATCAATTGCAACTGCATTTAGAATCAATTACGACTTTACAATTATAATTACACGGTTTCATTAAGGGTAATATAGTCTTTTCAAAAAAAAATTAATGGGTTATAATTTTTCGGGTGTATCCGAGAAATGAGTGCGACGCCTTTGGTATATTTGAGTGAATTACCCGTCTGGTTCATGGGGACTACGTACGGTGAAATCTCATTACTTCTCTCTTCGAGATTTTGAATCTCTCTCTCTCTCTCTCTCTCTCTCTCTCTCTCTCTAGATTCATTACTTCAGTCTATCAAAGCAAGAGAGAGAAAGGAACACTTCTGTTTAATCTCTCTCTCTCCCAAATTGGCATCAGACTCTCTCTGTCTCTTTCCAGCTCTCTCTGTCTCTCCCGCACTTCGAACTTGTTCTGTTTCATGCAAGATTCACAGAAAAGGTACGTACACAAATGCATGCACTCTTTCTCTCTAGATACTTCATCCTTCTATATATATACACACTCTTCGATCTATACAGCTTTGTGATAGAATAAGAGAGAGACCATGCATTGTTCTTCTTCCTTTGTGTGAATCTATGACGTTCTCTTTTGTGGTGGTCGGAGATAGCTAAACGGGTCGGTATTGGGCCGCAATTGGGCTTTTCTTTCCGAACCCGATTCAGAAGAACATGATCGTGTCAACGGATTGTGATTAGTTTTGTTGTTAATTAAGTTTTTTAAAAATCACTCGGAGAGATAAAGGTTATGAATGGTTTGAATTTCTTGTTTTAGTTTTTGGTTTTTGTTAATTGTTTCACTAAAATAGTTTTCTGAATTTTTAGAAAAACCAAATTTATAAATTCTAAAAACTCCTTCTACAAATGCAAGGAATCTAAGGACGAGTGAGTTGTTCGTTGTCAATTGTCACGTTTAGACCATATGTCTAACTGTTGCCAACTTTAAACTCTGTTTTGTTCAAACTTTGAAAAGCTAAAAATGGCAAAATCTGGTTAGTCTAGTTACGAAATTAATCACTATTATGACGTCGTTAATCTCATCTCTCACAATTTCAAAAAAAAAAAAAAAAAAAAGCCATAGACGCACAAAATGTGTGAGGTCAAAGTTATGGCGATCAGAAAACCTTGGTACCGGAGAGCAATGGAGATCGCGATGCTGTGGAGAATAACATCGATCCTTAAATCCAATGAAATCCGGAACCCGTCAAACCCTAGCAGCAGCAGCAGCAAGGCGAAGCAGCTGAGGAAATGCACGTCGTTGAAAGCGGCGGCGTCGTTCACTAGGGTTTGCCTCTGCGCTCCGATCTCTCAGTACGACGACGTTTTCCGATCGTACGCGCCGCCGAGGAGGAGCTCGAGCTATCCGCCGTCGAAGTCGATCCAGGCGTCGTCTCCGGCGATCGGGGTGAGGAGCGGGAGATTGAGTACGGAATCGGGGAGGAGAATATTCCGGGGGGAATCGTTGAGGGAGAACGCGTTGATGAGGAGATTCGTGGCGGAGGAAGAGGCGATGATGCAGAAACGGAGGAGAAATCAGATGGAGATTGTGAGGAGAAGAAATCAGATGAGGAGGAGGAAGCTTGGGCCCAGCTCTCTTTCTCGCATGGTTCTCGCCGAGGATCAAGAGTGTCATCAATGGTGATTTTTGAGAAATGGGTTAAAAAATTGGGACTTTTGTTTATTTGAATTTTTTTTTTTGCACCTCCTCTCCCACCATTTTCCCCCAATGTTAGTTTGAAATTGTTTTAGAAGGCTTTTTTTTTCGGATCAAAAGAAAGATTTTGATGAGTTTTGATGCATGAATTACAATTAAAATCAGATAATCTGCAATCGCGATTTGGGATTCCCATTGTTATAATTATTAAAATTGATCCAATTGAATATAAAAATAAAATTCAATCCGATTTAGATCCTATAAATTAAAATAAAGTATCACGATTTTATTAAATGAGAAAGAACGAAATATGGTGGATGCCTCCCATTGAAGAATAGTTGTTTATATGATCTGATACCATTTGTTTAGATTGAAGTTTTCAATTATCTGGTTTGATTTGATATTAGTGAATACAAGTTAATAAACTCTAATATTATCTCTAAATTGAATCCGAATTTTATTCACCAAAACTTCGATGAAATGAACAAAAAACAGTCGGATATGTTCGTCCGAACCGATCAGTTAATTGATTTTTCATGAAAACACAAATACTTATGACTTTGTTTTCAAGGCACTCTCAGTTCGGACAAAGCTATTGAATGTTACTCCTCCGTTTCAAAATATTTGTTGTTTTAGATTGTTTCACATTTTTTAAGAAAATTGATCAAAATTCACATATACCCTTATTTGATGATAAAAACCATGCAATCATTAATAATGTATTGGAATTTGGTAGGGATAAAATTGGAAACTATTATAAAAAAATGTCTTGAAAATGTAAAACTACAAATATTTTAAAACATAGAAAATAACATAAAACTACAAATATTTTGAAAGGTAGTTTTTGTTGAAGATAGAATAATCAATCTTGGAGGATTGGTTGCAATCACATGCAACTTGCCGTATTTACTCTTGGTCGTAACTCATTTCCTTGTTATACAGATTTTTCTAATTTATTTCCTTATTTCTCTATGCACTAGCCGTTGTATATGTCCCTATTTATAATCTTGTACATTCTTTTTCTAATTAAGAACATGAAAGGGACTTAGTCCCATTTTCACTATATACTCTCTCGACCATTTGATTCTTTTTATTTTTTGTTATCTCTCTTTGTTTATCAATTCCATTCTCATTCAAAAACATTCTAAATATCATAGAAATCTTCAGTTTTCACATGTTCTTTATCCGACTATAGACTATAAATTGCAAAAATACTTTATTCACTTTTTTGAGACCAGAAATAACAAGGTATTATGTATAATATTAGTAATATATATATATATATATATACATACACAGAGTATATAATATAAAACAGGATATGAGAACATAGCTAAATGATACGAAAACTATTTAAAATTAGAAGTGGAAAAAAAAATCGAATTTCGGGTATCGGTGAGATATATGATCGGCTAATGATATTAGAATACCCGAATTTTTGAGTTCGGTAATAAATATTGGCTTATCCGGATAATATAAAATTATTTTAAAAATCCTAAGATTTAGAAGTATTCACAAATATATTTTTATGTATATAATATTCTAAAGTAATCATTTAACTCATTATCAACACATTTATTCATTTTTAATCATAATTTAATAGTTAAATCTATAAGTTTATTTTATATAAACAATTATCTAGAAATATTATTATTATTATTATTACTATATGTTTTTATATAACAAAAATATCATCACTTTAAGATTTTTTTTGTCTACAACTAAACTATGAAAAGGTCGGTCTAACCTCCAAATTTCAGTAGAATCCGGTGGTTGGTTGAAAGAAACAATCGAATAGATGCTTAGTAATTGGTGAATTGCAGTTTAAAACAAAGTTATTAATGAATGAATTAATTAATTGTTAGCAGTGGGCAATTACAGATCAGTAGGTAGAGGAGAACAAACCTTTTTTTTTTACAATTACAAGCGAGAAGGTGAGATCACGCGCGAAATAAAGGCGCGTGTGATTATCGAAAATAACTTTTTGAACACCACAATTATTTATAAATCTAGATAAAACACCAATATTTAAATAAACATCCAAAAATATTTGATATTTAAAAATATCATTTGAAAATAATTTTTAACTTATAACTAATTTGTAAAACTTCTAAAAATAATATGATAAATCACAATAGCAATCCATCAATCGATGTGCCAATACTTCGATTCATATAATTTTAAATGATAAATTAATAAAATTATAGATAATGATTAAAATTTATTATTTTTAAATATATTTATATATACAGTTATAAATTTTTATTGATGTAAAAAATATAAAAACTATCATTATATTTATCATTTTACCATTTTAATCCTAATTTAAAATATAGAATTAGATATAGTATTTGTGAATGTCGGTTTTTCTGATATTTAGTTTCGCTATTCGATCACTAATGAAACTAAAGATGGATTCGTGTCCATCTCTATTTATATTAAATTAATTATTATATTGTAAAATGAATTGAAATATATAAGTTTTTAATGAATGTTTTTAGTATTATAGGTTTTTCTGAATTTTTAAAAACGAATTTTGTTTTGTTTGGATATAAGGATGGTTATGAAGGATTTTTTTACCAATAAAAAACAACCCAAACGTCAATACTCAGGGAGACTTGCGTTCGTGTTCACCTCTTGTTTACGGATTTTGTCGAGAATTTACTGCAAATGGGGTTTGAAGGTACGGTTTCGTGGTTATCTTTATAATGAAGGAATGTGACATTGACTTTGAACTTTGAGTGATAAAGTGGCCAATCCTTCTCTCTCTCGCTTTCTCTTTCTCTTTCATGAGGTAGCATGAATTTTTTAAGCTGAAACTAAAACAATAAAAATTATAAATCCAAAAGGTGGTTAAGAAAGAAAAAAGATTAAAAATTTCAATCATACCACCAAGACCCAGATTCAAAATTGCAGATTTTTCTACAAAATAAAACACATAAAAATTACTAAACTTATAAAATGGTAAAAAAATAATTTCTAAAATTTTCGCTCAATATATTTATTTTTAAACTTACAAAATATGTTATTATAATTTCTAAACTTAGAAAATATATTATTATAATTTTTAAACTTGTAAAATATGTTATTATAATCTTTAAACTGAATTTTGAATTTATACGTTTGATTTTTTATACCAATTAATAAATCTGAGAATTATAATAACATATTTTATAAATTTTTTTAATAAATTTATTAAACAAAAAATTTAGAACTTAGTTTTTTTACTGTTTTACGAATTTAGATTTACCCTTTCTACTAATACAAAGTAATTAAACAAAAAAACAAATGTTCAGAATATTAATTTTGAGCAAAGATTTGTAGTAAAAGGCATGAAAGGAAGTGGAGGAGAATAACAGTCTTCTCTCTGCCTGCTCTTTTCTACGTCCGTAAGAACAGCTTTCTCGGTTTCACTGAGAAACCCTAGAAACAGAAGCTACAAGACTGTTGTTGAGGAGGTACGTGATTCACGATTGTTTTGTGATTATGCCCAGGATTTTCATGCTGCTTAATTTTATATTCGTTTTCACTTCCTGGGTTTCTCGGATTTCGGACAAAGATCTCTGTTTTCTTTTTTTTTTTTTGTCGTCGAGTTCTCGTTGGCATCTACGTTTAGTTTCATAAATTTGACAAATACATTAGCATCTGCATCATAAATTTCAGAGATTTAGCGATACTTATGCGAATCAATCTGAAAACGTAGCAATTTCTTGGACGATTTAACCAGTTCATCTAATTTTATAAACTGTTCATGTGGGAGGAGAAGATAAAAGTGGCTAATGTCACCAAATTCAAAATCTTTACAGTGAAAGCTCAACAACTGAACACCTTTCTGTCTCCGGCAGCTCTCACACAGATATCGACGAGATTTCTCCATCTCGGATCACTTGAAGAGTTTTCCATGCACGGAACCCTTGTTTCATTTGGATCATGTTTGCTAGAGCTTTTGGCAGTTGAAGCTGGTCCTCTTCTGCTACACAAAACCAATCATGGTAACTTGGACAGTCTGCCGAAATCCTCAACATCCCATCTGTATATATAAATCTCGGTGGGTGGTGCCTTGTTGAAGATGATCAATCAAAACGATTGTTGCTTTCTTAATGCATAGATCATAAATTTTCTTCCATAAAGATTCGTTCTTGAGTTGGTGAACTTGAAGACGTGAAGGGCAAAACCTCTGGCTTGGAATAAGGAAGGCTCAAACGTGTGTTCTGGTCTGTGTTACAGGTAGAAAACTGATGATAGAAAGATGGGGAAGGGAGGAAGCTGGTTTTCTGCAATCAAAAGGGTCTTTTCGCCACATTCCGGGGAGAAGCTAGGCAGCGTAAGTGAGGTATTTTGAAGATCACTCTGCAACTTTCCAAGAACTTTTACTCGATATTCTCACATACTTGGCGGCTCCTCTGGTGAATGTTGCAGCAGGAACAGGAGAGAAACTGCACGAAAGACAAGAAGAAGAAGAAGAAGAAAGGGTTTGGGACAAGGCATGGAGAGAACAATTCTTTTCTACCCATGTTCAGGGAGCCTAGCAGTATCGAGAAGATCTTGGGCGAGGCGGAAAGAGAGCACAACCTTGTTTTCAGACCTCCAATATCTTCCCCCGACCGATCAAATTCATCGTCAGGCCCTGGTCTTCCTCCTGTTAGGCCTGCTTCTCCTAGGGTTCCTTCTCGAAGATCAGTTCCTCCTAAAGTCCCTTCTCCAAAGACTCCTTCGCCAAGGGCCACTTCGCCTAGGGTTGTGCAGAGACATGAGTTTGTCTATAGACCAGAGCCGACTCCCGATTTCCAAAACTCTTCTGCCATAAAGATCCAATCAGCTTTCAGAGGTTTCATGGTACGTAGTATCGGTTCTTTGTTCTGTTTCATCATCTGTCAAATACACTGGCATTGAAAGTCTAAGATAAAGGAAATCGTTGCTCGGTAAAACAGGCGAGGAGGAGTTTTAAGGCTCTGAAAGGTCTGGTAAGGCTTCAGGGAGTGGTGAGAGGACACAACGTTAAACGCCAGACAACGAATGCAATGAAACACATGCAGCTACTGGTCCGTGTCCAAAGCCAGATCCAATCACGTCGAATTCAGATGTCGGAGAACCAAAAAAGTGGCCATGCAAAACGGACCCGTAGCTCGGTAAGCGCTTATCTGTCTTACTGCCTTGCCATTTTCGGCGAAAACAAGAGCCATTCATTGATCATTTGCAAGTGTTCTTGCAGTCTGAAACTTGTAATGAGGATTGGGATGATAGTGTACTGACAAAAGAAGAAAAGGAAGCGAGGTTGCAGAGGAAAATTGATGCCATAATCAAGAGAGAACGATCCATGGCCTATGCATATTCTCACCAGGTACTCTCACCTTCCTCATATCGGTCTCCATATCAATGTGTGTGTATATATATATATCCATCTTCACTGACATATCCCTACTCGTGTTCTCTGGCAGTTGTGGAAGAACAGTCCCAACTCTGTCCAGTTTAGTCTGACTGGTTTTCGTTCTGGTGGGTTCCCTCTATGGTGGAACTGGTTGGAGCAGCAACTTCCTCTGGCTACTCCTTCCCAAAGACCGAGCCAACCCTTGAAGGACTCCAGGTTCACACCATCACGGCCCAGCCCTAGCAGACAAAACCATTTCAACTTCGACACTCCAACTCCCAAATCATCAAAATTCACCATCCTCACTCCTCCAAGACCTGTCCAAACACCGAAACCATCAAGAAGACACTCAAGAGGACGAAGAATCCTAGGTTCTCCTTTCAAAGACGATGACAGCCTCACGAGCTGCCCTCCCTTCTCAGTCCCAAACTACATGAACCCAACGGTCTCGGCCAAATCTAAAGTGAGACCGGACAGCAATCCAAACGGAACACCGAGCAGCACCGAGAATAGGAGGCTGTCTTTCAAATGGAACAAAGGGTCTTTGTTCATTATCAACAACAACAAGGACAAGGGTTCAGGTTCATCTAATGGATTTGTGTTGGAGAAGCATAAGACTATCCAATCCATAGGTAATCTAAGCGTAGATTCCGCTGTATCCATGCCGGCTACAGTTGGGAGGAAGCCATTTAACAGATTTGCGTGATTTTTTTTTTGTTTCCGTTCAGGTTTTTTTTTGAGTTACTTTATCTTTGCTTTGATTTTTTCATTATTACTTCGTTTGTGGGGGGTGGCGTTGATTTTCGGGAGCTTTCTTGTAATTTGGATCACGAAACTACGGATGTAATCTAATAACAGAAAGAACAGTGGCAAACGGATTGGCTTGAAGAACAAATCGAAAATACTTCTTGATTTCTCCTGAAAGCTTTTGTCTTTTTCGGAACCCATGTTTCTTGATTGCAAATTGAAGCAGTTTCGTCACATAAAACGTCATTTAAGATATTGATCCGATAAGAACGGAAAGTAACTCAGAACTAGAAGTTTCAGGAGGGGAAGGTACACTTAAAAGAGGGATGTTCCTTTGCCCTTCTTGTCTCCTCCGATCTCAAAGTGCTTGCACCTCTGAGAAATCGGCCAAAATACGATTCACACGTTAGAAGATGTAACACGAAAACCGATAGTAAATGAAAAAACCCATCTTGGAAAAGATGGTGTACCTTAATTGGGTGCTGAGACACATGCTTGCAGCTCTGGCATTGAAGCCTCAACACAATCTTCTTGGTTGTTTTGGCCTGTTTCAAGGAATTCACGATTCAATGCAATGCTACTAGAGGGCTAACAAAAATTTCTTCAAAAGCCGAGAAAAATTACTAAGAAATGTGCAATCAGCAGAAGTTGCACACAGAAGAATGGAACAAGGACCTAGAAAGACATCCTATTCATCGATATGTCTGATCTTATAACCAAGTAAACGGAAAAGACAACACAATAACGCACTAGATTGAATACACTATAAAGAGATTCAGATCACTATAACTTACAGTGCTGTGAACACCCACTAACAGACAGAACTATTCAAATGTCATACTAATCTGCAGGGTCAACCTTAGGAGGAGCATGGAGTACTTCTGATCCAAAAAATTTTATAGAGAAAGTTCAATGTCTGATTAAATGAACTGTAGATTTACCTTCTTGTGGAAGACGGGTTTGGTCTGACCACCATAACCAGATTGCTTACGGTCATAACGACGCTTTCCCTGAGCAGCAAGACTGTCTTTTCCCTTTTTGTACTGTGTCACCTTGTGCAAGGTGTGCTTCTTGCACTCCTTGTTCTTGCAGTATGTCTTCTTCGTCTTCGGAACGTTCACCTACAGCAACCAGAAACAAAGAACAATATGAATCTACAATTTTCACTACAGGGGACAAAAAAATTAGGGTTACGAAAACCGCAACACAATCGAATTAGCTCAATCAGGCTTTCTCGGAATCCAAACAGAAACTTCCATCGGAAGTGAAGAAAATGAAAAACCACAGTGATTCTAAATCCTTGCAAGTAGCATAAAAATCAACCGGAGAAATTCACAGATTGCAGATTGCTCTTCCCAGATTCTACCGGTTTTCTTTCTTCACGTATGTACTTTCTCGGAAACCAGACGTATCCGAGAATGCACTGAGAAGAACAACGATACTAAAGGAAAAAAAAAGGTGGCAAAGGTGAAGAAGCTACCATCTTCCTCTCTTCTTTCGAGGAACTTCGGCAGCAGCGCGGAGCTTCCGTCTCTCTCTCCAACTGGTTAAACGAGCCCAGAAGAACTAGGGTTTCGAAGCATGGTCATTTCTACTTTTGTCTTCTGATTCCTATTTTACCCTCAAAACTTCCCTTAAATTACGAAATTGCCAATGAGCCGAAGCTTTTAGTTAAGCCCTTAGGTATTCTACATAGTACATGCAGCCCATAATGAAAATTTTCAAATTTGATTATAATATTTTTTTTCCAGTTGAATTCATGACGCAAACCTCTGTTTCGCGGTTTGAATTTTGCTCGAGGACATTGAAGAGGAAACGAAGGAGGGAGAAGATCTCACCGGCGGCGACAGCGACGGAGGCCAGAGGAAGGCTCAAGAGGAAAAGTCAGGGTTAGGATCCTTTTAAAATATTGCACTTGTGTCCTTGGTATAGTTTCCTAATTCCTTTTCTGGCCCCAAACTTCAGTAGAAGTCACTTTCGTCCTCGCATTGTGGCTTGTATGGATTGGAGTCAAATTAAGGAAGAAGAATGATGTCTCGAGTTTGATTTAGAGTAAATGCAGGACTGGGTAGTTACGTGAAACATCAGCAAACCGGTCTGTCTCCATTTGGAAATGAGTGGTTCTTTGCATTGAAGGACCTACTTCATTGATGATGTTTGCTGCCATGGGTTGACTTGGCTTCATCTCTTCTGCCCAATAGATAAATGATATGATCCATTTATTCCACATCTCTTGATTTTGTTCACAGACAAAACAAAGATCATGTCTCCTCCTAGGATTGTTTCCTTACAACAAGTTCTTCTTGTGCTGCTCTTCGTTTTGTCTCTGTGTACAGAAAGCTCTGATGCCAAATTCAGTTTTGTGGGCTCTGCATATGAAGATGCAAGTGGGTTTACTAGATTGACGAACACCAAGAAGCACGTGTATGGTCAAGCCTTCGAGCAACAACCTTTGGCTTTCAAGAACTCATCCTCTAATGCTACTGCAACTTCTTTCACTGTTAATTTCTTCTTTGCAATCGCTCCTGAGAAGAAAAAATGCGGATCCCATGGAATGGCTTTTGTGATCTCTCCGACCAAAGGCATACCCGGGGCTTTTCCTGATCAGTATCTCGGTGTTTTCAATGATACAAACAACGGGAAGAGCTCAAACCATGTTATCGCTGTGGAGCTTGATATTCACAAAGACGACGAATTTGGTGACATTGATGACAACCACGTTGGTATCAATATAAATGGTTTAAGATCTGTGAAATCTGCTCCTGCTGGTTACTACGACAAAGATGGTAACTTCAGGAACCTTTCTCTGATCAGCGAAACTTTGATGCGACTTTCGGTCATATATAGTCAGCCAAAGAAAGAGCTTCGTGTTACCCTAAGCCCCGTAGAGATGGTTACTCAACCCGAGAAACCGCTTTTATCTCTGAACCAAGATCTTTCTCCCTATTTGTTGGATGAAATGTATGTTGGCTTCTCTGCTTCAACTGGGTCAGTTGGAACGATCCACTATATCTGGGGTTGGCACATCGACCTAGGCATCGAATATCGTCCTAGATTAGAGCTTAACCTATTACCTGTCGTTCCTCCATATCCGAGGAAAGCGTCTGAATCAACACGCAAAATTATGGTGGTGTGTTTATCATTCTCTATGTTTGTTGCTCTTGTTGCCTCTGCTCTAGGCATCTTCCTCTATTTGAGGCACAAGAAGGTTAAGGAAGTTCTAGAGGAATGGGAGATTCAATATGGACCTCACAGGTTCTCTTTTAAGGAACTCTTCAAGGCCACAAAGGGTTTCAAGGACAAACAACTTCTCGGCAAGGGAGGCTTTGGTCAGGTCTACAAGGGCACCCTACCTGGCACTGATGCGGAAATCGCTGTTAAACGGATATCTCATAATTCAAAACAAGGCATGAGGGAGTTCTTAGCAGAGATATCAACCATTGGCCGCCTCAGACACCCGAGCTTAGTCAGGCTTCTTGGTTATTGTAGGCATCAGTCCTTACTCTACTTAATTTATGACTTTATGCCCAATGGTAGCCTTGACAAGTTCCTCTACCCCAACCCGGGTCAGGAGCATATCACTTGGGATCAACGATTCAAGATCTTAAAAGATGTGGCGTCGGCACTCTTTTATCTGCACCACCAATGGGTACAAGTCATCATTCACCGAGACATCAAACCAGAAAATGTCCTGATCGACCTCGAGTGGAATGCAAGGCTTGGAGATTTTGGACTGGCCAAGTTATACGAACAGGGGTATGATCCTCAAACAACGTATGTAGCCGGCACATTCGGATACATGGCACCCGAGCTTGTAATAACTGGAAAAGCAACCACAGGAACAGATGTGTATGCCTTTGGGCTGTTTATGCTGGAAGTTGCTTGTGGAAGAAGGCCGATAATGCCTCGAGCACCCCCCAGAGAGATTTTTCTTGTGGATTTGATATTAGATTGTTGGGAAAAGACAGACATTCTCGAGGCAGTTGATGAAAGACTCCGTCAAGAACTTAACAGGGAACAACTTGAGCTGGTTCTGAAGCTTGGGATCCTCTGTGCACACGGAGTTCCCGCAGCCAGGCCTGCCATGTCTTCCGTTATCCGGATCTTGGACGGAGTTACACAGCTGCCAAACAACCTGCTTGATATCCTCAAGGTTGGGAGATATGAAGGTTGGTCTGATACATCTGAGGAAGTTCTTGATGTTGTGAGTATGCAAAGTTCCCTGACGTTAACCGAACCTTTCACATCCCGTGGGCGATGAATTCTGATCGAATTCTGCAAAGTAAATCAGAATTTGTTGGTTATGTGGTTATCTCTGGTATAGTGTGATCGGTATTTGTATAGATTCTAGGACTATTAGCCTGTAATAGCAATGAAATAGTGTGTATATATATATATATAATAAAAAAAGTGCATGCATAGATTCTAGGACTACGTCGCATATATGACTACGACATAGTCATGGTTTTTATGTAAAAATATTCATATCAAAATTGTAATATATATCAGGGACAATTCCATTAAAAACCTGTAATTTTTTTTATCCAATTAAACTTTATACTTCTTATATATAACAATAAAATATCTGTATTTTTAATAATTGATAAATAAAATCCTAAACAAAAAAATTGACTATTTAATGCTAACATGACATCCTAATCACCTGCTACATTATCAACTCTTTAATATTTAATAATATTAATTAATAAAAATAATAATAATATAATAATATTAATAAAAATAATATATTTCTACATATATATACATACATATGTATAAATATGTATGTGTTATATGTACATTTATATATACACACATATACTATATACATGTTATATGTATATATACATATGTATGTATATATGTATATGTAGATATATATTATTTTTATTAATATTATTATATTATTATTATTTTTATTAATTAATATTATTAAATATTAAAGAATTGATGACGTGACAGATGATTAGGATGTCATGTCATCATTGAATAGTCAATTTTTTCGTTCAGAATTTTATTTATCAATTATTAAAAATATAGGTATTTTATTGTTATATATATAAAATATAAGGTTTAATTGGATAAAAATATTATAGGATTAAAATTGCGACGAGGTAAAAATACAGGGGTTTTAATGGAATTGTCCCTATATATTACTATCTAATATTATATTAAAACACTTTATTAGGTTTCCTAGATATTCAAAACATGGTAAACAATCTGTATTTATTATTTATTTGGTCGGAATATAGCATATAATTCATTCGATATTTTTAAATATAATAAATTGTAACTTTGGCCACAACACAATATAATAATTCATTCGATATTTTTAAATATAATAAATTGTAACTTTGGTTCAAATATTAGATGCATATGGTACTTTAATTTGCATACGTTACCTAAACATTTTATAATTATATGCGTTATTTATTTTTTTCGTGACACTATATATAATTTCGTCAATGTTTTGTGTTAAATATGATAAATAATAACATATATTATACTTTAATATAAAATGTTTAACACCAATTCATCTTTGCACACCTTGCCAACAAAAAAGCTCCAAGGTAATGTGAATAGTACATGATGGAAACTTGCCTGCATCTCATAACTCTTTGAGTCGGACGACTACCCTGGACAATAAATTCTCCGGTTCCGCGCAATAGCTAATAAACTATACGGAACAGGTAAACTAACCGAAACTGACCAGTTCAAGAGAAAAGTCAGATTCCAAAAAGAATCGAACCTCCGACCTCGTATAAGGAGGGTATTCACCTTCCAACTGAGATGGAGACTTCTCCCAAAATAATACATATAATTCCTCTTGTGAGACGATTATATGAAATATTGTTTTAATCAACTTGTCATATATATATATATATATATATTGACCTTTATGTGGTCAAAGATTATACAATTTTCGTTAGGTGTTTTTAGTCAGAGTATGATAATCTATAACTTGTAGTGTTGTAATACTGTTTCCTAACCTCAACCTATCTTTGTATACATATCGATAAACAACTTTATCCTATATTTAACAGTTGAGCCACCTTATCATTTTTTAAACATGATAAAGAAGAAAAAAAACGTTAAGCCATGAATCTCGAGAATACATTAATGATGTAAAAGTATTTAATATGTCACATGAAAAATACGGTTTTGGGTATGAAACGTATCAAATGAAGACATAGGGGGGTGTCCACTTATTTTGTAATTTTAATCATTGAGTGTCAAGACTTTTATTTTATATTCCTGGAGTTTGGTCTAAGAAAGTAGGCTGTTCCATTCCAGATTGAATCGATTGTTTGACTTTTTTTTTGTTAAAGTTGACTTTTTTAAAATCAAAGATACAATATGAATTTAGTATATCAATCCAGGACATCTCTTTTCAAACGACAGAAATGATCATGTCTGGTAATCTTCTTCTTCTTCTTCTTCTTGTTCTGTCTTCCTTCACAGGAAAATCCGAGAGTTTGTTCATCACAGAAGGATCTGCAAGTTTAGAAGCCATCGGTTTCTTCAGATTGACGAACACGACAAAGCACGCCTATGGTCAGGCTTTCAATAGCGAGCCTTACCTAATCAAGAACTCATCAGACGGTACCGTACCTTCTTTCTCCGTTACCTTCTTCTTCGCAATAGTTCCTGAACGAGAACACAATGGCTCCCATGGCATGGCTCTTGTAATCTCGCCCACCAGAGGCATTCCAGGGGCTTTCCCGGATCAGTACCTCGGCGTTTTCAACGATACCAGCAACGGGTTGAGCTCGAACCATGTCGTTTCTGTAGAGCTCGACACGCACAAGGACGATGAATTCGACGATATTGACGACAACCATGTCGGTATCAACATAAACGGGTTGAGGTCTGTGAAATCTGCTCCTGCTGGTTATTACGATAAAGACGGTAACTTTATAAACCTTTCGTTGATCAGCAGAAGGGTGATGCGGATTTCGATTGTGTATAGCCAACCGGAAACACAGCTTAATGTTACCTTAAGCCCCGCAGAGATGGTAACTCAACCAGAGCAACCGCTTCTGTCTCTGAACCAGGATCTTTCTCCGTATCTGTTGGAGGAAATGTATGTCGGATTCTCTGCCTCAACTGGGTCGGTTGGATCGATTCATTACATGTTGGGCTATTATATCTTTCCGGACGTTGCGTATCCGTCACTGGATCTTGGTGTGATACCTGTCCTTCCACCATATCCGAGGAAAGCCTCTCAAAGAACACGGAACATTCTGGTTGTCTCCTTGACATTCTCTGCCTTTGTCGCTCTTGTCAGCTCGGCCGTGGGATTCTTCTTCTATCTGAGACACAAGAAGGTTAAAGAGGTTCTCGAGGAATGGGAGATCAAATACGGACCTCATAGATTTGCGTACGAGGAACTGTACAAAGCCACAAAGGGTTTCAAGGACAAGCAACTTCTTGGAAGAGGAGGGTTTGGTCAGGTCTATAAGGGAATCTTATCCGGTTCCGATGCAGAAATCGCCGTGAAGAGGGTCTCTCATGATTCGAGGCAAGGAATGGACGAGTTCTTGGCCGAGATATCGACCATTGGCCGCCTTAGACACCCGAACTTGGTCAGACTTCTCGGTTATTGCAGGCGTAAGGCTGAACTCTTCCTGGTTTATGACTTCATGCCCAATGGAAGCCTTGACAAGTTCCTCTACAGTGAATCGCTCACATGGGTTCAACGGTTCAAGATCATAAGAGACGTGACCTCTGCACTGTTCTATCTTCACCATGAATGGGTACAGATTGTGATTCATCGAGATATCAAGCCAGCAAATGTCCTGATCGACCACCAGATGAATGCGAGGTTAGGAGATTTCGGATTGGCCAAGCTATATGACCAAGGATACGATCCTCAGACATCTAGAGTAGCCGGAACCATCGGATACATCGCGCCAGAGCTCGTTAGGACTGGAAAAGCGACGACGAGGACAGATGTTTATGCGTTTGGACTGTTCATGCTGGAGGTTACTTGCGGGAGGAGGCTGATACAGCCACGAGCAGAAGACAGAGAGGTTGTTCTTGTGGATTGGATAATGGATCGGTGGGAGAACGGAGATATTCTCGAGACAGTTGATGAAAGAATCCGGCAAGAACACGACAGGGAACAGCTTGAGGTGGTTCTGAAGCTCGGGGTGATCTGTTCTCACCCAGTTGCGGAGGTCAGACCGTCCATGGCAGACATCATTCGGATCTTGGATGGTGTTTCGAATCTTCCAGAGAATATTCTCGATATCGTGAAAGCTGCAGAATTCAGAGGAGCCGCTGGTGTGGCTAATCTGAGGAATTCCATACCTAACTTGACGTACACGGAATCTTTCACATCACAGGGACGGTGAAGATTTTCCACATTTTTATGTAAATTCGTTTTTTCAATCGTATTTTATCTTTTTGTATGATTTTCACACCCGTTTGATTCTAGAAATTTCCAAGTATAACGGCGCCGAATATTCTACAAAAAAAAAAACCCTCGAATGTCATATATGTTAGAAAGGTAGATGAATATATGCCAAAGTATAATTATTTTATGATTATGATTACAATTTTCAAAGTGCCCACAATCGTAATTTTGAAGAACCGTGAGGGCAGTTTTGGAACATATGGCGATGCTCGAAGAGAACAGGCATGGAGAAATCGGCGTAGAAACAGTTTGTTTTGTTCTATGCTGTAGTATTTGATGTATGTTTTATTTATTCAGTTATTTGATTTTAACACTTCGAATATTAGTGATATTAGAATATATCATTTCATGTATTTTATTCAGATTTTTCTTGAAATCTAATATCCAAATACAAACCCTAAAATCAGACCTGATTGATTTTAAATAAATTGGTAAACCTAGTATACTGTTATATTCTATTATATTTATGTTCACGTAAAAAACAAAATTATTGTTCTCCCTAATTAAAAATCATAAATAAAAAAAGGGAGGAAGACGGAGAAGAGAGATGTAGCGATTTGTTCGAGGCCATGGTCAATACGAGAGAGATGAATTGACAGGCACGGAGAATCGCACGTTCTGTTGTTTTCGCCAACCTTCAATGCAAATCGCGCCATTTTTACTCGACGCCTTTGCTCTGCAAATTGGCATGCGATGGAAGAAGTGCCGGAAGCAGATTCCGACAATTCTTCAGCAAAAAATTTAAAAAAAAAAATCTGAAAACGCAGAACCCTAGAGGGTAGAAACCCTAAAAGACGACGGCATTTGACAAATTCGGATGATGAAAGTCGAAGGCTTCACATGTTTATATAGAAGAACCGAGAGTGCCAGAGGAGGAATCGGAAACCCTAACCCTAATTTATTGCTTAACTGGAATGTGGGCTAATGGCCCATGACAGATTAAAATGGGCCGGGTCTGGGTTGGGACGAAGAAGCCTTTTCAATGGTAAGTTGGTTTGAGATGTCAATGGGTCGGTTTACGCGAACCGGATTCCATTGAATCGGTTAACTCATTTGATTATTTGTTTTTTAAAAATGGATTAACCTTTAAACTCATTACATATTTACCTAAAATTATTATATATAAATATATAAATATTAATATATATATATATATATATGTATACGGATCAAAAAATCCGGTACTGAATCAAAAAATCCGGTACCGTATTTCGAATCGGATCGTACACAAAAAAAATTGGTACCGTTTTTAAATTGAATAAAAAAACTTGATACCATCTTCAAATCGAAAAACTCGATATCGTTTTTAAACCGAATTGTTCAAAAAACATGAAATAATAAAGAATTGTATCGAACCAAATTGAATTTTAAAAATCACGAAAAAAACCCAATAATTTTTTTTAAGAAAATATATATTTTTTTTAATGAACACCGAAACCAAACCAAATTAAATATAATATAATAACTGATTAATATATATTTTTATATAACCGAATGATCCAAACCGAATACCGAAACGTCAACCCGTTAGCGCGAATAACTCCATTGATTAGAATTCACAAAGAGAATATAAGTCTTATATGGGAAAAAAATGGTTACAAAACCAATGGTCATCTTAATCACATGGGAATTTCATAAAACTCGAACGAGGTAAAAGAAAAAACAACAAAAGGTTTTTTTTATTCAAATGCCTTGTTGCCAAACACCAATTACGTGCACACAAAGCAAAAGGCGTTCTAAGCAGCAGAAGGTTCCTTCATTGTCAAGAAACTGCAGAGGAAGAAGATTCAGGGATTTCGGGGTTAGGGTTCAGGCTGCATCTTCTCACATTCTTCTCTGATCGATTGGAAAAGCGGAGTGGAGAGGTAACGTTCCCCAAAGCTTGGAAACACCACCTGAAAACCGACACCCGGTTTAGGTTATCATTGTTGACAGTGTTTCTCTGTTTTAAAAAACAGTAGGAACCTTTCCTTTAACATCTTTGCTGTAATAACCAAGAACAGAATAAGCTGTTAATAGTTCTCGGCTTTGTTTTTATTTTTGGATCAAAAAGGGTTTTCTTTACGGGGAGTGTAATAATCAGACAACCACTAATTGTCCTGTCCTACCCTACGAGTTTCAAGCTCGGTTTCGAGGGGTTTAGGGTTTTAGGAATGAGCTTATGAAGGGCTGAGTTTCAAGCTATTATGAAGAAACAGAAGTTACTCACGACTACGAGTTTCCCGGCATTCTCAGCTCTCTTTGCCACCTTGATTGCTGCAGCTGCTGCCGCTCCCGAAGATATACCAACCTGACAAAATCGTGACGCAGTGTATTGTTTATACAGTCGTCCATATATATATATATATATACACACTAAGTTAGAATGGAGAAAGACTAACCAAAATGCCTTCTTTGAGAGCTACTTGCTTTGCGGTTTCAATAGCTTCCTCACTGGATATCTGGTAAGAAAAAAAACAACAAGTATGAACAAATAGAATGTTGATAATGGAAAACAAGTCGAGTTTGAATCTCAGGAATTGGATATCTTTTCACATATATACCTATATATATATAGATAGATAGATATACAAGAGGACTGTATAACCATAAACAGAAGCCAGAAAACAGGTCATACCGTTATGACTTCATCCATAATATCCTGATCCAAATTCTTAGGTGCAAATCCTGCTCCGATCCCTTGAATCTTGTGAGGTCCTGCCATTTAAAACGGGGTCATGGAATAAAATACAAGTTTATAGAATGCTATATCATCATCAATATAAGATGAGGAGGCACAGTTACTGAAACTTTTCAACTTTCCGCGTCCTTACCAGGTTTCCCACCCGAAAGTACGTCGCTTTCTGTAGGTTCTATACCAATAACCTGTCAAATTCCGACATCACAGAATGAAACATGAATATGAACACAACGCCCTCTCTAAATGAAGCATTTAGATATGAACATTATTAGCAGATGCATATAAACTACAGCTGAGATGTGAATCTTTTGATCTTTATTTACCTTCACTCCGGGTTTTCTCTCTTTAATGTATCGACCAACACCACTGATCGTTCCACCAGTTCCAATCCCCGCAACAAATATATCTACCTTGCCTTTAGTATCTTCCCAGATCTCAGGACCAGTAGTTTCGTAATGAATCTGCATATTGTTTATATTTCAACACAAACAGATGACAGCAGATCAAAAGAAATGGCACCACCAGTGGAACTCATGCAGGAGAATTTTCAGAAAGTTCTCAACTTGTATCTTTCATTCATCCCCTCTCCCGTGCGGGAATAGAACTAAAACTTTCTAAAAACTTGCGTGTAAAAAGGTGGGGTTTGGAAAAAGAACCGAACACAAACCTTGGGATTAGCAGGATTGTCAAACTGTTGGAGCATGTAGGAATTGGGAGTGTCTTTCAAGATCTGTTCAGCCTTCTGGATTGCTCCAGTCATGCCTTTTGCAGGGTCTGTTAATACAAGCTCAGCTCCAAATGCCTTTAGAAGAACCCTTCTCTCCAAACTCATGGATGACGGCATCGTCAAGATAAGTTTATAGCCTCTTGCAGCAGCGATAAAGGCAAGGGCTATGCCTGTATTTCCACTTGTGGGTTCCACAAGAACACTCTGAGACATACAGCGAGAAAATGAAGTCAAGAGGGGTGACATATACATGCAGAATAAACCATGGACAACCGACTTTACATGAAAGCCTGGTTATAGAATATGATAACAAATTCATAGCAACACTTTCTGTCAAGAACCATGATCAAGAAGAGCCCGTTTGAAAATGACTACCATATCTGTAAGCTGCCCAATTCCTGCTTAAGCCATAACACAAGCATGATGACTATTCTACGATTCATATACCTTTCCAGGCGTTATAAGTCCTTTTTGCTCAGCATCATTGATCATACTGTATCCAATCCTGAAATTATTCATGCAATGAAAAGTTCAGAACTGTAATAGGTACTGCTAGAGTCATGTGAACAAGTCACAAGCAACACCGGCTTACACACCTATCCTTGACGCTGCAACACGGTTCCATGATTTCGAGCTTGACTGCAACATTTGCAACACAGCCCTTCACTATGTTATTCAGGTACATCATCGGTGTTCTCCCAATAAGCTGAATCATCAAGTCGGAAAATTGAGAGAGAGAAGATCAGATTCTGAATCCATTCTAATTTTATTAAGAGCAGTCCACAGAGCAATTTCTTAGACTCAAAATGGAATACACGGCAAACAAGTAAAAATGTATACATGATATCATATAAGACACTGCAGCTCCCAGTTCAGGCAAAAGTCTCTAACTCCCAAGCTATAACAGCAATGAGTTCAGCAAATTCTCATGGATTATGATAGAACACACCCAGAAGAGAGAAAGCTGTTTGTGTTAAGCGACAAGCCCACGGATTCATGCCACAATTGTCCTAAATTCTCCATACCCAGAAGAAATCGATCAAAAACAATTGAGACACATTGCATTCCTCGTTACTGTAGAAAATCTTTGTATTTTCATTTTGATCAGAAAGCAAAACCCATCACTTGCAGATGTACCCAAAGAACATCAGTAATGCATTAACGAAGAAGTCAAATTCACAAGTCTGGTGCTTTCAACAAAACCCTCATCAGATTCTCCCCGAAATGCAACAGGTTTTGAAAAATCTGAGCCTCCTCCACTCGGGATTCAGCTTTCCTAACAAAACGATCGCGAACAGATCGACACGTATGAAGACCATCTAACCTGAGAGATATCCTCGGCAATATTGAGCCTTTCAACTCCAGCCTCGGGCTTGACAGATGCCGCCTTGCAAACAACGGAAGGATCACGGGAAGAAACATTCCCACAGCTCCGTCTTTGACTCTTCGGCACCAAATCGAGAGCAGCCGCGGCGGAGAAGGAGAGAGAGGAGAGCTCCGGCGAGTTTCGGAGGTTACGGAGGCGAGAAGTCAACGTCTTGAGGAGGAGAGAAGAGGAAGATGAAGCCGCCATCGCCATTTCTGCTTTTGGGACACTCTACACAGAATGACAGGTCGAGAAACCGAGCCAAATAGTAGAGGGAAACACCGTTTCGTAATCAATTTTACCAATTTTAGAAAAGGGTCAATCAATTTGAGGCTATTAGTGACAAAAAGCTCTGAACTTTCAAAAGGGAAATGTGGTGTCAGCCAAGAATCGGATATTTATGTTCAGACCAAAACTGGGAATTTCTTCCTATATCAGACACTATCCATATTGTGGAGTCTTTGTTGTCTTTAAAGAGCATTTGCCCTCAAACAGACCAAAAAATCTGGAGTGTAAGTATTCTTTGAATTTGGTGTTGGATTGGAATATCTCTCATCTCACCAACCAGACGGCTATACGGAGAACGTGTTTAATTCCATCCCTGCCTGCCCATCTGCATCTCCCAAGAGTCAACCGGAGCTTTTTTTTTTTTTAATTGTTTTTCCTGCCCCTCTTCAGTTTTATTTATCTAATTTGACACAATTTTCCGGAAATAAAAAACTTTTTTTTGTTGGAATGTAATTCTGCGTGGCAAATTCAGAAAGATACCGAAAGAGACCGATGCTGGAATCGCAGTGTCGCCTATCATCATCATCTCCAACTTCTCTCGTTTTTGTCCACTCGATTCAATTCGATTAGGTTTAAAAGAAAACCCTAGTCGCGCAGAAGATATTTCGCCGCCTTTTTGGGTGGTCGTTGTCTGAAGCAGATCTCGGAGCTTCCGAGTATATCAAAGCTTTGAACTTTCGTCGGTTTCAGTTCGTAGAGCTTTGAACTTTGGTCTGTTTCTGTTCGGAATCTTTCTGGGTTCCGCAAAGGCAGGGGAATAAGGTGCGTGAATTTAAATGAAAATTTCGTTCTTCATAAAATTTCGTTCTTCACTTGAATCTCTGTTTTTGAGGTGTGTGATTGATGAGAATGGTGATGAATTTGTCTGGATGTTCCAGAAGAAGTTTAAACTGTGTTCATTTGATTCTAAATCAACAAACGGTAATGTCGCTGTTGTGTTCTTCCAAATTGTTGGATTACACGTCTCTGCCTACAGATAGATTTTACAGTTCGCCATATCTGAAGTAGGGTTTCATCCTGAAGTACAGTTTTCTGTTTTGCAGAAAAACCAGAAGAAGAAGAAGACGATGGAGGAGAACAATCTTATAGAGATCTTGGAAGAAGGCCAGAAAGTTAGCATGGCCAAGTACATGGAATACGTGAGTGCCCCTCTTGCTGGTGCAATAGCAACGTTTTCAGGAACCACAAAGGACACATTCGACGGGAAAGCAGTGTTAGAGCTAAGGTACGAGGCCTACGTTCCAATGGCTACACGCTGTATCGGCTCCATCTGTCTGGCCGCTCGTTCAACCTGGATGCTCCACAAGATTGCCGTGGCTCACCGCCTTGGCCCTGTTCCCGTGGGAGAAACCAGCGTCTTCATCGCGGTTTCCGCCGTTCATCGTGCAGATGCCCTCGAGGCTTGCAAGTTCTTGATCGACGAGTTGAAAGCATCCGTTCCGATATGGAAAAAGGAGGTTTACACGAACGGAGAGGTTTGGAAGGAGAATACAGAGTTTCTGGATAGAAGATTGCAGCTTTCCGAGAAAGGAGGCGGTGGCTTGGGGAAGAAACCTGTGGTTGAAGGACATGGAAGAAGCTGCTGTGGTAATAAGGTTAGAGTAGAAGATGAAGAACTCAAAGCTACTGCTGAAGATAAGAAATCTTCTTCTTGATTGCTGTCTTTTCTTCTTCTTTTTTTGCTTGCAAGTTACTGTTTGGACAATGATACTCCTAATTATTTTGGTTGGTTCAATAAAAAGGCTGCAAAGGTTTCTCTCTGCTTCCAATACAATTGCAGTATAAGAGGTTTTGAAGAAAATACAGATATCTAAAATTTGTCAACCAAATGCATTGGACAAAGTTTTGTGAATGCATGAGATCAAGCAACTGTTATTTATACAAGTGAAGAATACAATATATATATATATATGTATATATATTTTTATGGACAGCAGTATCTAAAATTTCAGAACTCATCTCATGAAACCCTTCTCCGCAAGCTGGACAAGACCCTAACATAAATCTACAGTCTGGGCTTCAAGGACTATCGTGGTGCAGCATTTCTTAGAAACGAAATTATCTAAACCTACTGAATTAGCAGAATCATCAAGTTGGGGCTCCAATACCGCTCCCATTTGCAAGCTCTCTTCATACATTGGCGGCACAAGAACACTGACTTTGAGTCTCCTCCAGAACTCTTGGAATGAATTTTTATTGACCTCAGCTCGCACTTGACACGTTCCACCAGAACAACCCTCACCAATGCCGGTAACGTTCCACAAATCCATCACATTATCATCGGACTTCCCTAGGCCAAATCCAACATACCATGTTTGGGCCTGCAAGGGAGTCTAAACAATTTAAGTACAGCTGAGCTTTGCTTTCCTTCGGCCTTAGTCCTTGAGAGGAAGATCCACTAGGAACAGCTTCAGAGCCTAGATATTCAACAAGTGCTTGGTATAAGAAGTCAAGCAAGTCACTGGTCCCACTTGCAACATGTTCAACCATTGGCTGCGGTATGGGATCAGCGGAAATGCTCTCTCCAGTCAAAAGGTCAACCACGTTACCGGGAAATGGATTTTGCTGTTTGCTTGTTGTGGACACTGCTTCACTCTGTAAAGGTGTTGCGGCAAATGGATTGGAATCGGAACAAGATGATAATGGATTTTTATCTTCATCTTTTTTCCTTGCAAGCTGAGCTAATAATATCCCTTCGGTCCCTTCGTTAGTAAATACTTCTTTCCATGTGAGAGAAACTCCCAGGACTTCTATCTGCAGAATAAAAGCAATAGGCAGAGGTGTTGCATAAATTTGTTTCACAAAAAATATAGATACAACCACAGTAAAAAAAAAACGAGAGAAAAGAAAAACGAAAGGTATTAATTTGTGATGTTGGCTAATCACAAACCAACTTTACAACTATGCAAGAGCACGATGAGAATAATGGATGGATAATACTGAAAACTGGTAAGTACCCGGCCAAGAGTCATTAGGTTACTTAGTAGAATATGCAGGATAGAATGTAACAGCCCCTACATGGGTCAAGAAATCCAATTCACCTTCTAGTTCTTCAAAATTATACAACAGAGAAGCACTTGATGTGTCTTTTTCATGAAGACGTGCACCAGCTCTAGTAACAGCAATATCCTCAGCACTACTTGGCCCTGGTAAAGGTACCAGAACATTCGTACCATTTGCGCACCGAGAGATTGAGGCACCCTGTCCACAAAATATAAATAGCGGCGATCGGTAATCCACTTGAACAAACTTGCAACCAAGTCTTTGTAGAATCATGCACATGGAAGAGGGAGAAGAGTCTCAACCTCGACAACTAATTTAAGGCCATCTATGTGGCGTCCAGTCCTCACGTCCACAGTGTATGGATATGTTAAATCATCTGCACCATGAGATCCCGTTAGCAGTTGTTGATAACTTGATATACATGGCAAGGCTAACCAATATAGATAAACAATTCAACAACATCTGCTGCTTCTGAACATACATGTAAAATACATGTAAAAAAGTTAAAATGTTTGCTCAGCTTGCCCAGCAACAATTAACCAGGAAGTAATTATATCCAAATAGAGGTACCCAAGTGATGTCCTTCCTCTTGAAACTTAGCAGACTGAACCCATCACTGGAATTTGCAGATACGCTAGGCACAGGTTTCAGAATGAAACCACTTGGTCGAGAAAGTACCTGCCATGATCACCATGGCAATCAGAAATAATCTGAGATTTTAGCAAATAAAAAAAATAAAATCAAAGTAGAAGCCATTTTTATAGAAGAATTAAGATATCTACAACAAAAACAGCAAATAGAGAGCAACTGTCCGATACGCAAAAAAAATTGTTATCAGTTTAGTGCAGTTGTACATGAAGTGGTATTTTGATCCATTGACTCTCAGTCACTGTGTATACACAGCCTCCCCCAGGAAAATCTGGAATACTTGGATTTTGCTTTGTAGCAACAAGAAGCAAGCCAAAGCTTCCCAAGGCAGCATACCCAACTACGGCCCTGGCATAAATTGTACTTCTGCAGCTCCATTTTGAGCCGTCTGTGATATAATTTAGGGCTTCACGCTCAGACTTAAAATTGTCACGTTCACGACCAGGCTTTCCATTATACCACAGGGCCCCAGTAGTAGGATCAACATAGATAACCTGAGTCTCAGGCCTAGAAAACAAACTAGAAACGACACAGACCTCACCAGTGTCCAAGTTAACAACAACTATAGACGTCTTTTGTGGACCACCCACTGCAAGAAAATAAAGGAATAGCTAGAGAGATCAGCTCACAAAGTCTCAAAAAATACCTAGAACGAACAAATAAACAGCTCACAAAGTATCATTTTGAAGCTTTAAATGACAAGAAATTCATAAAAGACAAAATTAGGAAATAGAAAACCCCAAAAGAGAACTCACCCGGTGAATCCATCTCAACCCAGGATCAAGATGAGTAGAAGCCCTCAACGACCTCAAATTCTATCTTCCAACAATCTAACAAAAGCATTTTTAAGCAATGAAATCAGCAACTCTCTTCAATTACTATCCAGCATAGAAAACAGTAAGAAAATTCCAAACGTAGCACACAAAATGCAGCACGGTCGCTCTGTATTTAATCAACACAGAATAGAATTCACACTCATAATCTATCGTTGTGAATAGATATCTGGCATCATCTTGCCAAGCTCATCGTCTGTCTGGTGAGCTCTACTCACAAAAAATTGGGTCTAATATTTTCTTCGCAAAAATTTCAGGCTCTGTGAACTGAAAACCCGAAAAGGGTTACAATGCAACAGCTTTTTTTATTTATTTACCAAAATATACGATTCTGTCGCGAGATAGAAATCAATTTGACCGGTTATATCCTCCATCCTCGCAACGCGAACTCATACATCAGAAAATCAAACGGATAAAGAGCAGTTAAAGAACGGTTCATGAATTGAAGAGTACTAACCTAACAAGGGAAGATGAACCATGGAGTTGCAGAGACGACCCGATGCGAATTGCGAATGCGCCAAGTCATGGCGAAGACAGAGAAGTGGAGGTATCATCGTCTCCCTCGAATCAACGAAGCTTAGCCAATGAGCAGGTCCACGTGTGAAGCTGTGGAAATGAAACTTTACGAGGAAGGACAGACCCTTTGAATAACTGTAAAATAGTCCCCATGTATTTACAATATTTATATTTAGTCACTCTTAAAACTAAAAAGTGAGTCCACACACCCTATGTTTTCAATTGATACATTCCAAACCCAACCCGTATTTCTCATATGACGGTTTCTAGTTAACTCTAACCGATTAAATACTTTTACATCATTGTATTCTCGTAGTTAAAAACCGATTCATTTATAAATATTAAATAATAGAACATTAATTATTCACTAAAAAAATTCTATTCACAAAAATAATCATCTAGTATTTATATGTTATTAAATAAAATTGAAATAAAAACTAAAATTTGAAAATTGAAAAGGTCATAACAAGGACATATTTTGGAAAATGATATGTCGCGTATATTTTGGAGCAAGGGATTTGAGCTCTATATGACTATACTATGTGTGTGGCCAAAGTGGGCGTCGGACCATCGGTCTCCTATTATTTTGGAAAATATTTTATGCTCTTGCAAATTAAATCTATTTATGTTTTTTTTTTGTTTATTTTGTATTTACTATTGTTTTTGTAGTGTATGTAAGATATGTCGATATTAAGAAACTAATATTAAATAAATAATTTATTTTACAGTTTGGGGGTTATGGACGAAGGAGGAGGAGTATCAGCAACAATAGATTTATTTCACAATTTCTACGTAAATTAAAAAAGAACATTAAAAAGATTATATACAAAGTTCGAACCAATTGGGTTAACCGTTACTAGAGAAATAGATATAATCTTCTGACATTGATCAAATTATATATATATATATATATATATATTGTCCTGAAAATTAAGTAACGCATATACTTTTTAAATTTTAGGTAACGCGGGCGAAGTTAAATTAATATGGGGTATTATCCAAAATATATTCCTCTTGTTAAAACTACTTCTATATATATATATATCCTTATCCAAATGTTATCATGTGACTAAAATGATAATATAGTCACATATTAATCACATTGATCATAATATTAAATTTATAATGATTACACCAAATCATAATAATCACATTTTATATATCATACTAATCACTTAATAAAATCACTTTAAATTTAACGTTATGATTAATGTAATCACCATGTGATTATAGTATTATTTCGATCACATGGTCACATTTAAAAAATGCTATATACTGAAATGATTATAGCAATAGAAGGATATTTTGGATAGAAAGTTACAATTTATTATATTTTAAAAATATTGAATGAACTATATGCTATATTCCAACAAAATAAATAAGAAATACGGATTATTACCATTTTTGAATTTATAGGAAACGTAAAAAAACATTCTTTAATATAATATTAGATCATAATATATACTAGAATTTCTATGTGAATATTATTATCTATAATATTACGTGCACAATGTAACGAAAGAAAAGATGTTGATATTATGAATATGATTATTATATAAGAATTTGTTGTCAGATTTACCAAAAAGAAAATAATTTGTTATCAGGAAAGATTAGTCCAACTATAATTTGTATTTAACAAAAAAAAAATAGATTATAATTTGTATAATTTGGAGATAAATATGAAAAAAAAGGGACCAAACGGACAGGACCAGCTCCTCGTCTGCAGATCGTAATAATCATATCAGCTCCGTACACAGAGAAACACAGATTCGCTTCCTCAGATCTGTTTGACCCGACAAAAAAGTTTTCATTTTCCACCCAAAAAACAAGAAATTTCGTCGGGGGGAAGGACCATCGCCCCGAGGTTCCGATTTTTCCCTGAAATCGTCGGCCCACATCAGAGAAACTTGAGCTGCCATGGACGGTGGCGGAGCTCAACCAGGGGATACGGAGATGACGGAGGCCGGCGGCGGCGCTGTTCCCTCTGCGGCGGAGGCGGCACAGATTCCGGGGAACGAGAATATTCCGGCGATTCTCAGCCACGGCGGTCGGTTCATTCAGTACAACATATTCGGGAACATCTTCGAGGTCACCGCTAAATACAAGCCTCCGATCATGCCTATTGGCAAGGGTGCTTATGGCATCGTTTGGTAATTTTTTTTTAAAAACTTCTCCTTTAATTTAATCTTAGTATTCTCTAAAATGTTCTCATCTCTTGATCGGGTTGGATTGGCAAAGTGGGTTCCTTTGATGTGATTTTGGGAAAAAGGTTGATTCTTTAGTCACTCCGAGCTCTGTTTGGTTGGTAGAATTGTTGGTGGGGAAATGATAATACTTCCCCTGGCAAATGATGCTTCTTAGTTATATATATATGTATGTGTGTGTGTGTATAGCCCTAATTTTTAGATTCTTGATTGTATCTTCTCTTTTTTCTGTAGTTTTCTTGATCAGTGCATTTGGTCTGTATTGGACATTGATGATTGTGTCTTCCTGTCCTGATTCTGTGCATATCGGTTCCATGATGTTCTTTCAACCTGTATGGCTCTGCCCTTTTCAGCTCGGCGATGAACTCAGAGACAAACGAGAGTGTGGCTATAAAGAAAATCGCAAACGCTTTCGATAACAGAATTGATGCCAAGAGGACTCTCCGGGAGATCAAGCTGCTTCGGCACATGGATCATGAAAATGTATGGTTCTATAACTCTTCCTGCATTTTTTTTCCCGTCTTCTTCATCAGTTTTCTTTTCTCAATCTGGATGTTTGGAACTCGAAAGAAAGCTTCTATACGTATATCTGAAGGTTTATTTCGAGATCATTTAGCTAACCCTAAAATGGCATAATCTGAGAGTTCTGTAGTAGAAGCCGATGCTTTCCTTTTTCGCATTTCTACGTGGAAGTAGTAGATTTTACGTAACATACCATATTTCCGTTATCACAAAGATGGAAACCAGACATTCTCTGCGATGACAGGTTCCATTGTCTTTGAGATTTTGACGCGTCTTTTAGATGATATCTGGTGTGTGAATATCACTGATCAATAGAGACTAGAGAGTAATATATCTGCACATCCATCCATGTCATTGTATTTTCTTTTTTTCTTGATTTGCCATAGAAGGCGTAAAGATCTATGGGAAACTGCTAATTGCTCTAGCAACTGTTCTTCATAAAAGTTTATCATAAGTTACGATCGTTTCTTACTTACCATAGCGGGCAAACTCCTCTTTATACTGTAAACATTTCTGACATATGGATGTTATCTATTGTTTTCTCTGATCATCTTAGTCGTTTTCTTGTCTCCAGTTAATCTGTTTTTACTTTTGTGGCAACATATATTCGTGTCTTTTCCCAGTGTTCGGAGGTTAATACTCGTGTTAATACTTACCGAAGCTGAGGGTTTCCTCAAAAGTTATTGTATTTCAATCTTTCCCTCTTTTTTTTTCCAGATCGTTGCTATCAGAGACATAATACCGCCACCGCTGAGAGAAACTTTCAACGATGTTTACATTGCATATGAACTGATGGACACTGACCTCCATCAAATCATACGCTCAAATCAAGGACTGTCGGAGGAGCATTGCCAGGTTTTGAGTTTGAAATTTTTTGTTTTTCCTACTTCTGTGTATTCGGGATTGATTTATTTTTTTTACATTGTTTAGTTGAATATGGTGATGAAATAGACTCGGAGTTAGAGAAATGAGTATAGTGATTAAATAGCACCGGGTGATGACCTCTAGTTTCTCAACCATAATTTGGTAGTGGTTTACGTTTCGTTTTGGTTTTACATATGAATAATATTTCACAGTATCGTTAGACAAACCGGACTAACTGAAATCTATTTCCCCCTTTTTTCAGTACTTCTTGTATCAGATCCTCCGTGGATTAAAATACATCCACTCTGCCAATGTTCTGCACAGAGATCTGAAACCCAGCAATCTCCTCCTGAACGCGAACTGTGACTTAAAGATATGTGATTTCGGGCTTGCTCGTGTCACTTCTGAAAGTGATTTTATGACAGAATATGTTGTCACTAGGTGGTATCGTGCTCCGGAGCTGTTGTTGAACTCTTCTGACTATACTGCAGCTATCGATGTCTGGTCAGTAGGCTGTATTTTTATGGAGTTAATGGAACGGAAGCCACTCTTCCCTGGCCGAGATCATGTTCAACAGCTCCGCTTACTTCTTGAGGTACCCTTTTTCTGGTTTTTTACATTTTCTTAACCAGCATACGTGGGGAAAAAACGCAACTCTCTGAGACATGAAAAACCTATTTCTCAGTACTGTCGTATGTCTTTAACTTCAAAGACCCGTGACATGACAATTTTAGATGTGGATTATGTTCTGTCAGAAATCAGTTTCTACCTTATATAGCTCTTCTAACAGCTTGCATGTCAAAGACTCGAAAGAAATGATTTGTAGCACAAACACGATTGACACGGGTCATGGGCTTTCGCAGCTCATAGGCACCCCATCGGAAGACGAGCTTGAATTCTTGAACGAAAATGCTAAGCGGTATATCAGGCAGCTTCCTCCTTATCCTCGCCAATCTTTCTCGGAGAAGTTCCCAAATGTGCATCCCCTGGCTATAGACCTTGTCGAGAAGATGTTGACGTTTGATCCCAGACGGAGAATCACTGGTGAGTTCATTCGCTGTCAAAATGCAATTTGGTATTAGGGTATTCATTCCTTTTCCTGCAAAACTCTTCTCACCAAAATAAAAAGAGAGAGATTGTGAATCTTTCAAGTTTCTAGTCTAAGTACCAGAGGATTCAACTTTATGCATAGGCCATTCACCTTCACTGAGAGACGTTAATCGATGTATGGGTTAATGTTTTCATCCAGCCCTCATCTATATGATATGCATAGAGAGTATGATCAATATGTTTGCCCTTCTGGACCTAATGTGTTAACTTGCAGTTGAAGATGCACTTGCTCATCCATACCTGAACTCGCTTCACGACATCAGTGACGAGCCAGAATGCACAACTCCCTTCAGCTTCGACTTTGAGCAACATGCACTGACCGAAGACCAAATGAAGGAGCTCATATACCGAGAAGCACTCGCCTTCAACCCTGAGTATCAGCAGCACTAGCTTGTAAAAGATTCACTCACATACAAAAATCATCCCATTCATCTCTGTGGCCCTGGATCAACAATTTGGCTGGCTTTTTATTCTTAATCCTCTCCTGAAAACCATCGTTTTGTTCTGTGTATAAAGCGTCCAACCCTGTGGAAAAAAAATTGCTCTGGAAACTTTTTTGGAGATACTTGGAGGGGACCTTAGTAGAGAGACTGGTTGCAGTATTCATGGGGGCTGAAACTTGGACCATCTTGTTGTTTTCTTTTCAGTCTGTCTTTGAATATTTTGGCTCTCTTTCTTGTTCTTTGCCACCATTTTCCTGACGCAGAAGACTTCAGTCTTGTCTCAGAAGTCAGAACATGTTTATGTCATCTGTCATGTTATTTATACTAGTTGAGTTTTCATTTTAACCATTCTTGCTAATTAGGTTTGTGTCAAGTAATTAAAACAGTAATCATATGGTTTGTGAGTCAGTTAAGGTGAGTTTCCTCGAGTGATGATGTGAGCAACTTTAAATGTCACAAATTCACAATCAATACATGAGCCTGTTGTCAAGGATATCCAACAAGGTCTATAAAATTGAAAGGGGATAATCTGAATGTATGTTGTAATGATACAAGCTGGTGTATGAATGGACAGCAGAGCAGGAACCATCATCATCATCAGCTTCTGTAATAATAATCCTTGGAGAGGTGAGATGAAGAGGGAAGGAGTCTTATCCTATGCCGGAAAATTTGAGATTCATAGAAGACAGTTCCTGTCTTATCTGTTTTGTTTCTCAGGTTGTCAACCCTTAAGATTGCCAAAGAACTTTGAGAGCGGTACTGGACCATCATTGTCCTGTTCTTTGTTTTTTCTCGAGCCTTTCTCTCTCGTCTTGTGCTTACTCTCTTTTGATCTTTTAGAACTCGATCTTGATCTTCTAGATTCCTCATCATCACTACTTGATGACTCTGAGGATGAGTCCGAGGAGTTAGAGTTGGAAGATCTCCTCCTCGAACGCTGTTAAATCAAAACACAACCAAATTAAGCCAATAGAACCAACACATGAGAGCAACCATAGAATAGAATCCATCGTTTTTCAGCATACCATTATTGTATTTCTAAGGATTCGAAAGGTTATAGCAATTGATTAATACAAGGAGTGCAACCACAGTGGATTAGTGGTCATCTCCATTGATAAAGATACCTTCTTAACGAGATGCAATTTAGCAACAAAATAAAGCTCATATTATCGATTATCGAATATATAAGCACCTTTCTCTTTTTGCTTCTCTTTCTCTTCGATTCTTTGTCCTTCTTATCTGTGAGATCATCGGGCCAATAGAAATTATCCCCAATATAAGATAAATGATCAAAGTAAAGAAGTTGATCATATACCTTTTCTGGATTTATCACTAGAATGATTCCTTCCTTTCGAGAGCTTTAATGCCCTTTCAGCGTCCAACTGAGCTCTATATTCACGCATCATTCTATCAGTATCTGCTTCGAGTTCCCCCTTTCTCATTTCTTCTTCCTATTATGTCATGTAATGCAGATAAAATGAGAAACATTTCCCACGTACCATAAACACAATGCAAAGAATCCAATAAGGAAAGATAACCAAAGAGTTCATAAAAATTTCTTAAGACTGCTCAGCCATCCTAGGGATCATGCAAGATGATCCTTAAAAATAACATCACGCCCTATCATCGAAGGGCAAAGAAGGAAACTTTACGAGGGCGAACTAAGAATCTGCATGGCGGTGCATGTATGATTTATCAACAGGGGATGGTCTATTGAGGAAAGTGGCAGTATAATTAGATCTTCTAATTCATTATCACTAAAAATGTTTCTAGGGCCTTATTAACATCTACTCGAGGCTCAGAAGACTTTCAAACCCTTTATTCTCACACTGAAGAGCATAAAAAGATCGAACGAAAGTTGTTATTACAACTCACCTTTTGCTTCTTCTTAAATTCTTCCCAGGTAATGGTATGTGAAGTCTTGAGGCTAGCCAAACGAGCAGCATGCCACGCTGGTGTATGAAATGAACCATCCACCTGCGTCTGTCCTCATCAGAAATGCTCTGGAAAGAAAACTAACCCAACCCATATGACTACAGCAAGATCTAGATTCTAGCCGTATCAAAAGAGATGAATAGATGAACAAAAGCACCGCCCGAAGTCGAAATTTTTGTAAGCATCCACTGCACACGAGCACAAGGACCATCCGCAGAGCGTATTTTTACGTAAAGGAACCATTTCCGTGGTCGAAGAATGCAAAGCAATTATAAATACTTGAACTTCTGGAACACACCTCATTTCTACTTACACAATATATGGAACATTTAACTGACTTCAGATCCCTTTTCTTTCCTACATCTATATCAGTGTAATAAAGTTCCATTGCTTGGTTACCTGAATTAATACACCTCAAGGACGAAAAAAAGGAGAAAAAAAGCTTGCCCCTCGATGTTTTTGATCTACATTTTGCTGATACAAAGAAAGCCTAGAATACAATTATCCTAAAACACGAACGCTTAACGATTCAAACGGAAGATATCCAGCGATATTTGTGCGAATTAAGATTTCTCTAAGTCCAACAGCAACAAGCAAGTTCTTCCCTGAAATTCGGAAGTAATAGGGGATCTGTATACAGAATCCAATTCACGAGGGGTATTTCAAAAGGGCGATCACGGAACTCGAGACCCATCAACCCGAGGATCAAACAATTCGAAATCGATTAAATTTCTTCGACCCATCGGAGCGAATAATTAGTAGAATGGAAGAGGACAAACCATGCCGTCATCGATCTCCTCCGGAGCGGTGGAGCTGGATCCGACCCTGGATCTCTGCATAGCCTTGTGAGCTTGGTTCTTCCCCATCGTGTGACGATGACCCAGATGAAAAGTCCGAGAATGTCTTCCACGGGGACGAGAAATTGAGAGGAAAATCAGAGAAAATTATAACGGGGATTTAGGGTTTGGTGTTAACGGTCTATTCGTCCAGGGATCTGTGAAGAGAGCAGGAGTGGGGACATGTGAGGTAGAACCCAGCGCAGAATTGTATTGGAGTTTTTAAGGGGGGAATTATAAATTTATAACCGATAAATATTAAACAGTAATAATAAACACAGGAAATAGAAAGATTTTTTAGAATCAATATATATGTGTATATATATTACGATTACAATTTCCTCCAAATACGCTAATTTTATTTTTTTTAAACAGTTTTTCTTTTTTTCGAAATCTAACTTAAATGACATTCTAAAAATATACTCCCATTTAAAATATTTGTAGTTTTAGATTATTTTCCATATTTAAAAATATTTATTATTCTATATTTTTTAACCATTTTTTTATAATAGTTTCCAATTTTATCTCTATATAATTTTAATAAATTATTAATAATAATATTATTTTTATCATTAAGTATATGTTATTTTTTTTTAAATGTGAAATAATCAAAAACAATTTTGAAACGGAGGAAGTATATAATTTAACAAAAAAGAGAACTACACATCAACCAACCAAAAAACGATATTAAATACTGTATATTTTTAGATTTCTTACAAAATTAATTATTTGTGTATTTTTTCTGTTACTAAACCCATATTCATACGGGATTTTTCTTACCACAGCTGGGTTTTTTCCTTCCCACTCAATTGAACCACTTCGTGTTTCGTAGCTCTCTCACACGATTTGGCGCCCCGGAAAGACGAGCTGAGGTTTTAGATTTGTTCTTCTCTATTAATTTTCGGATTTTAGAATCGTTTCAGAGTTTATCGTCTGGAATCGATGTAAAAGTTAAGTCCTTTCCGAAGTTTTTAGGGTCTAGGGTTTCTGCGGTCTGAGATACTGTCGGGATGCGACGGTGTTTTCTCTTTATACGGTTCCTCTGCTTTCTATGATTGCGCTTTCTAGGGTTTGTGATATTCGTCTGGTTTCTGAATTGCTAACTCTCGAAGGACGTCCCGTTGTGGGCGAATGCGAATCTCTGGTGTTAGATAGCTGATATGCCTCATGTCTCCTGAGTCGTAGATATGTTACGGATTTTCCCTGAAGTTTTCACCTTTCAGGCGACCCATTTGAGTTCAGATCTCGTGTTTTTGCAGTTCCTTTGCCTACCGCAGGGAATAATCATGAGTGGAGCTGGAGAGAAAGCTTCTGGAACCACAAAAACGCCTGCAGATTTCCTCAAGTCGATCCGTGGGAGGCCGGTGGTTGTTAAACTGAATTCTGGAGTTGATTACAGAGGTGTGTCTCTCTGCAACTTATTTTCTTGTTAACTTGCTCTAGTTCCAGCGTATTGTCTGGAGGTAGTTCTGTCTGCCATGTTTATGGAATGAAGCTTTCATGTGTGTTCTGTTCTGTTACTCGTGGTTGGTTTGTTACCTTTTAAGTGGCTTGATTCTCATTCATCTGAACGTTCCTCTGGTTCGTAATTTGGGAATTTTTCCAAGAAAAGAAGTGACTTTTCATTTTCAATTGGTTTCCTTTAAAACCAGAACATTTTCCTATCTTTTACCCGAGGAAAACAGGGATGATATGAGTTGTATAAACTAGTCAGGATGCAACCGTTGTTAGTCGCAAGCTCAACGTAGCCGCTGTTGTGTCTTTTCTCATCTGGTCTTCCATTCTCTTGCTTCCATCTTACCAATCTTGTCTGTTATCACTTTTCTGCTAATCATTTGTAAATGGAGGACGTTATTGCACATTTTTTTATGTTATGGTTCTTCATGCTGTGGAATAAATTTTGAGAGCTAGAGCCAATTATATTTATATATTTTTTTTAATCTCACCCGGTTCTGGAGCTTTTATGACATTCTTCAATGAAACCCGCTTGCTCTCTTGAACTCAATAGTCCATAGCATTCAAGATCATGAAAAATTTCGAGGTTGACCTTTTGTTTTGCAAGTCAGGTGTTGTTCTACTGCATATCATGCTGCTCTCTTGAACTAAATATGTCATGTTTCATGCTCAAGGACATGTATTGAAGCTTTTGCTCTGCTCTTGTTTAGGCTAATAATAACTCATTCTTTACAGGAAAATATCCTTCTCGTATACACGACATTTCATACAATCCACTTTTTTCCCCCCTCTTATTGCCTCTCTCAGTTTTTAGCATGGCTTGTTGAGCTTATTTTTCATTCTATTCGTTTTGAACCTTGATTAAGGTGTGCTTTTGACCATGTAAACAGGCATTCTTGCTTGTCTTGATGGATACATGAACATAGCAATGGAACAGACCGAGGAATATGTAAATGGACAGCTGAAGAACAAATACGGAGACGCTTTCATCCGTGGAAACAATGGTGAGTATTCACATATGATATCATTCATCTCATGTTATTAATGTAAATCATGTACACATCGTTCTTTTCCAGTGTATCTGAACCTTTTGTCTCCTGTTTCGGTGCAGTTCTTTACATCAGCACAACAAAGAGGACCTTGGCAGATGGAGCCTAGCTAGCCTTGATGTTACTACTATCAATGGTCACCCCGGTTGCCATTTTTCTTAATCTTCTCTCCCATCTTTGCTAAAAACAGGATCTTTCACTTGACCCGTTTTTGGAGAACCCGATATTATCTCCGCCGATACATCGTAATTTTGAAATCTTTGTTTGATTAAAAGGAATGAGATTCGACCCTATGCAACATCCGTTAGGGGCATAAATGACAAAAGGGTTGTGGGAAATAAGAGAGCAAACACAGAATTCTCTTTTGTTTGTTCACTTGGAGCAGAAGTTCGAGGTTTGGAGGTTGCAACAAAGTGTTACGTTCCTACCAAAAAAAAAAAACAAAGTGTTACGTCCCTTTCACGACCCCAGAGATTGCGAATGATCCAAGCTTTGCAGACGTGATCGCTTACGTAGGACTTTGAGGTCACTGCCCACGTTCTTGTCTGCAACCACTAAGGCAATTTCATCTTTGAGATCCAACTAGTTCCATCCATATATATGAATTTGAATAATAAATTAAGATTTTATCATTTATTTGGATAAAGTTTATAGGAAGATGATAAAAAGTATGGCTCTTTGATCTGTGTGTTGATAGACATATGTTCTGAAAGTGGACCATCATACCATAAGGTGTGGCTAAAGTTCTTTTTGTCCATTTCTTAATGAAACAGCAGAAGAAGTCGCAAGGAATCTGATTTTATCCTTCTCTGCGATTGCGTTTGCCGGTTGCGTTTACATGTTCAGCGATCGCGATTGATAGTTTTTGTAATGAATTTACCTGCAGAAAAACATTTGTTTCACGACTCGAGCTTTGCATGAACCATAATAAGATTTGATAAGATTTCAAAGAAGTGCCCTTCAGTGATCCCACGTTATTACAGACAAGCTAAATGCAAATTAGATTTGTCTTCTCAATCCTATATAAATAAAGCCTCTCTCTTTCTCTTCTTTCTGCAGAGAGAGATGGAGAGGGGAGAGAGAGGACACGTACTGGCAGTGCCGTATCCGAGCCAAGGCCACATAACACCGATTCACCAATTCTGCAAAAGACTTGTCTCAAAAGGCATGAAAACCAGTCTCGCCCTCACCAACTTCATCCACAGTTCCATCAAATCTGACCCTTCTCCCTTCGTTCCCTTGGAAACCATCTCCGACGGCTACGACAGCGGCGGGGGT
>NW_010960187.1:29006-54591 GCF_000463585.1 Tarenaya hassleriana | reverse complement strand
TTGGAAACCATCCCCGACGGCTACGACAGCGGCGGTTTCATGGCCGCCGAAAACATCCACGACTATCTCCACCGCCTCCGTTCCGTCGGAACCGAAACCCTAGCCCAACTCATCAGAAAACACCAGAGTTCCGACAACCCCATCACCTGTCTTGTCTACGACCCTTTCTTGCCCTGGGCTTTTGAAGTCGGCAGAGAATTCGGTTTGACCGTCGCCCCTTTTTTCACTCAGTCTTGCGCTGTTAACTATGTATATTACCTCGCCCATCAAGGCAAGCTGCGGCTTCCCATTGATGGGTTGAGCTTCCTTGAGCAACAAGATATCCCTTCGTTTATTTCTGTTCCTGGGTCTTACCCTGCCTACTTCGAGATGGTTCTGCATCAGTTTTCCAACTTCCATAAAGCTGATTTTGTCCTCTTTAATGTCTTTCAAAAACTGGAAGTTGAGGTACACTTAGTACATGATGAACTTCAGTCTGTTTGATGATGTTGCTCAGATGCACTAATAACTCTGTTCTGACTTTCTGTTTGCACTTCAGGAGACGGAGTTGATGTCTAAAGTCTGTCCAGTCATGACAGTGGGCCCAACCGTGCCGTCCATGTACCTAGACCGACGTATCGAAACCGATAACAACTACGATCTGATGCTATTCGACATGAAAGACTCGGAGTTCTGCACCGAATGGCTGAACGAGAAACCACAAGGGTCGGTTGTGTATGTGGCCTTTGGAAGCATGGCCGACCTTAGCAGAGCACAAATGGAGGAGCTTGCTTGGTCTCTAAGCAACTTCAGTTTCTTGTGGGTTGTCAGAGGTTCAGAGGAGGCAAAGCTACCGTCTGGTTTCTTACAGACAGTGGACAGAGACAAGAGCTTGGTCGTGAAGTGGAGTCCTCAGCTTGAGGTGTTATCAAACAGAGCAATCGGATGTTTTGTAACTCACTGTGGATGGAACTCGACAATGGAGGCATTGAGTTTGGGGGTTCCATTGGTGGCGATGCCACAATGGACGGACCAACCCACGAACGCAAAGTACATAGAAGATGTGTGGAAGGTTGGGGTTCGTGTGAAGGAAGATGAAGAGAGTGGGATTGTGAGGAGAGAAGAGATTGAGTTCTGTATAAGACAAGTAATGGAAGGAGAGAAGAGCAGAGAGGTGAAAGAGAATGCAAAGAAATGGAGAGATTTAGCCATGGAAGCTGTCGGAGAAGGAGGCACTTCTGATGTCAATATTCAGACATTGGTTTCAATGGTTAAGTCCTTGAAGCAGAAGCCGAGCCTGCAAGCATCATGAAAATACAAAACTCAACTGAGCTTTATTTTTATGTTTCATGACATATGCGAATCACTTGTAATTAAGTATTTACTGTTTTGATGATTATGAACCCTTTTCAATGCCGTTCTTCTTCATCCTCAGTCCGCTTTATTTATTTCAGATTCGAAGAAGAAAGATACCAAAATCTTCATTCGGACCCAATGTGAATTCCAATTGACTCAGAAAACATAAGCTTTTCGGTCTGGATCCAGACATCATTTCTTGATCTGAACACAGTTTTGTGTTTTCCAGAGACAAAAATCATTCAAGAAACCGCCATATTCAACGTACTCTCAACAAATTTTGTCTCTGCCCAGGAGTACAAATTTACCCATCTAATCTTCACGAATGAAAAACAGAGTTCACAGAATTTTACAAAAGGTGCGGTTTCTGAAACTCTCAGAACACCACTCGAAACTGGGGCGCGTCCTTTCCCTCCGCCGGGAGAATCTCCCACAGGCATGGTTCGAGCTCGTCGGAGACAGGACAGTACCCGGCGAGAGTCACTCTGTCTCCTGTGGCCGCTACGGAGCCGAACTCGAACACCGTCACGCTCTCCGGTCGAGGCACTTCGATGGCTCCGTTCATCCCCGGAGCCGGAGTCTCCGGCTTTGCCGTCTGCTGCTGCTGCTTCTCGGGCTTCGAAGTTTCGGTCTGCGCCGGCTTCGGGCTTCCCCTGAACCACGACAGAATCCCCATCGATGCTCGATTGGTTCCTGCAGAAATCTCGGAGATGATAATTAGGGTTTTTGCTCTTACCCTTTCCAGCTCCACCACTTCGGGTGTAATTTTATCACTGCCCAGCCCTTGCTTTTCTGCTGGTATGGGCTTTTGGGCTGGGCTTTTATTTCATCCCGTATATAATACACGGAAACGGAGAGAGTATATTCAATACCGTGTAGATGATAGGAATAGAAATTGAGATTCAGCAATTTGGTTAATAACCAAAAAACTAAATGGGAGACATCTAACCTAAATTGAAACAAATATGATATAAATTACGAAATTGAAACAAATATGATATGAATTACGAATAGTTATGATTCTTTTAAAAATCGAATAAATCAAATCCAAAGTGTAGCAAATACAAAAATAATGAAAAAAATCCAAAATTTATTTGAAAAATTAGTATTTATCTATGGAAAAATCCAAAATCAAAGAAAGCTACTTGTTTAACCTGATTCCAAAACGAAAGAGATGCAAAGTCTTGTTTACTTGGATCACCACTTTAACAGCAGAAGCGGATACAAAGGGGCAGAAGCAGTAAAAACGAAGAACAAATACAAACGTCTACTTCTTCTTCTTCTTGAGCCGGGCGGTTTTGTAGCCTCCTTTGCACGGCTTTCCCCACGGCGAGACTGACGTCCTCCCCCTGCAACCACTACTCTTGCTTTTCCCCTCACCTCCTCCATGGGGATGGTCCACTGGGTTCATCGCCACTCCTCGAACAGTTGGTCTCCGCCCTAGCCACCTGCTCTGCCCGGCTTTCCTCAGCTTCTTAGCTCCATGGCCAGGGTTTGAAACTGTCCCTATTGTGGCCCGGCATTTGGAATCAATCCATTTCTCGTTGCCCGATGGCAGTTTTATCAAGCACCTCCCCGATGCTGGTTCCTTGAGGATTTTGGCGTTGGTTCCAGCGGCTCGGACCAGCTTCCCGCCCTGCCCCGGGTTCACCTCGATGTTGTGGATGATTGTCCCAATCCGCATCATTCCCAAGGGCATGCAACTTCCTATCATTGAGTTGATGTCCATGTGGAGCATCTCCCGTTTCATGTTCTCGATCAAGGATTGGTTTTGTGCATTGGCCACATCTGCAACAGATAAGTAAAGAGAGAGCCTGTAAAACTCACCGAGCAAGGACATGGATCGATTTACAGCAAAGCTAAGTTCTATACATATAAACACCTTTCTCAATTAAATTCCGGCATGTAAACTTACACAAGAGCTAGATCCTGGTCAGTGGTCACAGATGTTAGGCCAGTCTATACTTATACGGGACAAGTAAAACTACTTTTCAGACAGAAAACAATTTTCCTTTAAAAACCCCACTTCTCTTCCATGATCCTACCAAATGAGTTTCACCAAAGGATTTCAGACACGAAATAAAACCCTCTATTGGCATCTAGTTCCCTTTTCCAATATCATTTCTTCAAGGCACACTCGAGTATTATGAACATTTGCAAGCTGGATGAACAGGTTTTTGAAGCTTAAAACCCCCATCCTTAAGAAGAAACAATGCCGATATCGGGAAAAAGAACCAGACTAAGTCACTAGCTCAATTCATCAAAGATACAGCCATCTGGACCACCAAAGTCGCATTTGTGAAGTAATTACATGAATCGATCCCTAGCAAAAGTTCATCAATCAAATAACGAGCTCCTTGCTTCATCTCAAATATTCGTCAAATTGTCGGTTTAAAATACTCCTGAGCTCAAAATTGTTGGAACAGAGCCTGATTCAAGTCCTAGACGAGAGCAGTTATGTATGTGTGTCAGTTATATTGTTGCCTGTTTTTAAACTGTCAGTTTAACTGCAGCTGTGCAGTTATATGTGTTGATACAAGTATTGTCGAAGTTTATGTATTGCGAATGCAGAAACCTTTGATCAATTTCGGTAACATATCAGAGAAGTTGTTTCTGTGTTCTGTATTCCGAGTTTCCAGAATCCGATTTCGCATCGAATCAAGAGAGAACTTGTTCGAATCTCTGTTGCCAGTGTGTGCAGATTACGAAAATTCCTATCTCCGGATAGCAGTCAGAAGACTTGGAACGGAATCTAGCGATTTCCCATTGCTCGATCATTTTTTTCCCGAGAGCCAAACAGGAAATCCAGAGTAAAATCAACAGATCGAGAGAAGACTAAGGAGTACATACCCGTGGAGAAATTGCGAAAAACTGGACGGATAACACTCTTGAACAAAGCAGAAGAAGCAGCTCGAGCTCTACAAAGCGCCATGAGTGAGGCTTTCTCCCCCTCGTGTTTCAACAGGATGGCAACAAAACCCTAGGAATTTCCTGAAGCTTGAGTTCGAAAATGACGCCGTTTTAAAAATAGATCTCTCTTTTCGTTTCAATTTACCCTTGTATTTTACAATATCTTCGGTTTCAGCCCATAACTTGAAACCGTCTTCTTTACTGTGACTTAACATAAGAAAACCCTAAAGATACTAAAAACCCATAATCATATCTCCTTGGCGAGCTCTCTCGCGGGGCTGGAAGGCGTAGGGTGAAATTCCGGGATGGCAAACGGCTCCCATGTAGCGGTGAATAGATGCTTCTACAGTAATTTATCATCTGCATGATTATTATTCTCTCCTAAATCGGTCTCTTATGAAGAAACCAAGGATAATGCAATTTGGCAGGCTGCAATGTCGGATGAGCTGACTGCAGTGAAAAGGAATGAAACGTGGTTCGGGTCGGGCTGGACCGTATTTGACCCGATTAATATTAATATTATTACGTACAGATTCACATATTCAATCATATATATATATATATATATTCATAGTTAAAATATACAATAATTCGGATAGAAAAAATATAAAAATTTATATAATATAGAGAATTATAAAATAAAATAAAAAATTACATAGTACTAAATAATTTAAAATTTAACGTTTAATAACCAATATATTCAAAATTATAATAATAAATTTCAAGTAATAATTCGGATTAAAAAATATAATACTTTAAAAAAATTATTACTGCATAAATTTAAAGAATTCGAATTTTAATTCATTTTAAATCAAAATATATACTATTAAATTTTGTTATCGAATTTTTATTTTTTAGTTATCACGAATATATATTAATCCCTCCGTTTCAGATTAATTGTAGTTTTAGGATTTTTCACATTTTTTAAGAAAATAGAGAAAAAGACACATATAACCTTATTTAATGATAAAAATAATGTTATCACTAATAATTTATTGGAATTTGGGAGGGATAAAATTGGAAACTATTGTAAAAAACTATCTTGGAAATGTAGAATGACAAATATTTCGAAACATGGAAAATAAACTAAAACTACAAATATTTTGAAACGGAGGGAGTAAAAAATTTGTATTTTGTATTTTGATTATCTATGATTTATATTTTTTTATAAATAATTATTTTTTCAAATATCTAAATTAGAAACCCGATCTGAAATCGAAACCGAAAAAAGTCCATAAGATCGGAATTCAAACCTAACGTTTTAGATCCAATCATATTTAGGGCCCGACCAATCTGACCCGTAAATTTTCAAGATTATGTCGGGTTCGGACCGGCCGAGCATTACAACCTCCATCCCTGAAACTAAAATATCATTTAATATGATTAATTAACTGAATAACTAAAATATCATTAGAACCGTTTGGTATATACCAAAGATTCTTCTCCATGTGACGATTGGATCTCTTTGCTCGTATTTATGTGTGTACGTTTTCTTTTATAGAGAAAATAAATCAATAATGATTACCGTTTGATTATAGTTAGTTAATTAATTATTATAGTATTATTACTTAGTTTTCCACAGAGGCTCAAAAGGTTTGGTACTTGTTGCCTAAGGTGATTAATGTTCATAATCTTAATTAACTTTATACTTTCGGCGGATTATCAGCACTCTAAGATTTGGCTCGGACCCCAATTCCTTGAGATACTTTAGATATAAGTTAAATTACCCTAAATTCATCTAATTAATGTTCATAATTTTAATTGACGAATCATGTGGTTATAACTTATAAGCCTATGTTGGCTATCAGTTTTTGTATATAGGTCAACCACTAAATCACGTGCTCTCTCTCTCTCTCTCTCTCTCTCTCTCTCTCACACACACACAAACACAGACTAACAACATCATGTATGTATACGAATATGTATATATATAATATAGGTATATACATGTGTGATTACGAAGGAGGAGCATGAACTCAACATACATGCCAGGCTTGTGTCAAGGCTTTAATTACACGTTAATTCGATCAGGGTTGTATGCCTGATCCATACATTGCGGCCAATCATTTTATGCATAAACGCATCATCATTAGTGTGTGCAAACATCACATCGCATTTTATGGTCAAAGCCATGTGAGCCCTCAACATCCAAAAACAATATCCAACTGTGAAAACACATACATACATACATACATACATACATACATACATACATACATATATACATACATACATACATACATACATACATACATACATACATACATACATACATACATACATACATACATACATACATACATACATACATACATACATACATACATACATACATACATACATACATACATACATACATACATACATACATACATACATACATACATACATACATACATACATACATACATACATACATACATACATACATACATACATACATACATACGTACGTACGTACGACGTACGTACATACATACATATATACATACATAATGTAATACAAGAGCCGTACACATTATAGTATACTTTTGGTCCTACAAATTAAGCAATACAATTAATGATTTTTATTGGTCACATGGGTATCGGATATAAGGATCATAAGATATACTTAAAAAGTGGACAATTTAAACTTTTTATTAATTAAATCACAAGCTCTAATCCTATATTATATATTGCAAAGGCAAGCATGCATGCATGCATATATTTTGTTTGTATGTATGTTATAGATTGTTCTTCTAAGTTAAGTATTGAACGCAAATATCGAACATGCAATATTAATGCGGCGGATCTTGATCGATCCCTCCATTTTTCCCATTGACCTTTATTGATCAATTAGCCAAATATAAAATTCAATTAGCTAACTCGTTAATACGCCATCATCATATCTAATTTCACCATTAACACGTTAATCAAGTGCATGAACTTGGCTATGACGAGACTTAAGTAAATGTACGACTTAAGAAAACATTCCTGTACACACTGCGCTCCTTATACGTACCCTCACCAAAATTTATGTTGACATACTGTATTATATTATATTATCCATTATCCATATTAATTACTGTGATTAAAATAGTCGAACATGTAAAAGTTCATTACAAGCCATGCATTCAATAACTGTACAAGGTATAAAATTCTTTATTTAAATTGAATTAATTATAGTTTTGATGCTATTTCTTCTCCGCTTTCTGCTCCACTTATCACGTTTCTTTCCCATGTTACTCCATATGGTCCATATATGTGTGTAACATACATATCTATATATATATCACATTTTTTCTTCAAGACATATACGTTGTCTTATGTTTCTTTTTTAGATACTACATGTGTATAGGTATCTGAGTAAAATATATTATTAGAAATAATCAATATTTTATTGAATATAATAATAATTATCAGAAAATAATCAATATTTATTTTATTATATTGTAGTAATTATTAGATACTAAATGTATACTTTTTTTTCATAAAAACATATTAAAATTGATAATATGATAGAAGCTACGTTGCTAACATTGAAAAACGGGACGGCCAAAGTGGAAAGACTTTACGTATTTGTGTCATTTGGTAACGAAATTTTAGTGTCAAGCAACCACATTTCCATGCAATGTACGTACGTAATACATGTATATTTTTTTGTATTTTGATGCAAATTAAAGTGCGTACGTACACTCAAGTATACTGTTTTGACCATTGTAAATTTCACTACCTTCTCTTTTAATCCTCCTAGATTTCTTTTTCAAACTTCCAAACTTTGTATTATACATTTATATTTCATGACCATTTGTTCGTATTAATATATGTATATATAGTGTTCGAATCATAATATCATTAGTGCTCCTAAAAGAAAATTATATTGGATAAATGCGCAACAGTAATTATAATTTAATACCACAAAAATGTTTTCATCAATTTTTTTTATCAAATATAATACATTAACCTCGACGGCGGCGAAGATGATTAGCGTCTAATTTCGACGTTCCTTTTTCTATGAATCTTGGATCAAATACATAATTATATACACATATACATGGGCGGGCTTACATGTTTATATATAGGTCAGATGCAACCCCGTTCATTTAATTAAAATATATAATTTCTTTATAAAGTTTATAAAATTTTGAATAAAATTAATAAATACCCCGTCGTAAAATTAAGTTTACCCTATAATAAAAATTAAGCTTGTTCCTGACCTGATTATAAGTTTTTATGGGTCTGCATATGTATACACTAATTTCAATAAAAGATCAACAAAAGCAATAAGGTAAATGAATGTGGGATTCGCCAACCAAACATGCAAATTGTTAACGTACGTACAGATGCTGATTCGATAATAATCTTAGATTTTATTTTTCCCAACAAAGAGTTTGATGGAGCGAACTAATACCGCGTTTTATTTATTTTGTATTTTGTATTTTACATTCCATAGAATTAATTTTTTTAATGACTATATGGAGACCATATTTATTGCCATTATGATATGGAAAATGCAGCAACCAATGTAATACAAGAGCCAAAAGGGTTATTTGGGTAAAAACCCCAAATTTTAGAAGCCCGATCTGAAATCGAAACCGAAAAAAATCCATAAGATCGGAATTCAAACCTAACGTTTTAGATCCAATCATATTTCGGGCCCGACCAATCTGACCCGTAAATTTTCAAGATTATGTCGGGTTCGGACCGGCCGAGCATTACCCTACTTTCGGTCGTCTCCAATTTCTCGTCAATTAGTGTCATGGTACATTGGAATATATAAGACGGATTTGTATTTGACAAAGTTTGGATTTATTCTAGTTTTAGAAAACAAAAGTCTATAATTTTTAGAAACGGAGCACTGAAATTTTTCGACGATTCTATATATTAATATTAAAAAATATATATTTCCTCCATTTCTTAATAGATGACCTTTAAAAGGATATATCTTGTTATTCAATAGATGTCGTTTCAGATTTTTAGGTGCTTTTTAAAAAAAAATCCAATTTTACCCTTGATTTTAATGATCCGATTTGACTACAATATTACTGAGAAATAATTTAATGAGGATATATATAACTTTTTTTTATAGATTTTTAAAAAGTGTGAACGTCAATTATTCAGAGGAGTAGAAAAGATTATTATATAGATATTATTACAAGGGCATTAAACATGGAATTGAGGATTATTTGGTCCAACTTCCGTCCCTGAAACTAAAATATCATTTAATATGATTAATTAACTGAATAACTAAAATATCATTAGAACCGTTTGGTATATATCAAGGATTCTTCTCCATGCGATTGGACCCCTTTGCTCATATTTATTTGTGTACGTTTTCTTTTATAGAGAAAATAAATCAATAATGATTACCGTTTGATTATAGTTAGTTAATTAATTATTATAGTATTATTACTTAGTTTTCCACAGAGGCTCAAAAGGTTTGGTACTTGTTGCCTAAGGTAAGGTGATTAATGTTCATAATCTTAATTAACTTTATACTTTCGGCGGATTATCAGCACTCTAAGATTTGGCTCGGACCCCAATTCCTCAAGATACTTTAGATATAAGTTAAATTACCCTAAATTCATCTAATTAATGTTCATAATCTTAATTAACGAATCATGTGGTTATAACTTATAAGCCTATGTTGGCTATCAGTTTTTGTATATAGGTCAACCACTAAATCACGTGCTCTCTCTCTCTCACACACACACAGACTAACAACATCATGTATATATACGAATATGTATATATATAATATAGGTATATATATGTGTGATTATGAAGGAGAAGCATGAACTCAACATACATGCCAGGCTTGTGTCAAGGCTTTAATTACACGTTAATTCGATCAGGGTTGTACGCCTGATCCATACAATGCGGCCAATCATTTTATGCATAAACGCATCATCATTAGTGTGTGCAAACATCACATCGCATTTTATGGTCAAAGCCATGTGAGCCCTCATCAACATCCAAAAACAATATCCAACTGTGAAAACACATACATACATACATACATACATACATACATACATACATACATACATACATACATACATACATACATACATACATAATGTAATACAAGAGCCGTACACATGTATACTTTTGGTCCTACATATTAAGCAATACAATTAATGATTTTTATTGGTCACATGGGTATCGGATATAAGGATCATAAGATATAAAAAGTGGACAATTTAAACTTCTTATTAATTAAATCACAAGCTCTAATCCTATATTATATGTATATTGCAAAAGCATGCATGCATGCATATTTGTTTGTATGTATGTTATAGATTGTTCTTCTAAGTTAAGTATTGAACGAAAATATCGAACATGCAATATTAATGCGGCGGATCTTGATCGATCCCTCCATTTTTCCCATTGACCTTTATTGATCAATTAACCAAATATAAAATTCAATTAGCTAACTCGTTAATACGCCATCATCATATCTAATTTCACCATTAACACGTTAATCAAGTGCATGAACTTGGCTATGACGAGACTAAGTAAATGTACGACTTAACAAAACATTCGTGTACACACTGCGCTCCTTATACGTACCCTCACCAAAATTTATGTTGACATACTGTATTATATTATATTATGTTATATTATCCATTATCCATATTAATTACTGTGATTAAAATAGTCGAACATGTAAAAGTTCATTACAAGCCATGCATTCAATAACTGTACAAGGTATAAAATTCTTTATTTAAATTGAATTAATTATAGTTTTGATGCTATTTCTTCTCCGCTTTCTGCTCCACTTATCACGTTTCTTTCCCATGTTACTCCATATGGTCCATATATGTGTGTAACATACATATCTATATATATATCACATTTTTTCTTCAAGACATATACGTTGTCTTATGTTTCTTTTTTAGATACTACATGTGTATAGGTATCTGAGTAAAATATATTATTAGAAATAATCAATATTTTATTGAATATAATAATAATTATCAGAAAATAATCAATATTTATTTTATTATATTGTAGTAATTATTAGATACTAAATGTATACTTTTTTTTCATAAAAACATATTAAAATTGATAATATGATAGAAGCTACGTTGCTAACATTGAAAAACGGGACGGCCAAAGTGGAAAGACTTTACGTATTTGTGTCATTTGGTAACGAAATTTTAGTGTCAAGCAACCACATTTCCATGCAATGTACGTACGTAATACATGTATATTTTTTTGTATTTTGATGCAAAAGTGCGTACGTACACTCAAGTATACTGTTTTGGCCATTGTAAATTTCACTACCTTCTCTTTTAATCCTCCTAGATTTCTTTTTCAAACTTCCAAACTTTGTATTATACATTTATATTTCATGACCATTTGTTCGTATTAATATATGTATATATAGTGTTCGAATCATAATATCATTAGTGCTCCTAAAAGAAAATTATATTGGATAAATGCGCAACAGTAATTATAATTTAATACCACAAAAATGTTTTCATCAATTTTTTTTTATCAAATATAATACATTAACCTCGACGGCGGCGAAAATGATTAACGTCTAATTTCGACGTTCCTTTCTCTATGAATCTTGGATCAAATACATAATTATATACACATATACATGGGCGGGCTTACATGTTTATATATAGGTCAGATGCAACCCCGTCATTTAATTAAAATATATAATTCCTTTATAACGTTTATAAAATTTTGAATAAAATTAATAAATACCCCGTCGTAAAATTAAGTTTACCCTATAATAAAAATTAAGCTTGTTCCTGATTATAAGTTTTTATGGGTATGCATATGTATACACGAATTTCAATAAAAGATCAACAAAAGCAATAAGGCAAATGAATGTGGGATTCGTCAACCAAACATGCAAATTGTTAACGTACGTACAGATGCTGATTTGATAATAATCTTAGATTTCATTTTTCCCGACAAAGAGTTTGATGCAGCGAACTAATACTGCATTTTATTTATTTTTTATTTTGTATTTTATATTCTATAGAATTATTTTTTTAATGACTATATGGAGACCATAGTTATTGCCATTATGATATGGAAAATGCAACAGCCAATGTAATTCTATAAGAAACTAGACGATATAATTGAAGAGGATTGAGGTTTGAATATGTATGATTTGTGCATGTGATGATGATAATTAGATGAACATAATTGCGATTAACCAATCAATACACTCTTCATGTCAACCCCTATAATGTTTTTGGAATTTAAAAACATTTCATGCATAATTCTTAGTTCGTACGTAAGGCCGAAGGTGACTTTATGTTCATGCCAAATCCATTAACTTATAATATTACGCAGGGAATTTATTATTTATACAATAAATTAACCAATAAAATAAAACATTAAGAAAATATTCCACAATAACCACCACACAAAACATTATAAATAACCTCCATAACTGCATCGATTGTCTCTCACCAGACCACCACCACTCCACTCTCTCTCTCTCTCTCTCTCTCTCTCTCTCTCCCCGCATACAAAACGTACACCAAAAAGACAAACCTAAAAAAAGAAAAACACAATGACTTCCACTATTCATCCCAACAAAACATGGCTTGTATTCATCTTCTTCTTCATCATTTTCTTGGTCTCCACCTCGTGTTCAGCTCAAACCTACAATGTCTTGTCTTACGGAGCCAAACCCGACGGCATAACCGACTCGACAAAAGCCTTCATGCAGGCGTGGGCCAACGCATGCGGCTCGGCTCGACCCGTAACCATTGTCGTTCCCAAGGGCCGGTTCATGCTACGAAGTGTAGTCTTCGACGGCTCAAAATGCAAGACCAAGCCAATCACCGTTAGAATAGACGGAACTCTGGTGGCTCCGTCGGATTATCGGGTCATCGGAAACGCTGACTATTGGATATTCTTCCAGCATGTTGACGGCGTCTCCGTCCACGGCGGAGTTCTCGACGCTCAGGGAGCTGGTCTCTGGGCTTGCAAAAGTTCGGGCAAGAACTGCCCGAGTGGCGCCACGGTACGTTTCCCAATTGCCCTTTTCATCTTTTTTAACCTTTCGATGGTCCAAATCTTGATCAATTTAATTAATTAATTAATTCAGAAAATACGTACTTTCCAAGGGACTTCATCGTATGAAAAAAGATTAGATTTTTGTGACACCCTTTCCTGACTTACGAAGCTATAAGTTGACCGCTTGATCTGAGCCCAAAAAGATGTCACATGGACTATACTATCATCAGTGCCTTTTATACACGTTAGTCAAAGAGTATATGGCATTTATATATCTAAATATGACGATTAATTAATGGGGGTAATGTGTTTTGGGCATGTGATCATCAGACCATAGGGTTTCAGAGCTCAAGCAACATCGTCGTCTCCGGACTAACGTCTCTGAACAGTCAGATGTTCCACGTAGTCATCAATGGATGCCGAAACGTAAAGATACAAGGCACGAAAATCTTGGCGGCCGGAAACAGCCCCAACACGGACGGAATCCACGTCCAATCATCCTCCACTGTCACCATCCTCAACTCCAAGATCGCCACGGGCGACGATTGCGTGTCCATCGGCCCCGGTTCCAACGGCCTATGGATCGAAAACATTGCATGTGGACCCGGCCACGGAATTAGGTACGTATGTACGTTCCTATACTAAATGTCCAAAGACTCCAGACCCAAAAAAGGAAGAAACTTTTCACAGAAATGGTTATATTGTTTTGAATGTTTGATTCTTAATTAGCATTGGGAGCTTGGGGAAGGACGAGGTGGAGGAAGGGGTACAAAACGTGACTGTGAAAACGGCAACGTTTATGGGAACGGAGAACGGGGTGAGGATAAAGTCATGGGCTAGGCCTAGTACCGGATTCGCCAGTAACGTCCGTTTCATGCATTGTGTTATGAACAACGTTCAAAACCCCATCGTCATCGATCAAAACTACTGCCCTCGCAACGAGAATTGCCCCAGCCAGGTACACACACGGATATATATATATATATATCAACAATCTAAAACTTAGATAGTTCAACCGGTGAAATAACGTTTGTGTCATTCTAAATTCGAATCTTAAATTTGGGGAGGATGCGTATATATATTCCAAATCACATAACTGATATCCGACCCCGAAATTAGTCTTACTTTTGGTTCAGGATACTCAAGTATCCCAACAAATTTTAGAGATTCACATGCTTTGATCGAATTACAGGCTTCCGGGGTGAAAATCAGCGACGTGACGTTTATGGATATACATGGAACATCGACGACAGAGGTGGGTGTAAAACTTGATTGTAGCCCTAAGAAGCCGTGTACGGGCATCCAGCTTCAAGACGTGAAGCTAACGTACCGGAACAAACCGGCCGTAGCATCTTGCAGTCATGCTGGCGGGACTGAGGCCGGTTTTCTCCAACCAGACAGTTGCCTTTGATGTTCCATAACATGTTTTTTTAGTAGTACAAATCAAAGAAGTAAATGTAATGTATGGGAATTTGGGAGATTTTCAAAGGTTGTAAATAACTCCGGAACAGATGGGGGAGAGGGCATGCAAGAGCCTGTGGCGGTTATAGGCCCAATGGGCCTTGAGCCTGGTCTTGCATTTAGTTTGAGCAGCCCGATATAGAGCAACCCTAGGTGTGTTCTTGGTTATTAAGATTTTATTAGTAATTATCTCCCTTTTTTTTACATTTTATAATGAGAATCTATATACGAACATTAAAACCCCCCGCAATCTGCACACATAAAATTCATAACACACCCATTTAATACACAAATTACACATAACATATGATGATGGACACAACCTCTAGCATGTGATCAAGTTTATGAAAAGAAGTTATGAAGAACCTTTATTACAATACTCCCTCCGTTTTTATAAAACTTGACGTCTTTAAGAAAATTGAGAAAAAAATCTCATATACCTTTCACTTATACAAAGCTTGCCATTATCATTAATAATCTATTGTAATAAAGATAAAATTGAAAATTATTTTAAAAAATTGCCTACAAAATATAAAAATAGTTTAAAACGTTAATTATCTTAAGATAACAAAACCTATGTACTTTTTTTTTAATTATTCCACGAGATGGTCATAAACGACATTCAACTATGAATCCGTCACATTTAAACCTTATACATTCACTCTAATCATGTTCGTCCCTCGGTAAGCACACAAAACTGTAAAGCAAACTTATTAATATATATATATATCCCCTTCCCTTCAGTTTATGATAAAGACAGCGAGATAGAGCTTTCCTTGAACCCTAAAAGACCAGAGCTGGAGCACTTCCCCTTCCATGAACCCGTTTGCTTCGACAACCTTGTTCCACTTCTTCTGCAACGAGTAATTGGCAGTGAACTCTCCCCCCTCCTCCTCCTTCTCCACCTTCTGCTTCTTCGTTTTCCTCTTCTTCTTCTTCTTCTTCTCCATGTTCCATCTCTTCAAAGCCAAACTCCACGTCGTGGACGTTGAATCTATCACCTCCACCTTGAACCCAGCGTAAGCCTTCCTCCTGTTCTCTTCGTACCGTTGGTCCATCCATCTACGCTCCTCCTCCGTCAAGAAATCTTCATCCACGATTGCGGTGAAAGGTATCAAGAGGCGGGAAAGGCCTCTGTTGACGTCGCTGGCAGTGAGCGTCTTCTCCGTTACCAACCTCGCATCCTGCCCCTTCATCCTCTGCATGGCGTCTGCTATCCAAGCCGGCGTTTCTCTCACCGGATGAAGAGAAGAAGAAGAAGAAGAAGAGGGGCTGTCGTCATTCTCCACCGGGATCTCTTCTTCCACGGATCTTACCCTCTTCCGTTTGTTGGCGCTGTTCCTGTCTTCTTCTTCGTCGTCATCGTTCACCGCCATGGGATTGGAGAGAGAAGAAGGAGAAGTGTCTGGTCGGATTATAAGGTTAGCGAAGTCGGTGCGTCTTCTCCGGGAGCTTCTCCTTCCGGTGGGGACGTAGCACTTCCAGATGCGGTCGAAACGTAGCGTTCGCAGTCCGTCGGATTTCTGGTCCATCGTGGCAGCAGCGTTCGCCAAAAGCAGCAACCGGAACTCCATGACTGCCAAATCCACCAAAGCCTCGAACTTTCCACCGTTCGCCATTCTCACTCGCTCAAGGTTGAACTCTTTGGGGTTTTGCAGAAGGAGAATGAGTGGCGAGTTAGTTGTTCGTTATATAGGTTTCGTTGTTTCCTTTTTATTCCCATCTCTATCTCTGGTTAGGAGTAGGATCTTTCCTTTTTTAAAAACAAAAAAAGATTTTGGCAGATTTTGTTTCTGTTATGAACTCAATCGCGAGCAAGTCTGACGTGGACAAACCCAAGAGCACACAACTTCTTGGAAATTACTATTTTACCATTCGTCGTGATCGGATTTTAATTAGCATGTGATTAATTTTAGGAAGAAAAGGGGATGCAGGAGATAATTTGTAGAATATTAAGGGTACAATTGAGATTAGTTTAATGTAATTAAAGCTAATCCAAAACTTTGGACATATCTGTTCCTTGGGCTGAGTGTGGAGTGAGATGACCAAACCTGTCTTTTTCTATTGGATTTACGGGAAGTTCATAATGGAGTTAATATCCAGGATGCTCTCATCACATTCAATCTGACTGTATTTTTCCAGTTTTACGAGGGAAAAAAAAAAGAACTACTCAAATGATGAATGACAGGTGGCGTGAATGAATATTCACACTGGTATATCTATATATACACATATGATCAAACCTGCCATATGCAAAGGCGTGCTTATCCGTCATATGGAATGGAGAATCGATCCAACCGTCGATTTTGTAGAACAAAATGCAGCAAATTCCAAATCGGGAAAAAGAATGTCTATAGTCATGATCAAACCTTCTCTACTTTGTTTTTCTTATATAATTTTTTCCTTCTCTAACCGAGAAATATATATTTCATATGTTTATTGACGATTAGATGATAAATGCAACATTTTTTTTGTAACATCTTCTGATTTGAGCAGTGTGGGGACCAAAGTCGTGTTTGAAGAAGTTGTAACGAACCTAAAAGAACAGAAAGTTGGTGTTGAGGACTTGACTGTGAATTTTTCAAGGCCTTTTGATGATATTCCAGATCGGAAAAAAGAATGTCTATAGTCATGATCAAACCTTCTCTACTTTGTTTTTCTTATATAATTTTTTTCCTTTTCTAATCGAGTAATGTATATTTCATATGTTATATTGACGATTAGATGATAAATGCAATATTTTTTTAGTAACATCTTCTGACTTGAGCAGTGTGGGGACCAAAGTCGTGTTTGAAATAGTTGTAACGAACCTAAAAGAACAGAGAGTTGGTGTTGAGGACTTGACTGTGAATTTTTCAAGGTCTTTTGATGATATTTCATTCATGCATTCAAAGAAATGATATTGATAAAAAAATGTTTTTATTAGAAAAAATATATATCATATTTGACAAATGAACGGTCTTGGTAAAAAAAACCTTTGAATATGTTCAAGCGATTGGATCTCTCTACGTTGTTTTGTTTGTGAAAGAACCTGCATTTTGGTTTTTCAAGTTCAAGAAGGAAAGAAAATAAATTCACACAGTCGCAAAGAACACAATGAATCCAACCATCATATGCACAACTAGATTGTTAGATCCTAGCATTCCAATTCAGTTAAGAGATCATTTAATTGCAGTAAAACCATTGTACGCAATCTTCAGTCATTTTGCCATATATGGAGTGAAAAACAGATGAATATTCAATACTGATATCTGTGCAAAAGAATAGAAGAATGTTTTGAATTATTCGCCCTGCAACACCCCCCTTTCCATGGCTTGGACTAATGATTTATCCTCCCTAACATCGTGAAAACAACTACGTACTTGAGCATCCTCTACTAGTTCATCCACACACACTTGCTCTTTATCAGAGTTGCTTCATTGCCAATTATACACAAGCAAAACCTTGCACGGGTGGGTGCTACATTTGTTCACTGTCGGTCTGACATGAAACCAAGTTCTCCGCTTTCGTTAGACCGAACCGTTAATACTATGATAATGTCCTCTTCACCGCCTTGGAACCGTCAATGGACCGGACAGTGAGAGTGAATAACACACCAGGCTCACTGCTATACACCCCTCTTATCTTTTCTTGGATGGCAGATACTTGAGCACTACAAGGGAAAATAATGTCAATGCTAATCTGTTTCCTCCTTTCCTTTGACAATGCGGTTACATTGAAGATCACTGGAAATCACAATCTAACAATCTCTTTATTTCAACAAAATTGAATCAGAATGGATTTACCTCTAAAGAGGTTGAATACTATCTCAGTCACCACATCAACTTCGACATCATTCTTCAAGCTACATCCTTCTGCAAATTTTTCTCTTCCATGGGTCTTCCCTGGGGTACATTGATGAACGAGTAAGGGGTTTGTGTCATTCATATATCATATTCGGACAATTTTCAAATATACACATAGAGAGAGAGTAAAATATAACAATTCATCTCGTACATTTTTGGGACAAAAAAATCTAGTTTTATTGTGACTCGCATAACATAATTTTTCTTAATCTTTCACTTTTAAATATAAATATGATTAGATCTTTAACGACATTAATAATATTATACAATTTGGAAACAATTTGAATATATATGAAAAAAATAACTGAGATATTTTTTATATATTTTTTGATAAATCAAGATATGGGTACCATGGTTCTGGATGACCATGTCCATTAGAGGAGTGATCAACGACCAATCTATTACAATAGATCGATTATCGCGCTGTTTTGGGTTCATCTTCTTTGACACACGATCGATGTAAAAATAATAATAATAATAGTATAATTCCACTGACAGTGTCATAAGATTGTAAATAAAATTCTGCTTAAATTGGTTCCAATGAATCCTATGAAACATTTTCACTTCTTTTGCATTGCGTGTAATACTGAGAAAACATCCAAGATATTAATATAAAAAATAAATGAAAATTCCTTCTACTCCACTAGAGGTTGTATTTCAAAATGGAAACTAAACTAACACAATGGGCAATGACGACTTTATCAAGCCACTGCACAATACATTCGATATGAAACAAATGAAGGCAAGGAGAGGTAGTGGCATAGGCTCGAATATTGCTTCTTCTTGAGTCACTTTTTCCTCTTTGAAAATTTCAACCTAGGTAGATTGCTCTTTCAACGCTTCTTCCTTTTCAGCCATATCAGTTCCCCTTTCTTCATCCACTGAGCCAAATATATCAAAATTATCACAGTCATTCAAACATTTCTCTTCATTTGGCTAGTGGAGTGGCTTCATTTTTTTGTAGAAAAAATTCACGAACTGTTATGTCGGTGAGCTCTTCTTCGGAGTATGTTGTGGTTGGAGTTTGATCTCCTCTTGCTAATCGTTCTTCTAACCTCATTAATCTTGCTTCTTGAATGGTTGGTATAACCTTTGATGACAATATCAAAAGTATAAAATTGTTATAATCACCCGTAAGTAATCCAAGAAAATGAAACAATAACCGTGTGTTGATGTCAAAGCCCGGATGAATCTTCTTGAGTTCGACCATCACTTCTTCACAAGCATGATCCCTCTCTTCTTTTGTTGTCCAAGGCCATATATTATCAACTATTCGGATCTTCCGAATATACTCAAACGTGGCAATGATCTTGTAGTCTTCGTGAGACATGAAATATTTCGTCATATTCAATCTCCTCTTTGATTTGCTGCAAGCTAAGAGGGATAAAAAAAAATTGGTTTTGTATCAACCAAGAGACACCTTTCCTTTTTTTTTGAAAATAAAATAATAGAAACAGGCTCATCTTCGATTGAAGAATGATTCGAGAGGGAATATGTTTCGAAAAATGAGGTTGTTTTGCGGTATTTTGCAGCGGAATGAATAAGAATGAACTTCATAACTCTTAACGCTCTGATACCATGTGAGTTTTTGTATATTACGAATCATGTAATGGATAGTAGATAATCAGGATGGAACTTTGTCTCTCTTGAAAGAGAGAGATATCACTTGGGCCCGTCGTAGGAGTAAGACTGTAAAAATGTGTGGCCGCACTATAGATGAATGTCATCTATCTCTTACAGTCTACTCGGGATACGACAAAGCAATTGGACTATGAGTTCGATTATGATATCGTGAGACAAAGAGGATCATCGTTAGAGCTATCTCTGGCTTTTCGGTTAGATCACATCTAACTCTTTCTGATACGGGTAATCATAATGTCTTGCTAGAGACCGCTTATGATTTGTAAAGCGAGGTTGGATCTCGCGTTTACTATAGTATTCGGAGGAGCCTAAAGGGTCACCCACATATGGGATGGACGTGTATGCATGGGATCGAACAGACGAGAAAAATAGGATTTTTCTCCGTCTTTGAGGTCTGGTCCGGAGCTGACCAAGAGTTGGTCAGCCGGACCAGATGGACTTGGGAGAAGCAGACCGATTTGGCGAAAATAACTGGCTGGTCCGGAGCTGACCAAAAGTTGGTCAGCCGGACCAGACCAGACCAGTCAGTCGGAGCAGATCGTGTTGGTTCGAGCATGGCTTGGTCTGTCGGACCAACTAGTCAGTCGGACTAAGGGCACGGCCCAGAGCTCGACTGGTCCGGCGAACCAAGGTTCTGGTTCGCTGAACCGGGCGGACCGATTTCTGGTCAGCTCTGAACCAAGCACGTGACTGCGCAGAATTTTGGCGTTTTGTTCACTTGGTCCGGCAGACCAAGAGTTGGTCAGCCCCGGACCAAGTGACAATCAGACCAAAAGTGCAATTTTTCTCCCCTTTTCTTAGTTGGAGCAGTTGGGGACAAACTAGACTCATCATTGCTCGATCTCTCAGACCTTTGGAAAGCTTTAGAGAGAGAGAGAACTCTCCCAAGTGTTCAAGAACACTCATACACTAGAGATTTGATCTCTTCAAGCTCTAGCATGCTAGTTTCCAAGTGTTTGAAACCATCCCAAGAGTGTGGACTACTCAAGAGGATGTTGGCTCTTTCAACACCTAGGCTGTGATCAACATATAACCTTCAGATTGTGAATCAAAGATTAGTATTTCTCTCCAAGAGAAGTTCTTCATCGAAAGATTGGTCTGTGGGTGTTCAAAATCGGTTTTGAACACTAATTCCACTGCGTAAACCCGCGGACCAGATCCTAACACGATTTTGAACCGGCGGTCTAGGATCCCTTGTGACCCAGCAGTTCTGTGTCACCATTGCTGCGGAATTTTATTTTATAAATCCACTTGTTGCCGACAATATTTTTATCAGATGGTGTATCGACAATTGTCCAAGTATGGTTCTTCTCCAATGCCTCGAGTTCTTCCTGCATGGCAACCTGCCAAACTTCGTTGTCTTTTGCCTGACTATATGAACTTGGCTCACTGTGTTTATTTAATTGGCTAAAAAACATCAATTCATCAGAATATAAGTGGGTACAATAATCTTGTATAATATATAAAACAGAGGTACCACTTTTGTTTTGTCGTTCTTGAATTCGAGCACTCTTCCTAATGCCGTCATCGATGAGCATGCTTGGTATTTCAGTGGGCACAGTGGACGTAGTTGGTATATTTCCTGTAACATGTTATTGACTTGGTTCATCATGAGGCTGCTCGACATGTGTATCAGGAGAGAGACTTATCAAGTCAATCTCAGGAGTAGGAGAGGACAAAACTGAAAGTTGCTCATGATGTGATGAAGAGACTGCATCCTGCAAACTTGGATGATTGTTAGCAGAAGAATCAGCAGAGTTTATGATAGAATTACCGGGGGAAGACAAAGAAGATGACGCTGAAGGGGAGCGGGAAGGTATGTTCGTGACCGGTTGAAAATCTCGAGCAACACTGAGAAGACATGACAGCGTAGTGTTGTAGTGAGTTGAATCAAGAAGCCAACCATCAAGGGTTGCACTCTGTTCCTTTTCGAAGAAGCTTCGGTCTTCATGAAAGATAACATCCCGAGAAATTTGTACTCAGCCCTTGATCAGGTCGTAGCACTTGTATCCTTTTTTATCTGTTGACGGAAAATGCATTTGGTGCTTTTCGGTTGGAGTTTGTGACATATACTATCCGGTACCTTCGCAAAACATATATAACCAAAAACACGCAAATAATCAAGGGTAGCGGGATTATTGTTGAGTACCTTGAAAGGAGTATTGTCATTCAAGATTTTTGTGGGTAGACGATTTATAAGAAACGTCGCCGTCGTAACCACATCACTCCAAAATTTGATGGGAACATTCCGATGAAACAGAAGTGTCCGAGACACTTCAAGGAGATGACAATTCTTCCGTTCTGCGACACCGTTCTGTTGAGGAGTATGCGGGCAAGAAGCCTGATGAACAGTGTCGTGTTGTTGAAGATATTCTTGGAACACGTTGCTTGTGTATTCCCCACCATTATCTGTTCAGAAAAACTTAATAGTGGTCTGATAATGATTAGTGATATAAGCATGAAAATTTTTGAATGCCGAAAAAACGTCTCGTTTGGATCCGAGCAAAGTAATCCAAGTATACTTGGATTTCTCATCAATAAAAGACACAAAATACTTGTATTTAACTCTAGAAAAACACGGGCCGTCCAGATAACGGAATGCACAAGTTCAAAACAACGATTATAGACGGTATTAGAATGCGGAAACACATAGTGACAATGCTTTCCAAAAATGCAAGCGTCACAATCTTTATTATCATAAGAAACATTCGGTAACAACTTTTGCAATGATTTATTATGGGGGTGACCAAGTCTAGCATGCCAAATAACACTAAATGCAGATTCTGATGAAGAGGATGATGCTCCAAGCATATAAAGATTATTCGTGAGAGTGCCTTTGCCGAAATCCGTCGAGTCTTAGTATCCTGGAAACAAACTCCATAGCATCAAATGTTATAGTACAATCCAAATCTGTCGTTAGCTTTGGAACAGAAATGAGATTTGTTTTTAATTGTGGAACATAAAGTGTAGTAATTGTTTTATCAAAGAACTTAATAGAGCCTTTTCCTGCAATTGCAATTCTGTGTCCGTTAGCAACTGAGGCAGAACCAAACATTTTCTGTAGATTTTTAAATAAGTGCTTAGAGGAGAACATGTGGTTTGTTGCTCCTGACTGCAGAAACTTGTTACCGTTGTCTGTGTTTTTGCCACGGGATTCTCTGTTTTGGAATGTCGCGGGTTTCAGATGGGGATGCAGGAACCAACACCTCGTTTTGTCATGGTCGGGTTTCTTGCAATTTTCACATATAAAACTGTGTTTGTCCTTGTGATAGGTGTTTGGAAATGGCGTACGAACCATGTTTGCCTCTTCAACAAGTGTTTGGGCAGAGGGACTTTGAGAAGCATGATGGGCAATATCCAGCGAGCCATGGAACAGACTGCGAGTGCCCTCTTCGCGTTGGATTAGCATGCATATTTCATCGACGGAGGGAACCTTTTCTTGCCTGAGCACATGGTAAACAAGGTCGTTGTACGTTCCGTCTAAGCATGAAAGAATGGAAAATACCTTATTCCGTTCTTTGCGCTCTAGAATGATTTTCTGATCTGATGTGTCTGGCCTCAATTGCTCGTACTTTGCCCAGAGGATACTGATCTCACCAAGACAGGTTTCGAAAGGACGACCACCTTGTTGAACAGCCGAAAGGGACTTCTTAATTTCGTAAATTCGACTCATATTTGACAGATTCCCATAGACGAGCTTCAGCTTATTCCACAGTGCTTTGGTTATCTCACAATAGATATAGTTGTTGATGATGTGAGGAGCCAAAGAGCTCTGCAAAATCGCGAGAGCTTGCTGGTCTTCTTGAAACCATTTGCTTTCGGTTGGATCTGTCAACGGTGTCATTGTTTGTGCAGCAGTTTCTGAGATTTCTTCGGCAGGTTCTATAGCGGATCGGATGGTATTGGCGTCGTCGACTCATGATCTTTCAGAACATGAATCCAAAGTCCCATTCCGATCAGAGTGGTTCGAGCAGCTTTGAACCAAATCAAGTAATTTTTGCCATCGAAGATGATGGGAATGATTTTGGGCAGTGAATTTTCCATGGATGTGGATCCGAGAGAGAAAAAGTGCAGAGAAAAGGATGTGTTTTGAAGAGGAAAGATAAATATATTTTTCGCCCTAGGGCTCTGATACCATGAAAGAATCGAAAAGTATGAACCAGAGATTGAAGATTAAGACACTCAAGAACTCAAAGAAAGTGTTGGAGAATGATTCTCCATCATTTATTGAGTTTCTGTCAAAAAACACTACACACCCTTTAACAGACATGTAACCATACAAAAAAAGGAAAGTGAATCATTACAGGGAAATATGGTGACAGAAAAAAAAAAGAACGATATCTCTTATGCTAAAGACAAATATTGCAGATTCATATATCGATCTTAACACCCAAATCACTCCATGGACTGTGTCACTCATCGATCAGTCCATAATCGCATCTGTGTGTGTTTGTGTTCAACAACGTCACCATACGTACCTGTTCTTCACACTCCGAACATGACTTGTTTGATCGTTGTGAATATTTGGTTCAACATTATGAATTATTTGGTTTGGTTTAGTTTACATACTGCAATACCATTTATGTATTATTGGATTTGTAACTTTATCAACAACTATACATTGTAATTGAGTTTTTTTTTTATAAAAGGTACAAATATATTAATAAATAAAGAGTTCGTATACAAAATCGGTTTAGACCGAATAACATATAAAAGAAATTATCTATGTGCCACTAATTTGACACCATAACATTAAAGAGATAAACACATTATAATTGAGTTGTATATTTTTGCTAATCGATATATTAATATGTTTCATATGCCCTGTCATTTCCTTGTTTTTGTAATTGTTAAATCCAATTTTATTATTACTATAAACTACAAATTGCACTAACCATTTCGTATACTCATATAACTTGTTATTGTCCAGTACATTCATCATATATATATATAGATTTTTTTTTGTATGAACAGTATTTATAGAGAACTCAACAACTGAAGAAGATGTATATAGATTCACAACACGTAATGTTTATTTCACCATTTTGATCGATTACACGATGTACATAATTATTCATCCTTATTTTATTCGGTAGTAGTACGTATATATTAAATGTTATCATATATTAATCCGGACCGAGCCTATCCAGTTCGGTCCGAGCACGTAAGGTCCATATCACATTCCAAACGTACGTACGTTATTACATATAATTACGTAGATATTCTTCACATGCATGCACGACGTGTGCCGAAGATGTTCTCTTCAACTTTCAAAGCCCATTCTGATCTTCCACCTCCCAAGCTTCTCCAGTCCCTGAAATTATAAAACGACAATTGATCTCCCATTACAATTATATATATATATATATATATATATATATATATATATATATATATATATTTTGTAATAATTTTTAAAA
>NW_010960187.1:21649-26649 GCF_000463585.1 Tarenaya hassleriana | reverse complement strand
AAAAATAATTAAAAAAAAAGCTGTAATTATAATTATAAGTTGTCTTTACAAAATCAAGAGTACGTAGGTTTGACTCAGATCAAGAAACATTTATGGTGGACATGTATGTAGCTATACGTGTGTACTGATTCTCGAGGATACTCTTTTTTTTTTTTTTTTTTACCGTTTTTTTTCTTAGTAGCAGAGTCAGAGTAATCCAATCCAATGACATAACGCTCAGGTGATGCCATAGCGACCACATCATAGCCCTGTGACAATCAAATCATGATTTCCTCATTAATTACTACTTACATATATATATATATATATGTATAATGTATGTATCTCTCTATATATATATGTGTGTGTGAATATGCGACATACGGCACCACATCCAGGGACTAAGGCGGTGCCGTTGGGCAAAGAGGCCGAGTCAAGGAGGTGAACGACGATCGGAGTCGGACCACCTATGTCCCATGGTGTCAATTCAAGCTCCCAGCATTTCTCCCACCCACCTTATTAACAAAATATATATATTTAGAATATTCTATAAGAGTCAACACTTAACTATACTAGGAGAGTTTAGGGCATCATATATATATATAGAGAGAGATTATGGATATACATACGATAATATTATCTCTTAATTATGTAGTGTGTTTTTTTTTCATTACCTTTACACTATGTATGTATGTATTTTCTGGATTGGTAATAGAAAATACTCAACATTATTGAGCGAATCTTAACAATATGTGATCGTGGTTACAATTGAAATAACATTTTATGAACCGGAAAACTATTGAATAATTATGATAGAATGTTTAATTGTCAAAATAAAATATCAGACACGACATATATATATATATATATACACACACAGACACACATATATGATATACATGTACGTAATAGTGTAAAACGTCTGTTAAGCTCGTTTAGGTTTAATAGTGCTACGGAAGCAATCTGATATTCAATACTGAAATAAGGCAATAATCGCGTTTGCAATAAGTAGCAATGGCATTTGAACGATCATGTCGGTTTATATATACAAACCAGAAGGATGGCGGTCGACAAGCTTCCGGAGCTCTTCCACGTCTTGTCCGATCATCGTCTCTTACCCTCTTCTTCGTCTTTTCACTTGCCAAGTTTTCCCTTGCTTTATATAGAAATCGACCATCAGGGAACACCCATTAATATTTTCCACAATTTCTTTTATTTATTAATTAATATTATCATTATTATTATTGAAAATCCCAACTTTCCATCGTCATTAAGAAAACTCGTGATGATCTTTAACTTGTGCACATGAAACTTCGTTGCAAAGAATAATCCAACACTTATTTTTCCAAGCAGCCCAAAGAAAATTCGTTCCTATTTTATCGCAGAAAAAACGTATATAGGGGGGGTTTGAAAATAACATTTTTCCTAACACTTTAGTCTTTGGTTGAAAATGCTAATATACCGTTGATATATATTACAACAAAACTGTGGAATAGCGCTATTTTGTGCTAAAATCAATCAATAAAAATATTTTGAAAATTTCTTATATATATATATATTATAAGTTTAATAACAACTAATTAACCACAAATACTTATTATTATTATTACTATTCACTAACCCCCACCTACAGATCACTACATTTGTTATAGAAAAATTGGTAATCAATCGTGTTGGGCCTTTAAGGCCAAGTTGCGGAAAAGAGAACCTTCTAAATGGAAAGGAGGTTTCGGTATTAAACCAATTAAACCAAAACGTTACGTTTTGGTAGGTTAGGGTTTTTACCCTGTCTCGTGACTTCGTCACTATCATCATAGAGAAGAAAATGACAGGCAAATGAGAAGAAGAGAGGAGATCGCGGTGAGCACATGGCGGAGGACGTTTCGACGGTCCGTCAACAGAGCTCAGTGGTAGATCGGTAAGATCCCGGTACAGGTTTGCATCCTTTGGTTGTTTCCTTTCTCTTTTGTTCTCAGTTCTTCTCGGTGAAGCTCTGGATTGTGGAGATCCACCGAGTTTCTGTTCTTCGGTGGTGTTCTTCCATCGATAGTGAATTCGTCGTCATCGTCCGACCGAGATGTAGGCCCGAGAAAACTCGGTAACCGAACTCATTAAAATCCCGCTGTATTCTTTCTTCTTGCACGTATGAGCGTCGGAGTGAAACCGCGAGGGCCCGATACCGCTTCACTTTTGATACCATTGGCACGACTAATTCAATATAAATTTACTCATGTTTGGGTGATCTAGAGATAAGAGAACATATAAAACATGTTTTTATACCGGGTTCAAATCCAACCGTAGGGAGATTCACCCGAATTTCTCCGGCTTTTTGAGAGATATAATTGAACCAAAGTTCAGGTGAATTTCCGGATTATAAAAAAAAAGTTCGATATAAATTAATCGTTTTACAGAAAACCTCAAACTGTTTGTCTTAATCAGATATTTTATTAAATTGAAAAAGTGCATGAATCCTACATACGATTATTACGTGAGCCTTGTGCATGTGCTACTACATAGATTTTTTTATTTTTTATTTATAAATTTTGTTGATATATAATAATCGAAATACTAATTCTTGCTGGCCAAATTATATCCGTATTTGGACTGAATACCTGTCAAATACATCAGCTTAATTTTTAGACCCCGGAAGTAAATTAGCGAATAAGATCAGTCTAAACTCGACTAGTTTGAAAACCGAATGTTCTACATTTGAGTCAATAGTACAAAAAAAAACAAAAAAAAATTCGTCGTTCAAATAATCTCCCAAAATTAAATAAAGAAAAATCAGTAATTAGATAGAATAAATTGGTAAATCGATCTACACTTGGACCTGGACGTATGTGCTCAGCCCACCAATTTTGATATTTCTCAGCTCTCGAAGAACACGAATAGTGTGGGGACAACATCCATCGAGTAGCAGCATCACGTGCGGTGTTTAGATTTGGTGTGTGAAAATAAAGGATCATATTCTAGGATTTCAGTGTAATGTTTTACTATCCCGGACATGTGATTGATTTTACATTAAATTATATATATTTTCCGCTCCGAACTATTTAAAAGTGTTTAAAAGTGTGATATAAGATATTTTTGTGTTTTGTTTTATGTGTTTTATTGGAATGTCAATGTGGCGCACTTGTATTCACGGGATACAAGCTACGGATGTCATAATTTTTTGTATCAGAGCAACGTTCTTTCCACGGGAAAGATTGATGTTCATTACCTAACTTGTTTTGCGAAAGAAAAATGTTTTCAAACCGTGTCTGAGGAAAAATCCTCTAAGTGGTGAGGTGTGTACATAGTCGATGCAAATTTCGATCGTTGGATGTTAAGCTATGGTGTAGTGAATATGGCGCCACGACGTGCACAATCCACGACAAGAGATAACGTCCCCAACCATGTCCCTCCAACTAATAGACTCAGTGAGTTCCAAGAGGAGATGAGGAATGAACTTCGTACTTTTCAAGAGGCCATGTGGCAGCAACTGAGGGCGCACATTCCACCCCCACCACCGGTAGGAGGTCCGGAGCTGAGGGGAGAGGATTTACCTCCACCAGTACCCGTGGAGGCAGTAGCCAGATGTGACAGCCCATAATACCATAGGAGGGCGGGGAGTGATCGTCGGTACGAAAGACACAGACAAGGAGCGGTTTCTGATGAGCTTCTTGGTAGAGGTACAGGGATAAATCGAACGCACAAGAATGAGAGAGATCTGAGGATTGTGTAGGTATGAGACTACACAGTCAAAGATAAACTTAAAGAAATTAATTGGGCCACTCATAGCAACAAGATGCATATACCTTTTCGGTTAATCATCTCGAGAGAACTACAAAGTTAAGCGTGCTCGCTTTGGAGTAGTCTTAGGACGTGTGACCTCCTAGGAAGTACTTTCTAGGATGTATGTGAGTGAGGACAAAACAAGCTAAAATGTCTCTTGTTGGTGTGTGAGGACAACTTTGACATTCCGTAACGGTCTCGGAACGCTACAAATGATATCAGAACCGGTACTCTCCGAGTACGATGTTGTTCGATGACAAAACAGACAGAAGCTGGTGGGCCTATGATACCCCAGGATACCGTAAGAAGACTGAGAGTGATCACCGGTGTGAGAGACACACAGAAAGAGCTGCTCCTGACGAGCTTCTGGGCAGGGAGTACATGGATGAATCGAACGCACCAGAATGAGAGAGATCTGAGGGTTGTGTAGGTATGAGACTACGTACATGTAATATCCCGAAACCCGATTGGAATATTTAATTATTAAAAATGAATAATTAAATAGAGATATCACGAAATCACCAAAAGTGGTGATACAATATCGGGGAGAGGTACGAGGATCGTCAAGTGCGGAAAGGACCGAGAAAGAATGAAGAAAAGGAAAAGAAAAGAAAAGAAAAGAAAAATAATACAGGGTTGGTCCGCCGGACCAGGAATGGTCCGCGGCGGACCAACCGCTCAGCCGGAGTGGGACTGGACGGGCGGACTGGGAGAAGTTTTCGAAAAAAAAAATAAACTGACCCCGGTCCGGCGGACCAGGAATTGGTCCGACGGACCAGGAATAACAGATTCCACAACTTGTCAACTTGCCACCTTGGGACGCGGAATTCGCCGGATTCCGGGGCCCGCTCGCCGTCCAGCCGCCTCCCACACCTCGAGGACGTTGCAGGCTCGCCTATGGGCTTGGGCTTGAGCCCACGAACTCCCTATCTCGCACCATAAACACCTCCCAACCCTTGCACTTAGGCATTTTCGGACAAAAACAGAGGAAGAAAGAAAAGAGGAGAAAGGGGGAGAAAGGGAACGAACCAGTGCAAGGGGAGCTCGGGGAGACCAAGAGGGACGTGCCCAGACGTGTCCTGAAGCTTCTCACGTCGTGTGGAGCCAGGAGGAACGCACACAAACTCGGACAAACTCAAGAATAAGGTGAGTGGCTTGAGTTGGATTTGTGCAATCTCGTTTTCAATGTTTAATGGTGCATTCGAGATTTTCCTTGCGTGTTTGAGCTATAGAACATGTTTAGGGTT
>NW_010960187.1:20041-21176 GCF_000463585.1 Tarenaya hassleriana | reverse complement strand
CACCGTCGGACCAAGGGAGCGGACCGAGAGAGAAGGATCGGTCTGGTCCGGGGCTGACCAGTCCTGGTCCGCCGGACCAGACTTGTTCTCTCTCGGGCCGACGGACCAAAAATGACGGAGCGGACCAGGGGAAGAAGGAGACCTGGTCCGGCTGACCAGAATACGGTTCGCCGGACCAGACTCAGGAAACTTAGAAAAAAATGGGCTTCGACCGGGAAGGAGAAAACGACCCTCGGGGTTGACCCGGGCCCGACCAGACGTAACCGTGGGCGAACCAAACTATCAACGGAGGGCAGGCTTCGCGATTGGGATCAATCGGAACAAGTTCGTTAAAACGTTGCGCGACGTGGCGAGATGTGAGATATCAAACTACGAGTGATCGTTGTGTGATTGCTTACGGGTAGAGTTGTATGGCGTTGAACGGTATCCCGGTAGGGACCGGATACCGTGATACGCGTGGTTGTATCATGGGGATATTGCACGTTGTGTGCCATGTGTGTAGCTTGCTCGTGCGTACGAGTTAAGCGTGATTGTGTTTGTGGATGGTTGTGGACTCAACCATCAAACGTCATGGACTTGACGGGCGTTTGAGACGCATTTTTGTCGTGTGTGACACGACGGCCAACGTCATGGACTTGACGGGCGTGGACTCGCCCCTAGTCATGGATTTGACTAGGGTATATGGCTGGACCCTGTGGTGGACTCCACAGGGATATGATTGTATTTCCGTTGTGTCGTGGACTCGACATCGGTAGTCACGAGAGTGACGGGCGCAGGAGACGCGCACGATCGCATGTGATGCGATGGCCAACGTCACGCGGGTGACGGGCGTGGATTCGCTCCTGGTCATGGATTTGACCAGGGTATATGGCTAAGCCTTATGGTGGATTCCATACGGGCGTGTTTGTGTTTGCTATTGATGTGCTACTGTGTGTTACTTATTGCATGTGTTTTCATGGAAATGTCGACTGTACCGTTCTCGTTGGGAACGGGATTTCCGGGTTCAACCCGGGCTACTCACTAAGCAGTTGTGCTTAGCCCTCGTGGTTTACATTTTTTTCAGATCACGAGGATTACGCCTAGCGCATCCGGCAGACGACGACCTGAGAGAGGCAACATCATGTACGGGATTTAC
>NW_010960187.1:18834-19271 GCF_000463585.1 Tarenaya hassleriana | reverse complement strand
CACCTGGGAGGAGTTCCGACAGGAGTTCGAGGTGAAGTACTTCCGGAGGCAGGACCATGAGTACCGCATGACCGAGTTCCTCATGTTGCAGCAGGGAGACATGACAGTCAGTGAGTATGAGGCAGAGTTCACCCGCCTACTGATGTACAGGGGGCATCTGGTACCCACCGAGGCGTCAAGGATCTAGAAGTTCATTGCTGGACTTCGACCTTACCTGCGGAGGAAGATCGAGATCCAGGAGTACCCGACGCTGAGTCGATACATTTCCAGCTGGAGAAAGTGGAGCGGGGAGAGCGGGAGAAGAAGGAAGGAAAGACTCGTGAGCGGAGCCCTTTCAGGAGATACTTCGGCACGTGTTCATCGGGGAGGAACATCCGGACCAGCGATCCGCGTGACAAGGGCAAGGCGTCGGCTGTTCGTGCACCACCACCACTGGC
>NW_010960187.1:15764-18488 GCF_000463585.1 Tarenaya hassleriana | reverse complement strand
GTGCGTATACCCTCGGGAGAGACATTAGCAGTGCACGGGATCCTGCGAGGGGTGCCCCTCGAGGTTTGCGGTCGCTTATTAGCCGCAGATTTCATCGTGGTACCCATCGGGGGATTCGACATTATATTGGGTATGGATTGGCTGATGAGATATCAGGCCTACATTGATTGTCCCAAGAGGACGATCTGGTTCGCGGACGATTTCGGAGGGTTTGAGTTCAGGGGTAGAGGAGCGCCAGCAGCAGACCCGATCATCTCGGCACTGAAGGCCGAGAAGATGATCAGGAAGGGCAATGAGGCTTTCCTAGTAGTTATTACGGCTACACAGGAGTCAGAGAGGAGACTGGAGGATACGCCGGTTGCCCAGGAATTCCCAGACGTCTTTCCCGATGACCTTTCGGGATTACCACCGGGTCGAGAGGTTGACTTCGGCATAGACATGCTACCTGGTACTGAGCCTATCTCCAAGGCCCCGTATCGGATGGCACCTACGGAGATGGTCGAGCTGAAGAAACAGCTGAATGAGTTGGTGGAGCAGGGTTTCATCCGCCCTAGCGTTTCACCGTGGGGAGCACCAGTACTCTTCGTGAAGAAGAAGGACGGGAGTATGCGATTATGCATTGATTACCGGGGGCTCAACCAGGTAACCATCAAGAATCGGTACCCGTTACCGAGGATTGATGAGTTACTGGACCAGCTACAGGGAGCCCAGTGGTTCTCGAAGATAGATTTGCGATCCGGATATCATCAGATTCGGATCAAGGAGGATGACGTGCAGAAGACAGCGTTCCGGACGAGATATGGACACTTCGAGTTCGTCGTTATGCCTTTCGGGCTCACGAACGCGCCTGCGGTTTTCATGCAGCTTATGAACCGCGTGTTCATGGACTATCTAGATGAGTTTGTCATCATCTTCATCGATGACCTTCTCATCTACTCACCGGATCTGCAGACGCATGAGGAGACGCATGAGGAGCATCTGCGGAAGATACTGTGGAGGCTGCGAGAGAATCGGCTATACGCTAAGTTCAGCAAGTGCAGCTTTTGGCTACAGGAGATTGGGTTCCTGGGAAATAGGGTATCAGCCCAGGGTATTCAGGTCGATCCAGCCAAGATCGAGGCCGTCATGGAGTGGCAGTCTCCGACTTCTACGACGGAAGTCCGGAGTTTTCTGGGACTAGCTGGCTATTATCGGCGATTCGTTGAGGGGTTCGCCAAGATAGCTCGGCCTTTGACGAAACTGACGGGGAAGAACGTCAGGTTTGACTGGACGACTGAGTGCGAGGAGAGCTTCAGAGAGTTGAAGCAGAGGTTGACATCAGCTCCGATCCTGGCACTGCCACGACCGGGTATGCTCTATGAAGTATACGCCGACGCGTCCAAACACGGATTCGGTTGCGTGTTGATGCAGGAGGGACATGTAATCGCTTACGCGTCGAGGCAGCTGAAGAAGCATGAGGAGAACTACCCGACTCATGACATGGAGTTAGCAGCAGTAGTTCACGCGCTGAAGATTTGGAGATCATATCTGTACGGGGAGAAGGTTAAGCTCAACACAGACCATAAGAGCTTGACCTACGTGATATCTCAGAAGGATCTGAATCTGAGACAGCAGAGATGGTTGGAGTTGATCGCAGATTATGATCTGGAAATAGCCTACAATCCGGGAAAGGCTACGTAGTGGTCGATGCTCTTAGTAGGAAGAAGATCTTAGCGGCCATACGCGTTGTCACCTCATCTCGCAGCAACGCCGCTGAGTTGACTGCGATGTTGGGACATCTCTCGCTGACACCCGAGGAGTCGACACCGACTCTGATAGAGCGCGTGGTTATGGGACAGCGCGGCGACCCTTTACTCGCCCGGTACATGGATCATATCGGGGAATATAGCCTCAAGGGCTATCGTATCGATGAGCAGGGAGCGCTACGGCTGGGGAACCGACTATGTGTGCCTGACGACGCAGAGCTGAGACAGGAGATTCTATCTGAGGCACACCAGTCGAGATTGGCGATACATCCGGGGGCGAGCAAGATGCATCAGGGTCTACGTCAGTGGTATACTTGGCCGAGGGTCAAGAGAGATGTAGCGGATTACGTAGCGAGGTGCCTCACTTGTCAGCAAGTAAAGGCAGAGCGACAGATGCCGGGAGGCAAGCTACAGCCGTTGGAGATTCCAGAGTGGAAGTGGGATTCGATTGCCATGGACGCCCGATCGGATACTCCTGACGGATAGGAATGAAATGGGCGGATTTGGTTAGTCGATCCACGACTACCCAAATGGCGTTCTTCTTGCTCGGCGTGAGTGGTAACCCGACCACGAAATCCATGGCAATCGAATCCCACTTCCACTCTGGAATCTCCAACGGCTGTAGCTTGCCTGAGATTATATCGGATAGAGACGCCCGATTTACATCCCGTCTGTGGAAGGCGATTCAGGAGGTGCTGGGGACGAAGCTCAAGATGAGTACGGCATATCATCCTCAGACAGACGGTCAGTCGGAGCGGACTATACAGACTTTGGAGGACATGCTCAGAGCTTGTATCCTGGAGTGGGGAGCTCCGTGGGAGTACATGACGTTGTGCGAGTTTGCGTACAACAACAGTCATCAAACGAGTATCGGAGTATCTCCATACAAGGCCTTGTACGGGCGACCGTGCAAGACACCGTTGTGCTGGACGGAGATTGGCGAGCGCCGAGAGTTCGGGCCGGAGATCGTGGAGGAGAC
>NW_010960187.1:12753-14045 GCF_000463585.1 Tarenaya hassleriana | reverse complement strand
CACCCCGAATCGATTCGGGTGAGAAAAATCGAGTTGAAATCGGAGAAAATCGCGAGGAAGAAGGTTCCAGTCCCGGTCCGCCGGACCATCCGTGGTCAGCTCCGGACCAGGACTGGAAAACACGTGCAGTCCGCCGAGCCACGGGAAGAGAAGGCGGACCGAGGGAAGAGCACGCCCGGTCCGCCGGACCAGACTCTGGTCCGCCGGACCAGACATGTTGAAGGAAGCCGCACACCGTCGGACCAAGGGAGCGGACCGAGAGAGAAGGATCGGTCTGGTCCGGGGCTGACCAGTCCTGGTCCACCGGACCAGACTTGTTCTCTCTCGGGCCGACGGACCAAAAATGACGGAGCGGACCAGGGGAAGAAGGAGACCTGGTCCGGCTGACCAGAATCCGGTCCGCCGGACCAGACTCAGGAAACTTAGAAAAAAATGGGCTTCGGCCGGGAAGGAGAAAACGACCCTCGGGGTTGACCCGGGCCCGACCAGACGTAACCGTGGGTGAACCAAACTATCAACGGAGGGCAGGCTTCGCGATTGGGATCAATCGGAACAAGTTCGTTAAAACGTTGCGCGACGTGGCGAGATGTGTGATATCAAACTACGAGTGATCGTTGTGTGATTGCTTGCGGATAGAGTTGTATGGTGTTGAACGGTATCCCGGTAGGGACCGGATACCGTGATACGCGTGGTTGTATCATGGGGATATTGCACGTTGTGTGCCATGTGTGTAGCTTGCTCGTGCGTACGAGTTAAGCGTGATTGTGTTTGTGGATGGTTGTGGACTCAACCATCAAACGTCATGGCCTTGACGGGCGTTTGAGACGCATTTTTGTCGTGTGTGACACGACGGCCAACGTCATGGACTTGACGGGCGTGGACTCGCCCCTAGTCATGGATTTGACTAGGATATATGGCTGGACCCTGTGGTGGACTCCACAGGGATATGATTGTATTTCCGTTGTGTCGTGGACTCGACATCGGTAGTCACGAGAGTGACGGGCGCAGGAGACGCGCACGATCGCATGTGATGCGATGGCCAACGTCACGCGGGCGACGGGCGTAGATTCGCTCCTGGTCATGGATTTGACCAGGGTATATGGCTAAGCCTTATGGTGGATTCCATACGGGCGTGTTTGTGTTTGCTATTGATGTGCTACTGTGTGTTACTTATTGCATGTGTTTTCATGGAAATGTCGACTGTACCGTTCTCGTTGGGAACGGGATTTCCGGGTTCAACCCGGGCTACTCACTAAGCAGTTGTGCTTAGCCCTCGTGGTTTACATTTTTTT
>NW_010960187.1:11467-12173 GCF_000463585.1 Tarenaya hassleriana | reverse complement strand
AACCGTCCATGCGACTCATGAGGGATGCCGAACCTACAACGCCTCAAACCATCGTTTTACAAACCGTTAATTTTACTTGCTTTCTTATATTCCGACCCTTACCACAAACCACACTTTTACTTGACCACCTAATCTAGCTTAGAGATAGACTAATACATCCTAGTCCTCGTGTTCGACCCCGGTACTACAACTACCGTATACTTGCGGATAGTGGTACGAATCGGGTATTAAATATAAGACTCGGTGCGTGCGCATCATCGCACACGACTAATCGCGTCTCAAACGCCCGTCAAGTCCATGACGGTGATGGTTGTGTCCACAACCATCCACAAACACAATCATGCTTGACTCGTACGCACGAGCAAGCTACACACATGGCACACGTCATGTATATATCCCCCAGTACAATCACACGTATCACGGTATCCGGTCCCTTACCGATCCACCATTTAACGCCATGCAAACTACCCCGTATAATCACACAACGAGTCACTCGAATCGTTGTATCACACATCTCACGCACACATGATTCGAAAATCATCCGAAAAAGGGTTCCATACTCTAGAACGGTCGGTCCAGGGTGTGGATCGGTCGGTCCAGGGGTCCCGTGCTGTCCCGGGGCCTCTCGGGACAATTTTTGAGGTCTAGAACGCAGACCGTCCGTTCTGGGTCACCCAGACCGTCGGGTCTGCAAAAACAGACCGTC
>NW_010960187.1:0-10276 GCF_000463585.1 Tarenaya hassleriana | reverse complement strand
ACCGTCCGTTCTGGGCCTAGAACGGACGGTCTGGGCCCAATTTCGGCCCAGCTCCTCGCTCGTTCGTGGTCCGTTCGTTCCGCCTCTATCAGTCCGTCCGTTCTGTCATTGCCAGTCCGTCCGTTCTGCATTTCTGGTCCGTCCCGGCAGACTTCGATTGCTCCGTTCTCACTCGTTTCTTACCCGAATCGCGCACCGTTTGTTTCTACACCTTCCTTGGAACGTCCTCTTTCATGTCCAATCAATAGATTATTGGAAACTCATATTTACAAGATGAGGTACAACTCGAAACGTCCGTACCTTGAATAACTTGTGAATTCCGAATTTCCAAGTTCTACTCAATTTTCGTTTGCTCATAACTTCCTCGTTTCTCAGTCAAATCGAGTGTCGTTTTCTTCTAGATCTTCGTTGAAATATTCTCTATATATTTTTGCCTTTTTTTACCCTCTTTTTATTCCCGAAAATAATTTAAATAATTTATACGGGAATCGGGGTATTACATCTTAGCTCTTTTTATTATGATTCTGATTTTGGTCATACATTTCAGGTTGAAGAATCAAATCCTGGATTCTATACTTCATTAAGAGACTGTTTATGCTATTTTTAGATTTGGACTTTGTATGCATTTTTATATTTTGAATTGGATTTATGTTTGTATTGAAACGAGAACTTTGTATCCATTTCGCATTTTATAATTCTCATATTCAAGTTAAATTTTTGTGTGAAAACAAAAGCTGTCGGATCCGGATATCCTCGGATATCCGAGTTAAGAGACAGATATCCGGACACCCGGATATCCAACTTACACGAGAACTAGATCGAGATAATTTTTCAACAGAATCCGCAGATCTGAATCCCGAAGTCGGATACCCTGAAAATTGCGGATATCCGGTCGTACCCATCCCTACTTCCCGATAAAGAGAAAGAGAAGACAAAAAGTAGAACTTCTTGAGTCGAGACTCCGTTAGCAACTCTAACGGATTGACAAGGTGATTTAAATTGAGTCAGATACAAGTTGAGATCTTGAGTAGAGTTTCCTCTAAGAGCATTCTCTGCTAGCATCTAGATGAGCGATTGTTGTAGATCGAGACGAGTTTCCCCATCTCCCGGTCTACGAATGCAGGAAAGAAGTGAAGTGTGTTTTGGAGCAGTGTAGTCTCCAAAAGTGAGCGCTTCATTTCGCTCGACTACTCTAGGTGGAGAAGCATTATGCGCAGGATGGTCATCAATATTTATGTTGTCGTCCATTGTTTCTAATCTCCTTCGTTGCCTTAGGAGTTGAAGTGTTCTTTCAATTTCTGGATCAGGAGGAAGTAGGAGTTGACTTTCAATTTCTGGATCAGAAGGAATTAGAGTTTTGATTCCCGAAATAGGAGAATTTGATAGTGATGGAAAGAAAGTTGGTGGTGGTGAAAAAATTAGAATCTAAATTGGCACCATGACTGAATCTCAGTCCCCAGCAACGACGCTAAAAAACTTGATCGTGTCAATCTAGATTAATGGATGGTCAAGTAATAAAAGCTAGACTAAGTCGATTCTACAAGGATACGGATTCGATGTAGTACCAGGGTCGAAAACAGGGGCCGAGAGGTGATGGGGTCGATTACGATTCTAGTGAAGGTCGATAGCAAAATGGCTAGTTGGTTAGAAAAATCAATAACTAAAAGGACTGTAGGTTCGGGATTCACCGATGCTATGGATTGTTTCTAAAGATCTAGATTGAATTGCACTTTTAGTAGATTCGGGAAACTCTAGCTTTTAAACTAGAACACGTTCAGAATAAATAATTGAACCTATCTTGTGAACGAATTCTAGGTCCACATTAGAAGCATTAACGTTCGTTATCATTGGTCCTAGGTCGAATTAAGAATTCCTTATCAAGTCTCTCCTATGCATTCAGAATTAATAATTGAACCTATCTTGTGAACGAATTTCGGTTTAACTAATCCACTCCCTTTGTAATTAACTAAATCAAGTTCAATTCATACCGGTGATCAATCTGATAAAAGCATTAAGATCATTCATAAAACCGAATCTAAACAAAATATGCAATAATCAATTAAGAACGTAAATCAATCCATAACATGACTAGAATCTCTAACTTACAGCAAGTAAACTACTCACGATCCATTTGAGAAAATGAAACTACAACAGTTTCATACAATATTTCTAAGAAATAGAGAAAGGAGACTTATAGAATGTAAAATCAATCTCTAAACTCCAAAATATAGCAATCCACTAGCTCCAATTGCTCCCAAAACGTTGCAACAACAAAGAACAGTCGAAAAGTGTCGTGCAATGTGAAATGTGGCGATCTCGATGTAGCAATCAATTTCTAAACTTCGTATGGTTCTTTTTATAGAACTCTCAAAATATTGATATTGGGAACATCGATATCGATGTTATCCAACATCGATATTCTCCCAAAATGTGACGATCTCGATGTTTTGGAAGGTCGATATCAGGATTGGTCGGATCTCAAGGTATGGGAACATCGATATCGATATTGTGGAACATCTAGATCGGGAATTTGAAATCTGATCTCGAGGTGGCATGAAACGTCGATATCGATCTTGAAGAACGTCGATATCGAGGTTGTATAACGTCGATATCAATGTTCTCAACATCGAGATTCTTTTTGTTCCACTCTGAAGTCTGTTTCTCGCCCGTGACAAGTCTTGGTCTTCCTTAGCTCGTCCGCGATCGTCCACTTTGTCAATTTTAGCTCCGAAAACACCGTTTTAGCTCCGTTTTTGTCTAAATACGTAAATATTCCTGAAATGACATCAAAGAGTAAAGAAAACGGTATTTGTGCCTAAAATGGAGTCTAATTGCTATATATGTACGGAAAAGAGAGGTGAAATATAACTAAAACCATAGAAAAATAACGTCAATTAAAAACCGATGTTATCATTGAACAATCCTACGTGGTGGATGAATCGTCAAAACACGTCAGATTTTAATACCAGGTATGCAGAATCGGGTTTAATATAGACGGTTTAACAAAACTGTTTTATAATTGTAAAAATTCCGGTTTAGTAAAAGTAACAATTTGGAGGGTACTTCCAAGTTCATCGATGGCGTTTCCGGTTGTTACATATCTTTCTTGAACTACGCCGTTCTCACCAGAAAATATGGGATAAAAGAGATCTAGCCCCCATGACAGTTACTTCGACGTCAAACGCTCTTGTTTCGGCGGTGGCGTTGTCGATCTAAAACTAGAGCTTGAGAACCGGTAGTGATGTTAATTATTCCGATATCCGGCGTTATCCCAAATCTTCTGGTGAACTGGAATTTTTACTATTACGAACTGGTTTTGTTAAATCGTGTCTCTTAAACCCAGTTCTATATACATGTCATAAAATTCTGACGTGTCTTGACAATTCACGCATCACGTAGGATTGTTCAACAATTATTTTGGTCAAAATTATTGTTAGATCGATTATGATATTTTTAAATAAGTTTAGGAATTATCGTGTGTAAGTTTTCAAGTGTAGGAATAAATAGGAGCATCTATAAGTTTATGAATTAGTTTTCTACCGAATTGCAAGTTTAAAAATTTTCAGAAGATTTTTCCTAGATATTATTACATGGACATTAAACATGGAATTGAGTATTAGTCCATCGTCCCTGAAACTAAAATATCTTTCTATATGATTAACTGATTAACTAAAATATCATTTGAACCATTTGGTATACATCAAGGATTCTCCAAGTGACGATTGGGCCACATTGGTCATGTTTATTTGTGTATATTTTCTTTTATAGAGAAAATAAATCAATAATGATTACAGTTTGATTAGTTACAAAGGCTCAAAAGGTTTGGTACTTGTTGCCTAAGATAATTAATGTTCATAATCTTAATTAACTTTATACTTTCGGTGGATTAGCACTCTAAGTTTGGCTCGGACCCCCATTCCTCAAGATACTTTAGATATAAGTTAAATTACCCTAAATTCATCTAATTAATGTTCATAATCTTAATTAACGAATCATGTGGTTATAACTTATAAACCTATGTTAGCTATCAGTTTTTGTATATAGGTCAACCACTAAATCACGTGATCTCTCTCTCTCTCACACACAGACTAACAACATCATGTATATATATGAATATGTATATATAATATAGGTATATATATATATATATGTGTGATTATGAAGGAGAAACATGAACTCAACATATATGCAGGGGCGGATCTAGGTTAGGAGGGGTGGGGGCACAGGCCCCACTCTAATTAAAAAAAACAAGTAATTATTAGGTAAATTTTGTAAGATTATGTAAAAAAATTACCCTATGTCCCCATAAAAATAGTATTTGATTCTATAAAATAATATATATAAAATTAATGCCCCATTTATATTTTTTTCTAAATCCGCCACTGCATACATGTCAGGCTCGTGTCAAGGCTTTACACCTTAAATTCGATCAGGGTTGTATATATGCCTGATCCATATAATGCGGCCAATCATTTTATGCATAAACGCATCATCATTAGTGTGTGTAAACATCACATCGCATTTTATGGTCAAAGCCATGTGAGCCCTCAACGTCCAAAAACAATATCTAACCATAAAAACACACACACACACACACACACATACATACACACACACATACATACATACATACATACATACATACATACATACATACATACATACATACATACATACATACATACATACATACATACATACATACATACATACATACATACATACATACATACATACATACATACATACATACATACATACATACATACATACATACATACATACATACATACATACATACATACATACATACATACATACATACATACATACATACATACATACATACATACATACATACATACATACATACATACATACATACATACATACATACATACATACATACATACATACATACACAAGAGCCGTACACATTATAGTATACTTTTGGTCCTACAAATTAAGCAACACAATTAATGATTTTTATTGGTCACATGGGTATCGGATATAAGGATCATAAGATATACTTAAAAAGTGGACAATTTAAACTTCTTATTAATTAAATCACAAGCTCTAATCCTATATTATATGTATATTGCAAAAGCATGCATGCATGCATATTTGTTTGCATGTATGTTATAGATTGTTCTTCTAAGTTAAGTATTGAACGCAAATATCGAACATGCAATATTAATGCGGCGGATCTTGATCGATCCCTCCATTTTTCCCATTGACCTTTATTGATCAATTAACCAAATATAAAATTCAATTAGCTAATTCGATAATACGCCATCATCTAATTTCACCATTAACACGTTAATCAAGTGCATGAACTTGGCTATGACGAGACTAAGTAAATGTACGACTTAACAAAACATTCGTGTACACACTGCGCTCCTTATACGTACCCTCACCAAAATTTATGTTGACATACTGTATTATATTATATTATGTTACATTATCCATTATCCATATTAATTACTGTGATTAAAATAGTCGAACATGTAAAAGTTCATTACAAGCCATGCATTCAATAACTGTACAAGGTACAAAATTCTTTATTTAAATTGAATTAATTATAGTTTTGATGCTATTTCTTCTCCGCTTTCTGCTCCACTTATCACGTTTCTTTCCCATGTTACTCCATATGGTCCATATATGTGTGTAACATACATATCTATATATATATCACATTTTTTCTTCAAGACATATACGTTGTCTTATGTTTCTTTTTTAGATACTACATGTGTATAGGTATCTGAGTAAAATATATTATTAGAAATAATCAATATTTTATTGAATATAATAATAATTATCAGAAAATAATCAATATTTATTTTATTATATTGTAGTAATTATTAGATACTAAATGTATACTTTTTTTTCATAAAAACATATTAAAATTGATAATATGATAGAAGCTACGTTGCTAACATTGAAAAACGGGACGGCCAAAGTGGAAAGACTTTACGTATTTGTGTCATTTGGTAACGAAATTTTAGTGTCAAGCAACCACATTTCCATGCAATGTACGTACGTAATACATGTATATTTTTTTGTATTTTGATGCAAAAGTGCGTACGTACACTCAAGTATACTGTTTTGGCCATTGTAAATTTCACTACCTTCTCTTTTAATCCTCCTAGATTTCTTTTTCAAACTTCCAAACTTTGTATTATACATTTATATTTCATGACCATTTGTTCGTATTAATATATGTATATATAGTGTTCGAATCATAATATCATTAGTGCTCCTAAAAGAAAATTATATTGGATAAATGCGCAACAGTAATTATAATTTAATACCACAAAAATGTTTTCATCAATTTTTTTTTATCAAATATAATACATTAACCTCGACGGCGGCGAAAATGATTAACGTCTAATTTCGACGTTCCTTTCTCTATGAATCTTGGATCAAATACATAATTATATACACATATACATGGGCGGGCTTACATGTTTATATATAGGTCAGATGCAACCCCGTCATTTAATTAAAATATATAATTCCTTTATAACGTTTATAAAATTTTGAATAAAATTAATAAATACCCCGTCGTAAAATTAAGTTTACCCTATAATAAAAATTAAGCTTGTTCCTGATTATAAGTTTTTATGGGTATGCATATGTATACACGAATTTCAATAAAAGATCAACAAAAGCAATAAGGTAAATGAATGTGGGATTCGCCAACCAAACATGCAAATTGTTAACGTACGTACAGATGCTGATTTGATAATAATCTTAGATTTCATTTTTCCCGACAAAGAGTTTGATGCAGCGAACTAATACTGCATTTTATTTATTTTTTATTTTGTATTTTATATTCTATAGAATTATTTTTTTAATGACTATATGGAGACCATAGTTATTGCCATTATGATATGGAAAATGCAACAGCCAATGTAATTCTATAAGAAACTAGACGATATAATTGAAGAGGATTGAGGTTTGAATATGTTGGTATCAGAGCACGACACAACCCATACACCGATCTAACCTTTTCGTTTTCATGTCTACCGAAACCACATCGACTGCACCGATCCCGAACACCGAACCCACGAATCCGACAATGAACACGACGATGCATGATCCGACCATGACACCTCGACGCACGATTTCCCCTTATGATCTCACCCCGAGTGATAATCCGGGGCTAGTTCTCTCGCAGCCGCTGTTACGTGGAGATAACTACGACGAATGGTCGATCAACATTCGGCAGGCCCTAAAATCTCGAAAGAAATTCGGTTTTGTCGACGGCTCGATCTCTAAACCTGATGCGAACTCGACAGATTTTGAAGACTGGGACACCAACAATGCTCTCATCGTGTCTTGGATTAAGAACACTCTCGAATCTCACCTTCGGTCGGATGTGGTTCATCGGGAGTATGCCACCGACTTGTGGGATTATTTGAAAAGAAGATTCGGAAAAACAAATGCTCCCCGCCTTCTTCGAATCCGAAGTGAGCTCGCCAACTGTCGCCAACACGGTCTAACCGTCGAAGCATATTTTGGCAGGCTCAGTAAACTTTGGGATGATCTTGCGAATTTTCGGACTCTGAAATCGTGCAAGTGTGGTCGCTGCTCATGTGATATTGCTGTATTGCTTGAGAAAGAGCGGAACGAGGACCGGCTTTATGAATTTCTTCTCGGCTTGGATGACGCCCGTTACGGTATTGTGCGCTCGAATCTCCTTTCTCGACAGCCCCTTCCAAATCTTGAAGAAGCATATAATGCTGTAGCTCAAGATGAGGAATCCAAGAGAATTACCCAGTCCTACGATGAACGTCATGAAGCTGCTGCTTTTTTGGTTCAGACGAAACACCGACAACAACCGCGTGAGAAGGACAAATCTGTTTTGTGCTCTCACTGCAACCGTCCCGGTCATCTGGCTGATGTCTGCTTCCAGCTCGTCGGGTACCCTGAGTGGTGGGGTGACCGCCCCCGCACTCGACCTGGCGTGACCGGAGGCAGAGGACGACCACAGACTGTTTTCACACATGGTGATCGATCTGTCGGAGTTGCCAGAGCCAATGCTGCCACGGTGATTGCTCCGCCTGCTCCGACCTCCTCTGTTTCGACCACCGTGTCTGATATCGCCAACCAGGGTCTAAGCGGAATCACTGGAGATCAATTGCAGACTCTGATAAATCTGCTCAACGCGACCCATGCCGGCAATTCCAAAAATCTCTCTGTAATTTCAGTTAAATCATGATCTGTTCTTCTCGGCACAGGCCTACGGTTGTCCAATGTTCTGTTCGTACCAGGGCTTCGATGCAATTTGATCTCCATTTCCCAGCTTTTGGCTGAATGTGACTGTCTAGTCACTTTTGCTCGTGATTTGTGTATGATTCAGGACCGCACTACCAAGACACCGATTGGAGCGGGTGAACAACGGGATGGATTATATTATTTCCGTGGAGCAGCTAGGGTTGCGGCAACACAGACACGTGATCGACAGTCTATGGATTTATGGCATAAACGATTGGGCCATCCTTCTTCACAAGTTCTCTCCAAGATTTCTGTTTTGGATTTTCCGAATAATGTTTCTTCCGACTCTAAGCATTGCGATGTGTGTTTACGAGCCAAACAAACACGAGATTCATTTCCTTTGAGTTCGAATAAAAGTTCTGCGATTTTTGAGCTTATACATTGTGATATATGGGGACCGTATCGCACTCAATCGTTATCGGGTGCCAAATACTTTCTCACTGTGGTTGATGATTATTCACGGGCTGTTTGGATATACTTGTTGACTGCGAAATCCGAAGCCTCCGTTAAACTTCGTCACTTTGTTGCAATGGTCGAACGCCAATTTAAAACGCTTGTCAAGACTATACGCTCCGACAACGGCTCTGAATTTGTCAGCATGAGGGATTATTTCTCGAATCATGGGATCCTACACGAAACTTCTTGCATAGGAACGCCGCAACAAAATGGACGAGTCGAACGCAAACATCGACATATTTTGAATGTCGCTCGTTCGTTGTTATTTCAAGCAAATCTCCCGACTGATTTTTGGGGAGAGAGCATTCTGACAGCGGGTTACTTAATTAATCGGACTCCTGCTGCTGTTCTCAATGGTCGAACACCTTACGAGCTTTTACACGGACAGCCCCCGTGCTATGATCATCTTCGCGTCTTCGGTAGTTTGTGCTATGTCCATAACCAACACCGGGGTGGAGACAAATTCGCGAGCCGCAGCTCTCGCAGTTTGTTCCTGGGTTATCCCGCGGGCCAGAAGGGATGGCGTGTTTACAACCTCGACACGAAATGCCTATCTGTCTCGCGTGATGTTATTTTCTGCGAAACTGAGTTTCCTTACCAGAATTCTGAGGTCTCCAGTTCTTCGAGCTCTGGGTTGTCTCTGCCGCCAGTGTTTCCTGTTGTCGAAGATGATACTGTGCCCATCCCTCGATCTGCCTCAGCTACAGAACCCACTCCTCCGACCCCTTCGACATCGCCCAGTTTTTCAGAAGGTACAGACCCGCTGTGACACCCGTAACCCGTGTACAGTATACGGGCTGTGCCACATGGACGATATAAAATAAAATAATAATTTGCGGAAGCAAAAATACGAAATCCAAAAAAACATTTTTCAACTAGTAGAGTAAGCAGCGGAAAATACAACAGGCGATCAATATCGCAAAATAACACATGTCCGAATAGTTATAATTTAACCGTACAAAATGTGGGAAATACAAGTCCCGTAACCCAAAATGTAAATCCCGTACATGATGCTGCCTCTCTCAGGTCGTCGTCTGCCGGATGCGCTAGGCGTAATCCTCGTGATCTGAAAAATATAAACCACGAGGGCTAAGCACAACTGCTTAGTGAGTAGCCCGGGTTGAACCCGGTAAACCCGTTCTCAGCGAGAACGGTGTTAATTCGATAATTCACAACCAACAACAACAATGATATACATATATAATCACATCACATCAGTCACAAATATGTCAAACACAATCATACCCATATGACATCACATCATAGGGTTAGCCAAAGGTCCTAGTCATATCAATATGACTAGAAGCGTCTCACACACGCCCGTCACTCGCGTGACGTTGGCCATCGCATCACATGCGACTACACGCGTCTCCTGCGCCTGTCACTCGCGTGACCTCCGATGTCAAGTCCATGACACAACGGAAATACAAACATACCCGTATGGAGTCCACCATAGGGTCCAGCCATAACCCTAGTCACGTCCATGACTAGGGGCGTCTCACACGCCCGTCAAGTCCATGACGTTGGCCGTGTCAAGTCC